>NC_133368.1:51931237-52174350 GCF_049309525.1 Garra rufa | reverse complement strand
AATACAATTATTCTTACAAATATATTAAAATGAATAATTTAGGCGCTTTATTATCGATCGCTGAATCTCGTCAACGCCCCACCTCTGCACGTATGTATAATATCTGAGATATAAACCTATTAAAGTAATGAAATGCTTAGTTATTAACTTTAATAGTTGTACACACACACACACACACACACACACACACACAATCTTTCATTTTATATTTCATATTTATATTTATTATTTAAATATATATATTTAAAATTGTATTATATTTTTTAAATGAAATTTAATTAATTATATAATAAATTAAAGTAAAAATATATAATTTTTATGCACGTTTAAGTGCTTTATCGATCACTGAATCTTATTAACGCCCCGCCCTGTCACTCTCAAGCCCCGCCCCCACTGACAGTCAGCCAACCCGAGCTCGCGAATGATTGACAGGCAGAGAGATGTTCTGATTGGAGGAGCAACTGTCACAGAGACAGGTGTGATTTTCAGTAGCAAAAGTTTATTTGCGATATTAAAACTGACTTTCCTCTACTCCGATACGACGGTAGACTTTTATTTTACCTCAGTATAACCAGACCAGCACATGTAAAATACATTTTCAGTAACATCTGCGCACTTCAGTCGCTAAATACAACAAAAGGCGTCGTTTGATTCGTGTCCGTCAGCGAAATTGGCGCCGATCAGATGAAGCGCAGACGTGAGGAAAACTGCAGGCGGTTGAAATGAAACTTCCCTCGCCGGAACCGCGAGCAGGAAAGGCTGGAAAAGCGGAAATAAACAGTCGCGCTACACGCCGAAAGAGGAACTGCAGTTATGGGCGGAATATGAGAGGCTAGTGCGTACTAGAAACAACAACACGAGCCGCACTGCGAGGGTGAGTGAGGATGTGGATCACTCCTGAAGAAGTCGTGCTGCTGAAAAACGCGCTCAAGCTCTGGGTGACCGACAGATCCAACGATTATTTCCTCCTGCAGCACCGACGAGGACATGGAGACACCGGGGGGAAAATCACAGGTGAGTCCCCACTTCACATTCACCTCACCCTGGGGTTAATCACCAGCTGATGGTCCGAGTGCAGTCTGGATCGGCTCTGAGGTAAACCCCAGTCTTTTGTCTGCTAACAGCTAGATCTGAAGTCAACACTTACATCCTGGTTTCCCTTTTGTCTCTGCTGGGAGTTTCCTTCATGGAAAAGACCACGACAAACATTCACAAGAGCTGCTGTGGCTCTCATATGATCATCTGGAATAGAAGTGGAAGGTTTCAGACAGGAGTCAGTGAACAAAACAAAGCTGTAAACCCCTCGAAATAACAGATTTATTCATTTTTGCTGTTTGACGACTGTTTTAAGGTCAAAGTTCTTGCAAAACTTCAGTGGCTGAGTTTTATAGGAGTTTGTGGCTCTTCTGGTTTATTTTAACCTGTTGTGAGGTACAGAATTGCCTTGTAAAAGTGAGCAGATAGTAAAGCTCAAACATCAACGTGAATTTTCACTTTAACACTTTTTTTTTGTAGCTGACAGACATTAAACACTAAACACTGATGCTTTGCTCTCTCTGATGTTTAATATGAATGTATTTGTTATGTTTTAATTATTTAAGGCATCAAACATATAGTCTATAAAACTTTATCTGTCAGATAATTGCACTGAACTGATTGTGTGTTTATAAGCAGGATTAATGACTTTATGAGGCTGAGATTGAACTCATTTTACAAACTGGATTTTGTAGATTTGGAAAACTGACCAGTGTTCTGTATACACACACACAATGTATTTAGATAAATATAAATTATATATATATACACTGCTGCTCAAAAGTTTGGAATCAGTAAGGCTTGTAATGTTTTTTTAAAGACGTCTCTTATGCTCATCAAGACATTTATTTGATCAAAAATACAGACAAAACAGTTAAATTCCAAAATGTTATTACAATATAAAATAATGGTTTTTAATTTTAATATACTTTAAAATATAATTTATTCCTGTGATGCGACGCTGAATTTTCATCAGCTGTTCCTCCAGTCTTCAGTGTCACATGATCCTTTAGAAATCATTCTAGCTGGTTTATTATTAGAATTATCAATGTTGGAAACAGTTGTGCTGACAAATATTTGTAGCAATAGCCGCAAATACATTGTATGGGTCAAAATTGTCGATTTTTCTTGTATGCCAAAAATCATTAGGATATTATTTAAAGATCATGTTCCATTTTGTAAATTTCCTACCGTAAATATATCAACTTAATGTTGGATTAGTAATATAGATTGCTAAGAACTTCATTTGGACAACTTTAAAGGCAATTTTTTCAATATTTAGATTTTTTTGCACCCTCAGATTGCAGAGCAAGTATTGTGCTATTCTTACAAACCTCACATCAATGGAAAGCTTATTTATTATTTTATATATAAAACGGCCCATTATGACTGGTTTTGTGGTCCAGGGTCACATATTGTTAGAAAACCTTTTTATTTTAAATAACCTAATAGCCTTTTTAACATTTTATTGATCAAAAAAAATCTGAAAAAAGTAATATATCAGCATATTAGCATGATTTCTGAAGGATCATGTGACACTGAAGACTGCAGTAATGATGCTGAAAATGCAGCTTTGATCACAGAAATAAATTACATTTTAAAATAGAAAACAGTTCTTTTTAATTGAAATAATATTTCACAATATTACAGTTTTTTTCAGTATTTTTGATCAAATAAATGCAGCCTTGATGAGCAGAAGAAACGTCTTTAACAACCATCTTACTGATCCCAAACCTTTGAGCAGCAGTCAGTGTATATAAAATATGAGGTCTAAACCTATTAAATAAATGAAATGAAATTAATCAAAATACATTTATGTGTGTAAGTAGCTGCGTTTCCGTTACCCCTTAAATTGTGCAAATTGAAATTGTGAATTGAAAATATGCCTAATGGAAACGCGTCAATTGCGCAAAAACTCCCATATATCGCAAAAAAGTTTTTAGGCTCGCATGAGGTGGTTTTTCAGGCAATTTAAAAAAAGGAATATTTCGCAAAACACCAATGGAAACAGTCACATTTGAATAAATATTGCCAAAATCCCACAAAAATCTGTTGCCATGATTTATCGCCAGAGGAAAAAATGACGTTTAGTTGCGGTTAATGGAAACGCCGTCATTTCGAATTACTTTTTTAATTGAAGTTTATAAAATATCGCTAAAGTTTTGTGCAAATCTGTAATGGAAACACACCTAGTGTTAACCTTAGTTTCATGACTCCTCTTGATCTATTAGTCTTGAGTCACTGAATCATGTCTTTTACATCTGTCTTAGATATCTTCTAGAAGCGGTAAAGGCAGTGAGGCATTGTGTAATGAGTCGATCCGCTGTGTTTGGTGTTTAACAAACACTCTAAAGACATCACTGTGTCCTATTGCTTAGAAGTAGCTTGTGTGACGTTTATAGTGTGCTGTTTTATGTACAAATAGAGATCTGATGTATTATCCCTGACTGTCAGAGTCTGTTAGTGTGGTGTAGATGTGATCAGGGGTATACAGCGTTGCCCTGAGGACATGAGTGTGTTTGAGAGTCATTCCAGGAGAGCCGGTTATTTGTCTTCTCCTCTTTCTCTTTCTGTGTTGTGTGGACAGGATCAGGAACAGCAAACATCAGGCTCTTTTTGTGTCCTGCTGCGTGTTTCCAGACTCTAAGCTGAGTGCACTGAAGCTCACCTGCTTCCTCTGAACACCTTTACTGCGGTGTTCATGACACAAATGGGATCTTGTGCTGGTGAAGGTTCAGCAGATTTTTTGAATGTGTTTGATTGGCTGATGGAGTGTGACATCATCACAAATGAGCTTAATAATGCGTGTCTGATTTACTGCGAGTGCTGACACAGTTTCACAGCGTTTAGTGAGTGTGATATAATCTGACTTTTTTTCTGAATTTTACTTTATTTATTTATTTTGTAAAAATCTAAATAATTGTATTATACAAATATTATATTAATATTTTTTTTAAATGTATATAAGAGGGCCATATGAAGCGTTTTATTTTTTTAAATAATTACTGTTCTTTTTTTTCTTTTTTTTTTCTTTTTTTTCTTTTTTTTTTTTTTAACTAATTCTATATTTTTTTCCCTCTCCCCCCACAAATTCAGATTTTTCATTTCATTTCTTCGGTTTTACAACAAGTTATTTTTTAAGTTTGCAAATTCCCTACTGTTTTTTATTTTATTTTAAAAATACCTTTTTTTCCTTGTTTTATTTTTTTTCTGGATTTTACTTTTTTTTTGTTTTTTTTTGTTTTGGAAAACCAAAGCTAATAATTATATTTTGTTATTAATATTTCTTATTAGTTAACAAAATGTATAATAAGAGGGCCATATGAAACATTTTATTTTTAATAAAAACTGTTGTCTTTTTTTTTTTTTTTTTTTTACAAATTCTATATCTGTTTCTTTTCTTTTTTTTTATAAAAATCAAAAAGAGTAATTATATTATATTAATTGTATATAATATATATATATAATAAGGGCCATATGAATTATTTTTTAATATTGTTGTTTATTTTTTTTAATCATAGCCTGAATTTTACAACAATTTATAATATTTGCAAATTATTATTATTTTTTTTTATTTATTATTACAATTTATTTGTTCAACAATTTCCACATTCAGTCCCCCTTTCTGGATTCTTTTTCAATGAATTAATTACATTTTAATAAAAAACAAAACAAACCGAAACATGTCTAATCAGTTGAAATATTACAAAAGATAATAATAATAACAGAGCCCTATGAAATGTTTTATTTTTTTAAGAAGCTCTGTTATTTTTTTTAATGAAAAAACAAAACAAAAAAAAACAAATAAAAAATCATGCCTAATTAATGAAAATTATAAAAATGTATGTGATTTATTTATTTATCATTCTTTATTTTCTAAGTTTCCAGTTCCTTTTTCTTTCCTTTTTCTTTTCTTTTCTGATATGGAATTAAAAATCTATGAAATCATGTGAGCAGTGAAAGAGCAGTAAAATGCTGAGTTTGAGTCTGGCTGTAGCTCAGTATGGTTTGTGAACGTTTGTGTTCAGTCTGATCTGATTTAGCAGACGCTGTTGTTACTCCACACAAGAGCTTCTGCTTCTCCATCAGCTGGTCAATGTCCTGCAGGAGGAAATGCTGCATGAGATTGTGTTAGACAGAGATCATGAGGTCCGTGATGAAGGTTACGAGTCTTCATCAGTTTGACTGAAGCGTCATTGGCTCTGGAACAGCAGCTGTCATCAATGCCACTCAAACACTTTAGCTTTTCTTTTTTTAATTTCAGCAGCTGCTTAGCATAGCTTTAGCAGGAGACCGGAAACACTAATTTTCTCCAAAATATTCACTAACAGTCCATTTACAATCAGTATAGAGCTTTACATTATCAACATAGGACTCTGAAATTAGTTTTTTATGGATATATATAAGCATTAAGTATCTCTATTTGCAAAGTATTCATAGATTCAGTTTTTAATTTTTCTGTGTTCCATTTTTATGGTCAAATTGATTTTAGTAATTTAAAAATCATGTCTAATTAATATATTTTTACAAAGTTACCAAACTTTTAGCAAAAGTTTTATTTTTCTCAAATTCTTGTTTTTTGGTCTATTTTCTGATTCAATTTTAGTGGTTAATTACATTTAAGTGATTAATTAAAAAGCTTGACTAATTGATTGAAACCATGAAATTTATGTCATTTATTGAAAGTTCCTAAATTTAGCTTTATTCTTCCCAAGTTCCTCTTTTCTGTTTGATCTTTTTCTGGATTTCATGTTAATGGTTTAATTTTAATAGTCAACCAAATTTAATTCATAGCACTTTGATAGTCTGTAAACATATTAACATTTTCACAATAATGATGCCTTAAGAAATGTTTTAGTTTTTAGAAATTATTAGTTTTTTCTTTAAAAATCCTTCTTTTTTTTTATCAAAATCATAAAACTTTTGCTTTTCTTGTTTTAATTTCAGCAGCTGCTGGTTTCAGCAGGAGAATAGAGAGTCAGAAAACAATCATTTTCTCCAAAATATTCAGTAACAGTCCATTTACAATCAATATAGAGCTGTAAATCATCTACATAGAACTCTATGAAATGAGTTTATATGCATATATAAGCATCTCTAATGATGGTATTTGCTAAATATTGATAGATTCAGTGAGTTCAGACTCTGAAGATTTGTCAGAGTGATTCAAACTAACCACTCCTGAGTCTTTTTGAATCGTTTATTAAAAGAATCAGCTCAGAAGAGTCATTTTACCACAGGTTTGCAGTATGAAGACATGTTTATCGAAATGCTTTTTTTGAGCATCTCTAAACATGTCATCAGTGCTTTCGTGCAGAGTTTTGAATGCGGCTGGAATAGGAAAGTGAAACTTTCTCATGAAGCTGTTAAATCAGGCCGAATGAGGTGCAGTATAAGAATAACTCATGCGGCACGCAGCCACGCTCCTGTAAACACACACATTCATCAACAATACCACAGCAGCAGAAAATATCAGTCCTCTGACAGTGAGATAGACGTGACTATGATAGTGCTATCAATTTATGTTTGCATTTTAATGATTAAACTATAAATACAATCATTTGTGCAATTTGCTAAACATTCTCAACATTTTACAATGCAAAAAAGCCGTATCTTATTTAGTATTTTTGATTTGTTTCTAGTCAAAATAAATGCTCTAGTCTAAATTCTAAACTTTTTGTCCTTATTGATACATTTGACATTTCTGTCTTTATTGATACATTTTGTGGTGTCTTTTGTCCTTATTGATACAGTAAAGAATTTTTTTTGGTCCTTTTTACAGTTATTACATTTTCTTTTGTCTTTATTGGTACCTTAACTTTTTTTTTTTTATTGAAACTTTTTGTCCTTATTCATACATTTATGATACTTTTATGGTGCTTTTTGTTCTTATTGATACATTTATGACATTTTTTGTCCTTATTGATACAATTATTTATTTTTTGTCTTTATTGGTACCTTTATGATACTTTGTTTCTAGTCAAAATATCAAAAAATTCTCAAATTAAGATGCATTTACTAGATGACATAAATGACATAAGATATTTAGTGTTGTTTAAGCAAATGCACTTCTTAAAACAAAAGGATTTTGCTTCTTTTAAGCAAACTGCATTTATTTTTTTGTTTTTTCCCCTTAAACAAGACTATTTCTGACATTTTTGTCTTTATTGATACTTTTATGATGCTTTTTGTCCTTACTGATACATTTATGACATTTTTGTTGTCTTTATTGATACATTTATGACTTTTTTTTCTTTTTTGTTGTCTTTATTGATACATTTATGACTTTTTTGTTGTCTTTATTGATACATTTATGACTTTTTTTTTCTTTTTTGTTGTCTTTATTGATACATTTATGACTTTTTTTTTCTTTTTTGTTGTCTTTATTGATACATTTATGACTTTTTTTTCTTTTTTGTTGTCTTTATTGATACATTTATGACTTTTTTGTTGTCTTTATTGATACATTTATGACTTTTTTTTTCTTTTTTGTTGTCTTTATTGATACATTTATGACTTTTTTTTCTTTTTTGTTGTCTTTATTGATACATTTATGACTTTTTTGTTGTCTTTATTGATACATTTATGACTTTTTTTTTCTTTTTTGTTGTCTTTATTGATACATTTATGACTTTTTTTTCTTTTTTGTTGTCTTTATTGATACATTTATGACTTTTTTGTTGTCTTTATTGATACATTTATGACTTTTTTTTTCTTTTTTGTTGTCTTTATTGATACATTTATGACTTTTTTTTCTTTTTTGTTGTCTTTATTGATACATTTATGACTTTTTTTTTCTTTTTTGTTGTCTTTATTGATACATTTATGACTTTTTTTTCTTTTTTGTTGTCTTTATTGATACATTTATGACTTTTTTTTCTTTTTTGTTGTCTTTATTGATACATTTATGACTTTTTTTTCTTTTTTGTTGTCTTTATTGATACATTTATGACTTTTTTTGTCCTTACTGATACATTTATGACTTTTTTTGTCTTTATTGATACATTTATGAATTTCTTTTGTCCTTATTGATACGTTTATCATAAAATCATAAACGAATCAATAAGGACAAAATAAATTCGTAAATGTATCAATAAAGACAAAAAATGTCATACATTTTTTTTTGTCTAATCATTTGAATTTATTCAACGTTTTTACAGTAATATTGACCTAAGAAATGTTTGTTTGTTTGTTTCTTTCTTTTTCTTAAATTGTTTTGTTTTGTTTTAATTTTTCAGGATTTATGGTTTTCACACATCACTGAGCTAACAATTAAAATTAATTGGTAATAAATCGTAATATTACCTTTTGATTCATTCATCCAAATTGTGCCAAATGACACAGTTATTTCCTTTTTAATTTTCTTGTCCATGTTTTTCGCATCATGGAAATCAAAAGGCCCTTTGAGCTGTCAGTAATGTCATTGCAGCAGTAATGCATTGAGTGCTGTGTTTCTGTGCTGCAGGTTTGCTGGTGGGCGCCTTGGACACGGTGTTGGACTCGAATGCGCGCGTGGCACCGTTCCGGATCGTTCTACATGTTCCGGGGTCACAGGTCAGCTGGATCATAGCCAGCGGTGAGAGCTCATGTTCAGTGTGTTTGCATTTCTCACGCTCGTGTCACACACTCTTCATTAACACCAGTGTGTCATGCTGTCTGTAGCACACGCATGTGACCGCCTTATCTTATTAATATTTTTCCCAAATTCTGTTTTATTTCATTTTTGATTTTTCTGTTTCATTTTAATGGTTAAATTCAATTTTAGGAATTAAAAATCATGTCTAATTAATATATTATATTGTTACAAAGTTGCCAGACTTTTAGCAAAAGTTTTTTTTTCCCCCAAATTCCTGTTTTCTGGTTTTATTTTTTGATTCCATTTTAGTGGTTACTTAGATTTGGGTAATTAAGAAACTTGTCTAATTAATTGAAGCCATAAAATGTATGTCATTTAATAAAAGTTTCTAAATTTTACTTTATTCTCCCCAAATTCCTCTTTTCTGTTTTATTTTTTTCTGGATTCCATGTTAATGGTTTAATTTGTCTAATTAATTGAATTGATAACACTTTGACAATCTATAAATTTATTAACATTTTCACAATAATAGAAATGTTTTCTTTTTTAGAAATTATTTTTTATTTTTCCACAATTTTTTCCCCCAAATTTCTTTTGTTTTCTCCACGATTTTTTAATTAAAATCATGAAACTTTTGCTATTTAACAGCAGTTTATTAAAAGTTCAATTTTAATGTTTCTGTGTTAATATATTAACTTTCTGGATCACATTTTAATGATTTACTTAATTACGGATTGATACGTTTATGACTTTTTTTGTTCTTATTGATACATTTATAATATTTTTATGGTGTTTTTATCTTTATTGATATAGTAATGATCATTTTTGTCCTTATTGATACATTTTTGACTTTTTATTATTCTTAATGATACATTAATGATAATTTTTCTCCTTATTGATACATTTATGATACTTTTTGTCCTTATTGATACATTTATAATACTTTGATGTTGCTTTTTGTCCTTATTGATACATGTTTTTTCCTTATTCATACATTTCTGACTTTTTTTGCCCTTATTGATACATATATGATACTTTTGTGGTGCTTTTTGTCCTTATTGATACATTAATGATATTTTTTGTCCTTGTGGATACATTTATAATACTAAAATTGATTGATTGTTTTTGTTTTTATTTTTTACAGAAATATGGCTCTATATTTCTTTTTTTGCCAGAAATGCTGTATTCTGTTTTCTCTTCATTTATTATTTGACACAAATGCTGGTAATAAAATGAAGGCATAAATCATAACCGTTTATTTCAGTTATTGAATGTGTGTGTTTGCAGGAGCCACAATAGAGGAAGTGCAGAAACACTGGAAATGGCTGGAACAGAACCTGCTGCCGTACATGGCCGTGTTTGAGAATAAAGAAGATGCTGCCAGTTTTGTACAGGGCAAAGTGAAAGTACGTCCTCCTTACAGACGCACACAAACATTACATTCAGTTCAGGCTCTAAATGTCTCTATATGTGTAGGGTTTAATCGCAGAGGAGGTTTTGGGCAGCCAGGCTGCTCGGGAGGATGATCCGGCACGCTTTCGGGAAGATCTGGCGCGGTTTGAGCAGCGCTTCGGTCTTCCTCAGCGAGAGAAACTGGTGACGCATTACTCCTGCTGCTGCTGGAAGGGCCGCGTGCCGCGCCAGGGCTCACTGTACCTCACCACCAACCACATCGCCTTCTACTCCTTCTTACTGGGCAAAGAGGGTGAGGATCAAATAATCAGTTAAATGCTGATCTCATTTGAACAGTTTTTGTGTAACCCAGGCGTGTTGTTTTTGCACTCAGTGAAGCTGTTAGTTCCGTGGGCTGAAGTGACGCGGCTGGAACGCGTGTCGGTGGGTTTGCTGACGGACGTGATCCGCGTTCACACCAGACGGAAACAGAGGGATTTCTCCATGTTTCTGAACGTGGACGAGGTGATGAGGGTCATGTGTCAGCTGGCTGATATCGCCCTCCGCAGGCTGCTGGACAGCGGCGGACTCACACTCGACCAGACGCTGCAGGAGTCCACCAACATCACCAAGAGGTGAACGTCTGCATCACATCGGCAATCACATTTACATCACATCCACATCTGCTTCACATCACATCTGTTATGATACAGTAAGACATCTGTTGTGAATCTGTTTATGGACCCCACTGAATAGCACTTATTTTCCATCCAGCCAATCATCAGCAGGATTTTTATTCTTACATACTTCCTTCACTAAAGGGGAAGTTCATGTACGAGAAAGACAGTGAAAACAAATAAAGCAGAACAGAGAGCAACAGTCTGCAGAATATAGAGATGAAAGTTGTGAATCAAACGCTGGTGGTAAAGTGTTTTCTGGTGTTTCTTAGAGATTCAGAAGAGCAGCTGCAGTAGAGCTTCTAAAGGGCGATTAATGATTATATGAAATAAGTGCACCAGTCGTGAGGGTGTGGGTTGCATGTGCATGTAAACTCCTGCTGGTGCTGTGAGCCATGCGCTAGGTGTGAAAACTACATTTGCATATGTAGCTGCATGTGTATTTATAGAGCAGTAGGTTTGTTCTCTGCTGCTTTGATGTTCGGAAGCTTTCATCCATTTCCGATCTACAAATAAGCAGCGGTTGTATTGATTTTAATAGTCAGATGTGTTGAAGTTGGCATTATCCTGTAGTCAGATGCATGATCATGGTTGTCTGTTTCACAGGGTGTTGGAGGAACAGGCCCTCAGGCAGTACGTGCTCTCTCTCTTTGGCCTGCCGCGGGCCGAGCGTCTGCAGGAAGTGATGTCGTGCTCGATTTGGACCCCTCACGCCCGCTGCCACACGCCTGGCACGGTCTACACCACAGACGGGTATCTGTGCTTCAGCAGCCGTGAGGAGGGCCAGTGTACTCTCATCATACCCCTCGCAGAGGTACTCATCACATGACACTCAGAGAATAGCAGCAGCTGCAGAGTAACTGTGTTATAGGAAGAGTTCACCCAAAAATTAACATTCTGCTATGTATTATTTGCGTTTAGCAGAATATCTGCTCGCTTACACTTTCAAGCTGCAAAAAGGACAAAAAGCACCATGTCAGAAGTGTATGAATAAGAACAAAAGGCACCATAAATGTATCAATAAGGACAAAAAATTTCATAAATGTATCAATAAGGACAAACCCCCATAAATGTATCAATAATGACAAAAAATTACATAAATGTATCAATAAGGACAAAAAGCACCATGTCAGAAATGTATGAATAATGACAAAAGGCACCATAAAAGTATCATAAATGTATCAATAAGGACAAAAAATTTCATAAATGTATCAATAAGGACAAAAAATGTCATTAATGTATCAATAAGGACAAAACCCCCATAAATGTATCATAAATGTATCAATAATGACAAAAAAATTTTCATAAATGTATCAATAAGGACAAAAAAAATGTCATTAATGTATCAATAAGGACAAAACCCCCATAAATGTATCATAAATGTATCAATAATGACAAAATTTTTTTCATAAATGTATCAATAAGGACAAAAAAAAAATTCATAAATGTATCAATAAGGACAAAAAATGTCATTAATGTATCAATAAGGACAAAACCCCCATAAATGTATCATAAATGTATCAATAAGGACAAAAAAAATTCATAAATGTATCAATAAGGACAAAACCCCCATAAAAGTATCATAAATGTATCAATAAGGACAAAAAAACTTGAAAACATGAAACAATGCCATTTCAACTGTAAAGCAGCTCTTCAAAAGACAAAAGAGTCATTATTCAGATTTATTTAAGCCCACACTAATCAAGCCAAAGGTGACAGTGGCAACGAACCCAAACTCCATAAGGAGACAGAAATGGAGAAAATCTTGAGAGAAAGCACTCATGTGATTTCCTCAATAAAACCTTCATTTGTTTGTTTGTGTGCAGATCCTGTCCGTTGAGAAGGCTGAGAGCACCAGTTCTCTCCCTAACCCAGTCATCATCAGCGTCCGCTGTAAGCGAGCGTTCCAGCTCATCGAGCTGCTCCATCGGGACGAGCTGGTGGAGAACGTCAGGGACCGACTGCGCGCTCTGCACTGGAAACAGGCCATGATCCGCGAACACGACCAGCGCAAGAAATCCACCGTACGAATGCTTAAACTCTCTGTTTGATCCTCTCTAGCTTAATCTGTCAAAGAGATCTCAGTGAGGGCAGCTCACAGATTTCATTGACATTTAAACACAAACCTTAGTACATATCAGAGTAGGTCACTAGTAATAATTCATGGATGTCTTGATCATGCATTCATCACTGCACATGATGCTAAACATGCACATTTAGCAAATATATGTGAAGGTACAGACTGAATATTATCAAAAATGAATTTTTTTAATGCAAAACTAATTCTGTTAACGCAGCATGTTTTCTCTCTAGATCTCCGCCGCACCATACTACACCTTCTGTTACGACACCGTCCAATCAGACGAAGAGGACAGCAGCGTCATCATCTCTGATAAAGCTCTGCGGCACACAGACGTCATGTCCACATTTCACCCCAGCCAATCAGACACACAGAACAAGACTAGTGTGAGTAACACTGATCACTGATTTGACTGCCTCTGAGACACTGTGATCATTTATTGTCATATTTTTATTTTTTCGGTTTTAATTTTAGTTAGTTTTAGGTTTTGTGTTTTAAGAATATGTCTTTAGTTTTTATTCATTTTATTTCAGTTTTAGTTTTAGTGAGTGGTGCATCAAGTTAAACTAAAGTAGATTGAGAAATGTTGCCTTTGCAACCCGCTGAAATAAAATGAAAAAATCTAATGTTTTTTTTTTAATGGTTTTTATTTTAGTTTTAGTTTTATTTTTAATAATTTGAACTTTAATAAGCCTGGTACACAGTTACAATACATACATGAACTAAATGAAGATGTTGTAATCTTATTTTGCACCACAATATAAATACATTTTATTTTTTTAATAATTCTAAATATTTGATTAACTTATGTACTGTCTGTATTCAAATGATCAAATAAATAATAATAATAAAAAAATAAACTTTTAAAATGGATGCATAACAATTAATGAGAGTTTGAAAATTAAAAAATAATGTCACAGTTTACTCCTGCTCATTTTGTTCCAAATATACATGTAACCAAACAGTTTCTGGTCCCCATTGACTTCCATAGTCTTCTTTTTTTGTCAATGGCTACATTTTGGTTACCAACATTCTTCAAAATCTCTTTTTTGTAGTCAACAGAAGAAAGAAACTCATACAGGTCACAAAAATGCTAGAAATGTATAAATTGGGACAAAAAGCACCATACAAGTATCATAAATGTATCAAAAAGGCCAACAAATGTCACAAATGTATCAATAAGGACACAAAGCACCATTTAAGTATGACATAAATAGATCAATCAGGACAAAAAGCACCATAAAAATATCATAAATGTATCAATAAGGACAAAAAAGTCAGAAATGTATCAATCCGGGCAAAAAGCACCATTAAAATGTGTCATAAATGTATCAATAAGGACAAAAAATTGATCAATCAGGACAAAAAATAATGCCATAAATGTATCAATAAGGACAAAAAATGTCAGAAATGTATCAATCCGGGCAAAAAGCACCATTAAAGTGTCATAAATGTATCAATAAGGACAAAAAATGCCATAAATGTATCGATAAGGACAAAAAGCACCATAAAAGTATCATAATTTTATCAATCAGAACAAAAAATGACAGAAATGTATCAATCCGGGCAAAAAGCACCATTAAAGTGTGTCATAAATGTATCAATAAGGACAAAAATCTATCAATAAGGACAAAAAAATGACAAAAATGTATCAATAAGGACAAAAAGCACCATAAAAGTATCATAAATGAATCAATCAGGACAAAAAATGTATCAATAAAGACAGAAATGCCAGAAATGTATCAATTGGGGGAAAAGCACCATAAATGTTTCAATAAGGACAAAAAGTCAGAAATGTATCATAAGCACGGATGCATTTCAATAATGAGAGTCTGAAGATAAAAAAACAAAACATCTTAAAGGTAGTTAAAGATGGTTAACCCAAAAATGTATATTTCTTCAAAATCTCTTCTATGTTCAACAGAAGAAAGAAACTCGTACAGGTTTGGACCAACTTGAGGGAGAGTAAATAATGACAGAATTTTAATTTTTGAGTAAACTGTCCCTTTAGTTCTTAAAATACACTTTATGCAAATGTAGATCCCTCTATGCAAATAACTTCTTCTCTTTTTGCTGTATTGTGAGGTCAAACATGGACTGAACATGTATTCTTCTCCATCAGAACATGGAGCAGGTTCGAGAGCGCTTGTGGGATGATCACTTCACGGAGTTTGGTCGAGGAGTTCACATGTTCCGCACGGATAAGATCTGTAAACTGGTTGCTCTGGGGATCCCTGAGTCTCTGCGTGGAGAGCTGTGGCTCAACTTCTCCGGTGAGAGATGCAAACGAAGCAAGAGAGAAGTCGAAAGGGTGACACAGAACAAAAGAAAGTCATTCTATATTTGTCCGACTCAAGCCTTTGACCAGCGACTCGCTTCCTCTTCTGCTGCTTTGTGTAGAGATAGGCATATCAACACTCTTTATTTGGTTATTTGTTTGGATCATCTGCTCATCATACGCAGTTTTACCACAGCTTTACCACATGATCATCCTAAATGTAACGCAATTACTTTTTTGAAAAACGTCTCTTTTGCTTACCAAGGCTAAGTTTATTTAATCAAAATTACAGTAAAATTTTTTAAATATTATTATAATTTAAAACAGCTGTTTTCTATGTGAATAACTGGTGAAGTGTAATTTATTCCTGTGATCAAAGCTGAATTTTCAGCATCATTACTCCAGTCTTCAGTGTCACATCATTCTAATATGCTGATTTGCTGCTCAAGAAGCATTCTGATTATTAGCATTACTAAAAACAGTTGTGCTCCGCAATATTTTTATGATACACCCCCATTCAACCATTTCTTCTTCTTTCTCTCTCGGCTTTCTCGCTTCTAATCAAGGGTCGCCGCAGTGGAGTGATCCGCACAGCCGATTTGGCACATGTTTTACGCCGGATGCCATTCAACCATTTAATGCTTTGAAATAAAATTAATAGTTTTATTCATCAAGGCCACATTAAATTGATCAAAAGTGTCAGTGCAGACATTTATAATGTTTCAAAAGATTTTTATTTCAAATAAATGCTGTTCTTTCAAACTTTCTATTCATCTGTGAATCCTGAAAAATAAAATATATGATGGTTTCCATAGAAATATTGTGCAGCACAAGTGTTTTACTTTTTGATTTTCTCACTTTATAAAGTATTATGACTTTATTCTTTTAGTATTTCGGCTTTATTCTCGTAGTTTACAGGCCAAAGAGGATGCCCTACAGAAAAGGGGATAGAGTCTTGTACAGTCAGACCAGGAACACACTGAATAAAGAGATCTGAGTGGCTATAAGGACCTATGCAAAAAGGTTAGAAGATCAGTTCACTTCGAATGATCCAAGTTCAGTGTGGAATGGTCTGAAAGCCATCACAAACTACAAGACACCATCCCCAAGCACTGAGGTGAATCAACGACATGCTGAAGACCTAAATGAGTTTTATTGTAGATTTGAAACCCCCACACCCACTCTGATGATCTCTTTACACAACCATTACCACCTCCAGCAACTGCGCTCTTCCCCTTTCTCCACTTCAAATCAGCAAAGATTATGAGCACCAGGTCTACAGGCAGAACAAAAGACGAAATGCACCAGGCCCGAACTATGTGACACCAGCCTGTCTGAAAACCTGCGCTGATGAGCTGGTGCCCATCTTTTCACAGATCTTCAACAGGGCTCTGGAGTCGTGTGAAGTCCCTGCCTGCTTCAAACGCTTTACCATCATCCCCGTTCCAAAGAAACCCAAGCTAATAGGATTTAACGACTACAGACCTGTGGCGCTAACGTCTGTGGTCATGAAGTCATTAAAAATACTGGTTCTGGCTTATCTGAAGGACATCACCGGACCCTTACTGGACCTCCTGCAGTTTGCTTACCAAGCAAACAGGTCAGTGGATGATGCAGTGAACATTGGCTTGCACTTTATCCTGCAGCATCTGGTCAGACCAGGGACTTATGTGAGGATCCTGTTTGTGGACTTCAGCTCGGCCTTCAACACCATCATTCCTTCACTCTTCCAAACTAAAACTAAACCAACTTTCTGTTCCTAGCCTTATCTGTCACTGGATCTCCAGCTCTCTGACAGATAGATAATTCATGTCAAGCAGCTGCACCACCAACACTGGTGCCCCTCAAGGTTGTGTTCTCTCCCCACTGCTCTTCTCCCTCTAGACCAACGATTGCACCTCTAAAGACCCCTCTGTCAAGCTCCTGAAGTTTGCAGATGACACCATGCTTATCGGCCACATTCAGGACAGTGACGAGCCTGCCTACAAACAGGAGGTAAAAGAGCTGGCTGTCTGGTGGAGTCGCAACAACCTGGAGCTGAACTGCTCAAAACTGTGGATTTAATGAGGAACCCCCCTGCAATTTCCTCACTCACCATCATGGGCAGCACTGTGGCTACAGTGGAGACATTCAAGTTCCTGGGATCCTTCATCTCCCAGAACCTGAAGTAGGACACTCACATCGACAACAAAGGTTGTACTTCCTTCGCCAGCTGAGGAAGTATGACCTACCACAGGAGTTGCTGAAGCAGTTCTACTCAGCCGTCATCGAGTCTGTTCTGTGCACATCAATAACAGTCTGGTTTGTCTCAGCTACAAAATCAGACATCAGAAGATTACAGAGAATGGTTCGGATCCAAGCCATCCCCTCTTTGAACTTTTACCATGTGGTCGGCACTACACAGCCCCAAATATCAGGACAACCAGGCACATGAACAGTTTTTTTCCCCCCGGCAATCCACCTTATGAACAGTTAAATGTTCCTCCCATTGTGCAATAGAAATATGTGCAATAATCTGATATTTATTTGCTACCACCTCCACCCTAATACATCCCTGCATCTTCTATGCTAATTTTGTTTTGATGGTTAAAGTAAGGAATATTCCATGTTAAAAAGAGAATTCTGGAGAACAAAACTTGAGTCATTCTACATAACTCAAAAGTTCCTAAAAGAATTACAAACATTATTTTTGTTTTACTTGATTTGTCTCTTCATTCTAGAGAGTGTGTGTGTGTGTGTGTGTGTGTGTGTGTGTGTGTGTGTGTGTGTGTGTGTGTGTGTAACATCTCTCCATGTCGTCTTGCAGATGCGTGTTCCTCGCTGGCAGCTCATCCGAACTATTACGCAGATCTGCTGGAGAAATGCAGGGGGGAAACAAGCATCGCTACAGAGGAGATCGAGCGAGATCTGCACCGCTCGCTACCAGAGCATCCGGCCTTCCAGAATGAGACGGGAATCTCTGCCTTACGCCGCGTCCTGACCGCATACGCCTACAGAAACCCCGCCATTGGATACTGTCAGGTGAGCACGCTCGCTAGCGGACACTGAAATAAAGATAAAGTACATGAGCTGTGATGATTTGTGTGTGAATGTAAACACTGATGTGTGTGTTCTCTGTAGTCCATGAACATCCTGGCGTCTGTGATGCTCCTGTACACCAAAGAGGAGGAAGCATTCTGGCTGCTGGTCACTGTGTGTGAGCGGATGCTTCCCGACTACTTCAACCGCAGGGTCATCGGTGTGTGTTTACAATCTCTCTACAACATTCTGCTTCACTTCTAAATGACTTTCTTTTTTGCTCTCCAGGTAGTAAATGAATTGTAAATGTTTTGAATGCTGTTGATTTTTATGACTCAGGAGAACCGCAAAAAAACTGGTCTGGATCACATTTCAGAAACAGGGTTATTATAGTTAACTGAAACTAAAACTAAATTATAAGCATTGTTTTATGACTGGAAAGGTTGTGTAAATGTATTGGGTGCAATTTATTGAACAATATTGTTTTACTCTTTCTATTGATGTTTGTTAAGAAAATTAGAACTGTTTTCTTGACAATTAGCTTTAAAATGAAATAAGTTTAAGTGTTTTTTGTTTTGTTTTTCAAGTATCAATTTTTTTTCCTCAGGTGAGAACCAAAAATTATGATTACGATAAAGTCGAAATACTTTATGAATAAAGTCGAAATACTACGAGAATAACGCCGAAATACTACGAGAATAACGCCGAAATACTACGAGAGTAAATCTGAAACACTACGAGAGTAAAGTTGAAATACTACGAGAATAACGCCGAAATACTACGAGAGTAAAGTCGAAATACTACGAGAGTAAAGTCGAAATACTACGAGAGTAAAGTCGAAATACTACGAGAATAAAGTCGAAATACTACGAGAATAAAGTCGAAATACTACGAGAGTAAAGTCGAAATACTACGAGAGTAAAGTCGAAATACTACGAGAGTAAAGTCGAAATACTACGAGAGTAAAGTCGAAATACTACGAGAGTAAAGTCGAAATACTACGAGAGTAAAGTCGAAATACTACGAGAGTAAATCTGAAACACTACGAGAGTAAAGTTGAAATACTACGAGAATAACGCCGAAATACTACGAGAGTAAAGTCGAAATACTACGAGAGTAAAGTCGAAATACTACGAGAGTAAAGTCGAAATACTACGAGAATAAAGTCGAAATACTACGAGAATAACGCCGAAATACTACGAGAGTAAAGTCGAAATACTACGAGAGTAAAGTCGAAATACTACGAGAGTAAAGTCGAAATACTACGAGAGTAAAGTCGAAATACTACGAGAATAAAGTTGAAATACTACGAGAATAACGCCGAAATACTACGAGAGTAAAGTCGAAATACTACGAGAGTAAAGTCGAAATACTACGAGAGTAAAGTCGAAATACTACGAGAGTAAAGTCGAAATACTACGAGAATAAAGTCGAAATACTACGAGAATAAAGTCGAAATACTACGAGAGTAAAGTCGAAATACTACGAGAATAAAGTCGAAATACTACGAGAGTAAAGTCGAAATACTACGAGAGTAAAGTCGAAATACTACGAGAGTAAAGTCGAAATACTACGAGAGTAAAGTCGAAATACTACGAGAGTAAAGTCGAAATACTACGAGAGTAAAGTCGAAATACTACGAGAGTAAAGTCGAAATACTACGAGAGTAAAGTCGAAATACTACGAGAGTAAAGTCGAAATACTACGAGAGTAAAGTCGAAATACTACGAGAATAAAGTCGAAATACTACGAGAATAAAGTCGAAACACTACGAGAATAAAGTCTAAACACTACGAGAATAAAGTCGAAACACTACGAGAGTAAAGTCGAAATACTACGAGAATAAAGTCGAAATACTACGAGAATAAAGTCGAAATACTACGAGAATAAAGTCGAAACACTACGAGAGTAAAGCCGAAATACTACGAGAGTAAAGCCGAAATACTACGAGAGTAAAGTCGAAACACTACGAGAATAAAGTCGAAACACTACGAGAATAAAGTCTAAATACTACGAGAATAAAGTCGAAATACTACGAGAATAAAGTCGAAACACTACGAGAGTAAAGCCGAAATACTACGAGAATAAAGTCTAAATACTACGAGAGTAAAGCCGAAATACTACGAGAATAAAGTCGAAATACTACGAGAGTAAAGCCGAAATACTACGAGAGTAAAGCCGAAATACTACGAGAGTAAAGCCGAAATACTACGAGAGTAAAGTCGAAATACTACGAGAGTAAAGTCGAAATACTACGAGAATAAAGTCTAAATACTACGAGAGTAAAGCCGAAACACTACGAGAATAAAGTCGAAACACTACGAGAATAAAGTCGAAACACTACGAGAGTAAAGCCGAAATACTACGAGAATAAAGTCGAAACACTACGAGAATAAAGTCTAAATACTACGAGAGTAAAGCCGAAATACTACGAGAGTAAAGTCGAAACACTACGAGAATAAAGTCGAAACACTACGAGAATAAAGTCTAAATACTACGAGAGTAAAGCCGAAATACTACGAGAATAAAGTCGAAATACTACGAGAGTAAAGCCGAAACACTACGAGAATAAAGTCGAAATACTACGAGAGTAAAGCCGAAATACTACGAGAGTAAAGTCGAAACACTACGAGAATAAAGTCGAAATACTACGAGAGTAAAGTCTAAATACTACGAGAGTAAAGCCGAAATACTACGAGAGTAAAGTCGAAACACTACGAGAATAAAGTCGAAACACTACGAGAATAAAGTCTAAATACTACGAGAGTAAAGCCGAAATACTACGAGAATAAAGTCGAAATACTACGAGAGTAAAGCCGAAACACTACGAGAATAAAGTCGAAATACTACGAGAGTAAAGCCGAAATACTACGAGAGTAAAGCCGAAATACTACGAGAGTAAAGCCGAAATACTACGAGAGTAAAGCCGAAATACTACGAGAATAAAGTCGAAACACTACGAGAATAAAGTCTAAATACTACGAGAGTAAAGCCGAAATACTACGAGAGTAAAGTCGAAATACTACGAGAGTAAAGCCGAAACACTACGAGAATAAAGTCTAAATACTACGAGAGTAAAGCCGAAATACTACGAGAGTAAAGCCGAAATACTACGAGAGTAAAGCCGAAATACTACGAGAGTAAAGCCGAAATACTACGAGAATAAAGTCGAAACACTACGAGAATAAAGTCTAAATACTACGAGAATAAAGTCGAAATACTACGAGAATAAAGTCGAAACACTACGAGAGTAAAGCCGAAATACTACGAGAGTAAAGCCGAAACACTACGAGAATAAAGTCGAAACACTACGAGAATAAAGTCGAAACACTACGAGAATAAAGTCTAAATACTACGAGAGTAAAGTCGAAATACTACGAGAATAAAGTCGAAACACTACGAGAGTAAAGCCGAAATACTACGAGAGTAAAGCCGAAATACTATGAGAGTAAAGTCGAAACACTACGAGAATAAAGTCGAAACACTACGAGAATAAAGTCTAAATACTACGAGAGTAAAGCCGAAATACTACGAGAATAAAGTCGAAATACTACGAGAGTAAAGCCGAAATACTACGAGAGTAAAGCCGAAATACTACGAGAATAAAGTCGAAACACTACGAGAATAAAGTCGAAATACTACGAGAGTAAAGCCGAAATACTACGAGAATAAAGCCGAAATACTACGAGAGTAAAGCCGAAATACTACGAGAGTAAAGCCGAAATACTACGAGAGTAAAGTCGAAACACTACGAGAATAAAGTCGAAACACTACGAGAATAAAGTCGAAACACTACGAGAATAAAGTCGAAATACTACGAGAATAAAGTCGAAATACTACGAGAGTAAAGCCGAAATACTACGAGAATAAAGTCGAAACACTACGAGAATAAAGTCGAAACACTACGAGAATAAAGTCGAAACACTACGAGAATAAAGTCGAAATACTACGAGAGTAAAGCCGAAATACTATGAGAGTAAAGCCGAAATACTACGAGAGTAAAGCCGAAATACTACGAGAAAAAAGTCGAAACACTACGAGAATAAAGTCGAAACACTACGAGAATAAAGTCTAAATACTACGAGAGTAAAGCCGAAATACTACGAGAGTAAAGCCGAAATACTATGAGAGTAAAGCCGAAATACTACGAGAGTAAAGCCGAAATACTACGAGAATAAAGTCGAAACACTACGAGAATAAAGTCGAAATACTACGAGAATAAAGTCGAAACACTACGAGAGTAAAGCCGAAATACTACGAGAATAAAGTCGAAACACTACGAGAATAAAGTCTAAATACTACGAGAATAAAGTCGAAATACTATGAGAATAAAGTCGAAACACTACGAGAATAAAGTCTAAATACTACGAGAATAAAGTCGAAATACTACGAGAATAAAGTCGAAACACTACGAGAATAAAGTCGAAATACTACGAGAATAAAGTCGAAATACTACGAGAGTAAAGCCGAAATACTATGAGAGTAAAGCCGAAATACTACGAGAGTAAAGCCGAAATACTACGAGAATAAAGTCGAAACACTACGAGAATAAAGTCGAAACACTACGAGAATAAAGTCGAAATACTACGAGAATAAAGTCGAAACACTACGAGAATAAAGTCGAAATACTACGAGAATAAAGTCGAAACACTACGAGAATAAAGTCGAAATACTACGAGAATAAAGTCGAAACACTACGAGAATAAAGTCGAAATACTACGAGAATAAAGTCGAAACACTACGAGAATAAAGTCGAAATACTACGAGAATAAAGTCGAAACACTACGAGAATAAAGTCGAAATACTACGAGAATAAAGTCGAAACACTACGAGAATAAAGTCGAAATACTACGAGAATAAAGTCGAAACACTACGAGAATAAAGTCGAAACACTACGAGAATAAAGTCTAAATACTACGAGAATAAAGTTGTAATGTTTAGAGAATAAAAATGTATTTGGACTTTATTCTCGTAGTATTTTCTCAAAATATTAGATTTTTTTTATAAAAAAAAAAGGCTACAAAATGCAAGATTTTTCTCATGTTCATTTACCTGTTAACAGCTGTTTTTGTCTTGAAGAACAACATTCATACAGTCTAAGAAAACCTGGATATCTGAGTTTAATTTTAAAAGTCTGATTCCTGGACCTGGAAAAGTCATGAAAATGAATCGAAACTTAAAACAACACAGCATGCATTTTTCTACTGATTTCAAACTGGCAAATGGGTAGAAAACCACGAGTGACTGGAAAAGTCATGCAAATTTAATGGGTACATTTTATTGAGCAGTGTTCTTCTTTCTAATTGATGTTTGATCAGAAAATGAGAAATGTTTCCTTGGCAATTAGCTTTAAAATAAAATAAGTGTGTTGTTTTGTGTTTATTTCATTTCAAATAGCATTTTCTTTTCTTCAGACGAGAACTCAAAATAATATCAGCTCTTTCAACTTTTAAAGCAATTTGAAAACATGAAGGCACCTTTGATGGCACAGTTAGTTCCCTCAGCTCTTCCTCTTTCTCAGATGCAGTGTGTGAAGTGTGTGCTTTGGTTTGGTTTTTGTGGGTTTCTGCTGGTTTGGCTCCGTTCCGTATGCGACTGCGCTGGTCTAACGCTGCTGATGTCACTTCCTGTCTGTCAGGAGCTCAGGTGGATCAGTCGGTGTTTGAGGAGCTGATCGGCGAGCGTCTGCCGGAGCTGTCCGAGCGCGTGCCTGACCTCTCTCCGCTGGCGTCGGCGTCGCTCACGTGGTTCCTGACGCTGTTCGTCAACGTCCTGCCCTTCCGCAGCGCGCTGTGTGTCCTGGACTGCTTCTTCTACCACGGCATCAGAGCCATCTTCCAGATCGCGCTGGCGGTGCTGGACGCTAACGCCGCGGAGCTGAGCACATGCAGCGACGACGGACACGCGCTCATGATACTGACCAGGTCATTCACTGACAGATCAAATAACCTCCAGCGCTGAATGTTCACCATCAAACTGGCAGAATATCAGAGGAAGCATCATATCAAAAGATCAGTAATTATAGTCGAGTAGGTCCAAAGTGATTCATGTAAAAAGTAAAATACAGTTAAATCTAGTTTAGTCATTTTTAATGCAGTGATATATAATATTTGATATTCTCAATCATAAAATATTTAATATTTACTCATTTTCATTTATATGCACCAGTTTTTCTGAGAACTTAGTTTTCTCAGCACCTCTCACACAGCACATGAGTAAGTCACTCTTTCACGTCTCATGAACGGAGAAATACACCAAAAATGATGTCTAATTATCCGTGTTGATGAGTATTTACGTAAACGCTCTCGGTTACATCTTAGGTGAACGTAAACAATTGGGAGACTATCAGACGTGTATCAGTACATTGAATCTGTTCGTTAGGATTTAAAGGGACCACAGCCTAATTTAATTGCTGTCTGTGGCATTGATGTTAGCCAAGCAACTAAAGAAAGACGGAAAATCACTCACTGCTCTTGACTGAGTCACTTTAGTAGCCCTTATAAAGATTAATCTAAATTTATTTATATAAATAACTATGTCTGCTTGAAAGAATGAAGAATGTGGTAAACAAGTTGTTATAAAGAATGCGTATTAGCCTATATGTGACCCTGGACCACAAAACCAGTCATAAGGTTAAATTTTACAAAACTGAGATATATACATCATATGAACGCTCAATAAATAAGCTTTCTATTGATGTATGGTTTGTTAGGATAGGACAATATTTGGCTGAGATGCATCTATTTGAAAATCAGGAATCTGAGGGTGCAAAAAAATCAAAATACTGAGAAAATCACCTTAAAGTTGTCCAAATTAAGTTCGTAACAATGCATATTACTAATCAAAAATTACATTTTGATATATTTACAGTAGGAATTTTACAAAGAATCATCACGGAACATGATCTTTACTTAATTTCCTAATGATTTTTGGCATAAAAGAAAAATCAATAATTTTGACACATGCAATGTATTTTTGGCTATTGCTACAAACAAACCCCAGCGACTTAAGACTGGTTTTGTGCTCCAGGGACACATATGTTCTTGTTTCTTTATGAGAAGTGGTTTATTTCATTTTAATATAAAAACATGTTGCATATCACAGCAGGTAAATCTGTGTCTATCATGATAAAACCTTAATATGAAACCTATATAATGAGTTTAATAATTTAAGAGAAATGTTTAATAAATGCATTACACTCAAACTAAACCCATTAGATTTTAGCAGACTGAACCTACTGTAGTTTTAGTCGACTAAAGCTAAAAACAATTTAGATTAGACTAAATTTTAGTCAAAAGAGTACGAGTAAAACTAAATCAAAACTTTTCGGAAATGATTCACAGAAATGAATCAAAATGATCGTCTGGGGTTGTTATACTGTTATTTAAATCATTTCTTTATGAACACTAGAGAGCTAGTTGATTTTAGGAAATGTCATAGACAAATAAAAACCCATTTAAATCCTTGTAGATTATTTATGATGTGGCTTAAAGGAGTAGTTCACTTTCATAACAACAATGCGCAGATAATGTTCTCACCGCCTTGTCATCCAAGATGTGCATGTCTTTCTTTCTTCAGTCGTAAAGAAATTGTTTTTTGAGGAAAACATTTCAGCATTTCTCTCTTTATCATGGATATGGATGGAGCCCCGAAGTTTGAACTTCCGAAATGCAGCTTCGAAAGTCTCTAAACGATCCCAGTCGAGGAGGAAGGGTCTTATCTAGAGAAACCATCCGTTATTTTCGAAACAAATTGACAATTTCTATACTTTTTAACCTCAAATGCTCGTCTTGTCTGGTCTCTGCACAGGGCATGCGCAGTCTGTGTGATTGGGGTAAATACAGTTAGGGTGCGTCTAAAAACTCCCATCTCGTTTACGTCCCTAACTTCAAAATCGCCTTAGATTGCTGCAAAAGTACCGACATAGTGTTTACAAAGTGAACAAACAAAGAAACTCAAACTCCCTTTAAAAAAAAAAAGGTAAAAACAGCATTATAGGACGATTTTGACATTGAAGACATAAACGAGATGGGAGTTTTTAGACGTCCCCTAACTGTACCCGGATTATACTGACTACACATTCACTGCGCAGAGACCAGACAAGACCAGCATTTGAGGTTAAAAAGTATATAAATTGTCAATATGTTTAGAAAATAACCGATCGTTTCGTTAGATAAGACCCTTCCTCCTCGACTGGGATCGATTAGAGACTTTTGAAGCTGCATTTAATCTGCATTTCGGAAGTTCAAACTTCGGGGCGCCATCCATTTCCATTATAAAGAGAGAAATCCTGAAATGTTTTCCTCAAAAAAAACATAATTTCTTTACGACTGAGGAAAGAAAGACATGCACATCTTGGATGACAAGGGGGTGAGAACATTATCTGTAGACAAATTCTGCCCAACCAAAAAAATAAAAAATAAAAAAACATCTATCTGTCAAAATACAACACGGTGCTTTTATTTGAAACCTATTTTACCTATTGAAACATTAAGGTTTGTGTTTAATGTTGGTGTTCCTAATAAATGTCTCAAATATATTTCGATTAGGTCTGCTGCTTCTGTTTCTTTTTGGAATTATTAGTCGCTATTTTTAAACGTTTATTTAAGCAACAATGTATAAATTATCTCATGCATGCTTGTCTAAAATCAGGGATAAAAAACGAATGGGTTCCAAATAAAGTGCATTATCTGTGCATTGTTGTTATGAAAGTGAACTACTCCTTTAACGTAAACTAGCACTAATGACTGTCTGTCGGTCTTTATCTGTGGCTCATGGTTTGATGTGTGTTTGTTAGTTTCCTGGAGCAGGTCAGACATGAGGAGGAGTCTCACGTTTGTCCTGAAGATGCAGGAGCTTCTCCTCATCTGAACATCACCACGCTCATCACAGATGCGTATGAGGTGTGTGTTTGCTGAAGCCAGAACAGCGTTTTCCACTATTCGCCACACTTTACCACACCAGTGCAAATATCAAAATATTCTTATTTTAGTGTGTGCTGATCATCTATTCCTCATCTTCCTGTGTTTGCTGTCAGAAATTCGGCGGTGTGACGGTGAAGCACATAGAGATGCTGCGGTCCCGTCACCGCGTTCAGGTGCTGCAGGCGCATGAGGACACCACCAAAGACAACGCTGTGAGACCCTTCACCCTCGTTCACTTCCTCTCAAACACTTCTGCTCAGGTGTTTGTGTTGTGGTTGAATGTCTGTGTGTTTGCAGCTGCGGTTGGTCACACCTGAGGTGTCTCTGTCGCAGGAAGACCTGTCGGAGCTCTACGACCTCTTCAAGGTGCGCCACTGTTTATGCGTATACTGAGGAGAATGAAAGATGTTTTTGATTGTGTTTTGAACAGGTATTTAATGTGTTTCTAGGGTTCGTACGAGGTGCTTAAAGTGCTTGAATTTTACATTTTGAAATGTAAGGCCTAGTATTCCTCAAGAGTGCTTGAATTATTGAAAGACAATGGATCTGAAAAATAAGTGTTTAATTTTGTCAATAAGCACATATCTTTTCACACAAAATTCACACAATTTAAAAAACATACCTTTTTTGCTTATTTCAGTTGTGGGTAAAGTGAAACGTAGCTTTTCGAAATGCACAGCGCGCTCACCTTAGAACCAATGCATGCGCTAAACTTATTTTCAACCCGGATAACCTTCTTCCAGGTGAACAAAGTAGAGCGAAAATAACGTCAACAGAACATGAATCTTTTTGAATATATTGGAACTTTAGAGTGTGGATTGCGAAATCATTTGATTCAGATCAGGACTTAAGTGCAGGTTTGTGAATCAATTGCTTCAGATCAGGATTTTGGAGCTATTTCGTAAATATTTTGCTTTAGAATGGAACTTTAGAGTGTAGATCACAAATCATTTGTTTCAGATCAGGATTTCAGAGCAGATTCGTGAATCTTTTGGTTTATATTGGAACATCATAGAGTAGATCATGAATCATTTGATTCAGATTGGGACTTCAGTGTGGGTTTGTGACTCATTTGTTTCAGATCTGGATTTTTGAGCGATTTTGTAAATCAGAACTTGAGAGTGTTGATGGCGAATCATTTCATTTAGATCAGAACTTCGAAGAAGATTTGTGAATCTTTTGCTTTATATTGGAACTTCGGTGTGGGTTCACAAATCATTTGTTTCAGGTCAGGATTTCAGAGCAGATTCGCGAATCATTTGATTCAGATCGGAACTTCAGAGCAGATTCGCAAATCTTTTGCTTTATATTGAAACTTCAAAGCGTAGATCGCGAATCATTTGATTCAGATTGAGACTTCAGTGCGAGTTTGTGAATCTTTTGCTTTATATTGGAACGTCAGAGAGTAGATCATGAATCATTTGATTCAGATTGGGACTTCAGTGCGAGTTTGTGAATCTTTTGCTTTATATTGGAACGTCAGAGAGTAGAACGCAAATCATTTGATTTAGATCAGGATTTTGGAGCAGATTCGTGAATCATTTGCTTTATATTGAAACTTCAAAGCGTAGATCGCGAATCATTTGATTCAGATTGAGACTTCAGTGCGAGTTTGTGAATCTTTTGCTTTATATTGGAACGTCAGAGAGTAGATCATGAATCATTTGATTCAGATTGGGACTTCAGTGCGAGTTTGTGAATCTTTTGCTTTATATTGGAACGTCAAAGCGTAGAACGCAAATCATTTGATTTAGATCAGGATTTTGGAGCAGATTCGTGAATCATTTGCTTTATATTGAAACTTCAAAGCGTAGATCGCGAATCATTTGATTCAGATTGAGACTTCAGTGCGAGTTTGTGAATCTTTTGCTTTAGATCAGAACTTCAGAGCATTGATCGTGAATCATTTGATTTAGATCTGGATTTTGGAGCAGAATTGTGAATCTTTTGGTTTATATTGGAACATCAGAGCGTAGATCATGAATCATTTGATTCAGATTGGGACTTCAGTGTGGGTTTGTGACTCATTTGTTTCAGATCTGGATTTTTGAGCAATTTTGTAAATCAGAACTTGAGAGTGTTGATGGCGAATCATTTCATTTAGATCAGAACTTCGAAGCAGATTTGTGAATATTTTGCTTTATATTGGAACTTCGGTGTGGGTTCACAAATCATTGTTTCAGGTCAGGATTTGGAGCAGATTTGTGACTCATTTGATTCAGATCAGGATTTGGAGCAGATTCGCAAATCTTTTGCTTTAGTTTGGAACTTCGGTGTGGGTTTGCGAATCATTCGTTTCAGATCGGGATTTCAGAGCGATTTCGCAACTACTTTTTAAAAAACAATTCTTAAACGGTAGAAAACATCAAACCATAAAGGCAGTTATAAAATCAAAGAAAAAAGAAAGTATACACATACAAATCCCTGAAGAAAATAAACTTCTACTTAGCTTTTGCTTCACTTTATCTATTTTTTCTATCATTTTTTTTTTAAAGTAGAAGACATTTCGGTAAGTGAGATCTCCAATTGAAGCCTTTGAAAATCTGAAAAGTAGTGTTTGAAAAAGTCCTGGAATTAGTTTAACAGTATCTGTACGTACTCTGTGTTTCAGACGGAGCACTTCATCAGTCTGTACTGGGGTGATGGTGTGTGCTCTTCCTCCTCTGCATCTCCTCCTCCTCCTCGTGTGGCGGCGGTCAGCTCCAGTGAGCGCTATGTTGTGGACAGGGCTCAGTTCAAGAGCCTGTATGAGCTGCTGACGCCGTGGGTCTGTGGAACTCACACGGACACCGTCGCCCAACGCGCCTTCACCCTGCTGGACCAGGACAGAGACAGTCTGGTCACCTTCTCTCAGTTCGCTCAGATGTTGGGTACGCATGTGTTTGAGAGTTTCAGATATGAGACACGTACATGTGTGTTTTCCTCCATCACTGACAGCAGTGTTTCTCTGCAGACGTTCTCTACTGTGAGGAGCTCAATGAGAAGATCCGGCTGCTGTATCGACTGCACATCCCACCAGGTTCAGTCACTCAAACCAAATTCATTTTTCACTTACGCCATGCTCTTACTCGGTATTCTTTGCTCTTAAAGAGTCTTCATTCACCCTTCCACAGATTCAGGCCAAAAAATGTCTTAAATTAATAAACAAATGGCATTTTATGTCACATGAACTGCAAAAATGAATATCTTCCTCAGTATTTTTGCCTTGTTTTACAGTACAAATGTGACGCTGAAGCACAAAACCAGTCTTAAGTAACAGACAAGTAATAGACAAAAATACATTGTATGGGTAAACATTATCGATTTTTTTTTTATGCCAAAAATCATTAGGATATTGAGATCATTTTCCATGAAGATATTTAGTAAATATCCTACTGTAAATATATCAAAACTTAATTTTAGATTAGTAATATGCATTGCTATGAACTCCATTCGGACAACTTTAAAGGCGATTTTCTCAATATTCAGATTTTTGTGCACCCTCAGATTGCAGATTCCAAATAGTTGTATCTCAGCCAAATATTGTCCTGTCCTAACAAACCAGACATCAATGGAAAGCTTTTTTTATTCAGCAAAATGGACCCTTATGACTGGTTTTGTGGTCCAGGTTCACATATATCTAAGCATCCTTAAATCAAGATACATTTACTGGAGAAGCAAAACAAAGATATTAAGTTTCCTGTGAAGTTAAAAACTAAAACCATATATATAAAAAAACAACAACGTAGAATACATGAAATAAAACTAACTTAAACTGAGGTCAAATTAAAATTTCTATGAAAAAAAAATTAGTTAAATGAAAAACTCATTATGTAGACATTTACATTTAGAGAACATTGTGTTTCCTTTCATTTATTCCTTAAATTGGTCTTAAAACGTCTTAAAATGTCTTTTAAAAGTTTTACATTTAGAATCATAAATTCTGAATCCTGAAATATCTAAACATTCCTAAAGACAAATTTACTTGATAATTGAAATGACTTAAGATATGAAGCCTTGAAATTGATCCGAATTAATCGATTTTTCTTGAAAAATCAAGATCAGAAAAATCTACTTGACACAAAGGCAAAAGGAAATAATTTTTTGACCTAAGTGGCAGATGTTTGTTCTTGTATGAAATAAATAGTAATATGCATTGCTCTAAACTTCATTTGGACAACTGTTAAAGGCGATTTTCTCAATATTTAGATTTTTTTTTTTTTGCTCCCTTAGATTCCAAATAGTTTTAATTTTCGGCCAAATATTGTCCTGGAAAGCTAATTTATTCAGCTTTCAGATAAAAATATAAATCTCAGTTTTAAAAAATGGACCCTTCTGACTGGTTTTGTGGTCCAGAGTCACAAATATCTAAACATCAAATTTAAAACTAAAACCATATTTTTTTCAATTATGTGTACTTGAAATAATACTTGAAATAAAACAAAATTAAACTGATGTAAAATTAAAGATATATATGTAAAAAATAGTTAAAAACACTCAGTATGTGGGCATTTACATTTAGAGAACATATTCCCCCGGTTTCACAGACAAGGCTTAAGCCTAATCCTAGACTAAAATGTAAATCTGAGCTGTTTCAACTGAAAAAAACTTGCACTGACTGATCTTAAAATATATCAGTGCCTTTGTTTTGTCTTAGGATGCACATCGGTAATGTTTTTTTCTTAACAAGTTTATAAATAATTTCTTAAATGTCCTAATTGAACTATGGCCTAATCCTGGTTTAGTCTAAGCCCTGTCTGAGAAACCGGGCCATTGTGTTTACTTTAATTTATTCCTTTCCTAAATTTTCTTTAATTAGTCTTAAATGTCTTTTATAAGTCTTAAATTTGCCATAAAATCTGCAGGAACCCTAAAATATATAAACATTTCTAAAGATGAATTAACTTGAAGCAAATTAACTTAAGTTATGGAGCCTTTAAATTGATCAGATTTAATAGAATTTTCTGCTGTAAACAAGAACAAATATCAAACTCAGAAAAATCAAGATCAGAAAGTTGATCAGAAAAATCAACTTAACTCAAAGGGAAAATGAAATCAATTTTTTGACCCAAGTGGCAGATGTTTATTCTTGAATGAAGCAAAAACCCTCTTAAAGGATTACTCCACTTCCAGAATAAACATTTCTAAATAACTTGCTCACCCCCATGTCATCAAGATATTCATGTCTTTCATTCTTCAGTTTTTTTTGAGGAAAACATTCCAGGATTTTTCTCCAAATAGTTGACTTCAATGGTGCTCAATGGATTAAAGGTTAAAATGCAGCTTCAAAGAGCTCCAAACGATTCCAGCCGAGGAATAAGGGTCTTATCGAGTGAAACGACCGGTCATTAAAAACAAAAAGACAATTTATACACTTTTTAAGCTCAAATGCTCATCTTGCCTAGCTCTGCATCAACTCTGTGTGCTCCGGTTCAAGACAGTTAGGGTACGTCTAAAAACTCTCATCACTTTTACTCCTCCAACTTCAAAATTGTCCTCCATCGCTGCAGAAGAACAGACCCAGTGTTTACAAAGTGAACGTGCAAAGAAGATCAATCAGCCTTTACAAAAAAGGTAAAACAGCCAAGATTTTAAAGTTAGAGGAGAAAATAAGAAGGGAGTTTTTCGACATACCCCAGTGTGTGTGGTGTTAGAGATGAAGTGCTCCTGATGGTGTGTGATGATGATGTTCACAGCTCTGAGTGAGGACGCAGAAGACTCGTCTCCTCTGAAGAGTCCCATGTTGTCCAGCACCAGACCTCTCTATGTTAACCTGCCCAACGGTACGTGCGTGTGTGTTCATAAGTGTGTGTCTATGAGAGGTTATGTTGACCTGTAATGATGTGCTTCTCACATGTCGATAGGAGAGAGGAAGAGTTACGAAGAGCAGCTGCAGCAGATGCTTCAGGACCTGAGCAGAGGAAAGGAGAAGAACGAGGAGAAACCTCTTCCTCACATGAACCAGGTGAACCTTCAGCTTTAGTGTGTCATTGTGACGCTAAAACGAATGATAATGCGGTAGTTTGAGTTTTTGTGTTTGCATTTGTGCAGCTCTACTCCTCTACAGCCCTCACATCTCAGCAACCATGTGAATATCTTCTGAAGGGACAATAATATAGAAATGAAACTTGGATATATTTTAGAGTAGTCAATGTGCCGCTTGTATAGCAGTATAGATTTACTGTCCTCCGAAAATAACTCAACATACAGCCGTTATTGTCAACAGAAGTGAGTACACCCGAAGTGAACTTGTCCAAAGTGTGAATATATTGCGTTATAATATACTTTGGTTAAAAATTCTCAATAGTAGTGTAAAAAAACACCCTTTTACCTTGTCAAAATCAGCTCTGCTAAACATTAACTCATATTATTGTATGGCCCTTTAAATGCAAATGAGCTCTGCTCGCCCCGCCCCTCTCTGCCTGCGATGAGACGTGATGTTTACTGTAGCTGCCTTTAGCCACATTTATCGGCGAAACTTGCCAACAAGCACATTATTAAGAAAGGCCATTTGCAAAGATGCATAAAACCCCTTATCCTCACTTCTGCTGTGGATGAAGCTGCATCAGGAACGATTCACATGAACACAGACACATCTGTAGATCAGGATCAGAGCTTTCCTTTTAAAAACAAAAGTAACGTTATCCTCTACGTCTTCAGCGGCTCAGATGTGGGGAGGAAATGATGAATGAACACCTCAATCGCTCAATTCTCGTCTTCCTCTGCACCTGAGTCACACAATGGTGATCAGAGTCTGTTTGAGCTCAGTGTGGGCGGGGCTAAGGTCAGACGCTCATGTCAATCAACTATCGTGGGAGGGGCCTCTGTCTCTGTGTCATCACACGCACAAGAAGCTGAGAATGACCTGATTTATTACTTTTATAGATTAAACAAATACCACTGGGTGGATTATCATCATTGTAGGGTGGTTGTGTTCACAAACTGACAACACATTAATGTTGTGAGTTTTGCATCCAGTGACCCCTTTAACTGCTCTAATACAAGATACACAAGTTTGTATGGTCCTGTTAAGCAGACAAAGACATAAACATGATGAATAGGACATGAGATTTTGCATATTGCTGTTATGACTTAGGGTGTGCTCACTTTTGTTGACAATAACGGCTGTTTGTTGAGTTATTTTCAGAGGACAGTGAATCTATGCTGCTATACTGCCCTCCAAAGGCAAAGTGCAGTAACTACACATGTGGTCAAAACTGAGTTAAGGCTTAATGTACTTTGGACAGCTGTTTTGTCTTGTTGCAAAGTTTTCTCAGTTTCAGTGTTGGCGTAGTTACTGCACTTTGCCTTTGGATGGCAGTATACAAGCTGCACGTTGACTACTCTAAACTACACCCAAGTTTGATTTCTCTAGTGTTGTCCTTTCAGAAGATCTACTAGAATGGTTGCTGAAATGGTCACTTGTGTGAGAGACTGTCTTCAGAAGCAATGATATGAACGCTGTGGTGTGTTCTGTCCCCTTCAGCGTGAGTTCATCCAGTTCTGTAAGACGCTCTACAGCATGTTTCAGGGCCATCCGGACGAGGCCGAACTCTTCCAGGCCATAGGGATGGTCACCAGCCTCGTGCTGCAGATCGGAGAGGCGCGTCACCGCGATCGGCCGCCGGCGGAGGGCCAGAGCGAGTCCGAGTCTGACGATGGCTGGTCGGCGAGCTTCGAGCAGATTCTGGCCTCCTTACTGACCGAACAGGTGCTGGTCAACTTCCTGGAGCGGCCCGTCCACCTGAGCGCCAAAATCAGCGCCGCCAAACCGCGGCAGTATCAGGAGCGCGCCGGTCTGCTGATGATCCAGCACAGCTGATACTGACACAGTGCCTTCATCTTGACCAAACCCACACTGACGTCCACACAATCCCACGATGCCGCTGGGGAGAGCCGGACTCCCCTCAGCCCAAGCTTTAATGAAGCCGAGCCACGTTTCTCTTAATCAGCATGTGTGTGTTTCTATCAGTATTCAAACGTAGCACACTTTACTTTGCAGATTTGAAACAAACGCTGTTTACGTCTTACTGACCGTATGAACAAAGCTCACATGAAGGACATATATAGATCTTTATTATTATTATTAAAAGCGCTCCACAATTCTGAATCATGAACACCAGATCAATCTGATTCCTGCTGAAAGCTCAAATGTTGCGGCGTAGAGTGTGTTTTAGTCATTTTACAATATTTACACTGGAAAAACTGAGTTTTTTTCCTTGTACAAATTTCTAAATATTCTTAAATGAAATTAGTTTTACTGGAGACGCAAAGTGACGCAAGATATTAAAGGTAAAGTTAGGCGACAAAAGAAAATTCAGTTTATTTTCTGCCGCTCATGTTGTTCCAAACCTGAGTTTCTGTCTGCTGTTGAACATCAATGAAGAGAATGTTGGAACGTTGTTGCCGGCACCCATTGACTTCCATAGTATGGAATAGAAATAGTATGGAAGCCACTGGGGATCAGAAACTCTTCTTTTCTTTTAAAGATAAAAGCCGGAATTGACTATTTCTCAGAACTGATCGTTAAAAACTCGCAATTCTGACTTTATAACTTACATTTGCAAGTTTATATCTCGCACATCTAACTTTTTTCAGAATTGAGGTTTAAACTCAATTTGGACTTTATAACACTATATTTATATATATATATTTGTGTTCTGAGAATTGACTGTTTCTCAGATTTGTGACTTTTTCTTCTCGGAGGAAACAAGTTTGTATCCCACAATTCTGACTTTATAACACAAAATTGAGTTTATATCCCAACATTTGAGAGAAGAAAGTCAGAATAGACTATTTCTCAGAACTGCTAGTTAAACATCTCACAATTCTGACTTTTTAACTCAGTTACAAGTTTATATCTTGCATTTCTGACACCTTTTCTCAGAACTGAGATGTAAAGTCCATGTGAACTTCATACCTTTATATCATTGTCTATATTTTGCAGTTCTGAGGGAAAAAAGTTGAAAATTTCTCAGAATTATGACTTTTTCTACTCAGAATTGCAATATATCCCACAATTCTCACTTTATGACATGGAAATTAGTTTTTATCCCAACATTTTATCCCCAAAAAATCAGAGTTTATCTGATTAATTATTTTCAGAATTGAGAAGCTAAACTTTATAACACAAAATTGTTTGTCTTGCAATTCTGAGAAAAAGGTGGAATTTTCTCAGAATTATTACTTTTTTCTTCTCAGAATTGCAAGTTTATACCTTGTGATTCTGACTTTTTCTTGTAACTACAGTCAGAAACTGTTTGAGAAACATTTGAGAAAAAACTCAGAATTGACCATTTCTCAAAACTGATCAAATATGAATGAAAATAAGAAATAAACTCAATTCTGACTATATAACGCTAATTTTTTAATATATATTTTTTTAAATATTATTTTCCCCCCTAACTATTTGCACGTTTAGATCTTGCATTTCTGACTTCTTAAAATGGAGATATAAACTCACTTTGGACTTTATTACATGCATTTATATCTTGCAAAAAAAAAAGTCAGAATTGACTTTATTTTTCAGAATTATGAGTTTAAATCTTGTAATTCTGACTTTCTTTCCTGTAATGTCAAGTTCATATCCCACAATTCTGACTTAAGGAGAAATTCTGAGTTTATATCCTTGCATTTAAGAAAAAGTCAGAACTATTAAAGTTATTAAAGCAATTGCAAGTTTATATCTCACATCTGACTTTAAGAATTGAAATACAAATTTAATTTGGACTTTATAACATGCAATTGTGTTTATATCTTGCAATTCTGAAAAACAAAGCGAAATTGTCTAAATTCCAGAATTATGACTTTTTTTTTCTTGTATCTACAATCAGAAACTGTTGAGAATCTCTTCTTTTGTATTCAGCAGAAGAGACAACATGAGGGTGAGGAAATTAACCGTTTTGTTTTGGGTGAACAGTCTCTTCCAGTTCTGTTGCTCTCTGAAAAATGTTCCAAATAAAGTGAATTAAATCTTAAAACCAGAACTAATATCTGCCAATGGAGTCAGAAATGTAATCTAGTTTTTCCTTCAAATTTATTTTAATTTTCTGAGCCAACTGGCAGGTATTTTGTTCTTGTTTTAAACTCACTGTCATTTGATTCTCCAGTAAATGTTGATTTTAAAATCTTCGATATTAGCACTAGAAAATGACAAAATACTGAGGAAGAAAATAACTTAAAATATGCAAAGTAAAGCTCGTTTGTTGACTATCTATCTGTACTAAATACTGACACGGTCTGAACAAACCTTGTTTTAGTTTGTTAGATGTATCTCTTAGATTTATAAAGTGCCTTAAAAACAATCAGCCATACGACTGATCCTCAGTCAGAAATGTTGTGAAATCCAAAGGGACCACGTTTAATTCTAATCAAGCGTCTGGTTTTCAACAGATGATGGAACATCATGTAGTTCAGATATTTATGGTTGGAGGACCCAATCAATAATAGCTTTAATTGAAGTTTACATGTTCTGCATGTCGTCCTGATGGGTTTATTCTCTACAGACTGATGTCAAAACTCATCTGACAAGAAATAAATCATCCACAACAAACATCCTTTTATCTTTTTATTCCAACAAGCATGAAGAAAGACTTAATTTTCATCCACATTGACAGTCTGAAGACCTGCAAACACAAAAAACAAAAGTTAGAGTTTAGAAATATACTCAATGATGTTCCCTTCAATAATGAGCCGAACAGACAGTATAGGACACATCCTCATTAATGCGAGGAGGATGAATGAATGGAAACCTGTTTCCACCACTGAATAAAAACAACATTTAATAACTTTTCAATAATGTTCTCATAATTGTTTTGACATCTCACCATTCTAACTTTTTTCCCTTGCAATTGAATTTTGCATTTCTGACTTTTCTCAGAACTGAAACTGAATTGACTTTATAACAATGAGAGTTTAAATCTCACAATTCAGACATTTTTCCCTCACTTGCAAGTTTATATCTTGCATTTCTGACTTTTTCTTAGAATTTAGATATAAACTTAATTCGGACTGTTGACACACAATTGTTTATATTTTGCAATTCTGAGAAAAAAAGTTTTATGACAGAATTATGACTTTTTCTTCTCAGAATTGCAAGTTTATATTCCGCAATTCTGACTTTGTAACACAGACTTGAGTTTATATCCCAACTGTTTATATCTTGCAATTCTGAAAAAACAGTTGGAATTGACTCAGAATTATGACTTACTTAGAATGACTTAATTCTAATTTTATAACAAAATTGTGAGTTTACACAAATATTTCTCAACATTTGAGAATTGACTTTCTCAGAACTGATGGTTAAAATTTCAAGTTTTTCATGCAACGGCATGTTTATCTCACTTTTCTGGATTCTTTTGTCAGAATTGAGATATTAAACTCAGTTTGGACTTCATAACACAATTGTGTTTATATCATGCAATTCTCAGAAAAAAGTTGGAATCGACGTTCTCAGAATTATGGCTTTTTCTTCTCAGAATTGCAAGTTAATATCCAATAATTCTGACTTTATAAACCTATATTTAAGGGAAAAGTCAGTCAGAATTAACCATTTCTCAGAACCAATAGATTTAAGGAAGGAAAGGAGGTGAAGTGAGGCCAAGTATTGTGACCCATACTCAGAATTTGTGCTCTGCATTTAACCCATCCAAGTGCACACACAGCAGTTGCATAGTCAAAATCTCTGACTAGAACTCAATTGCAAGTTTATATCTTACATTTCTGACCGAGTTCAAATCCCTACATTTGAGGAAAAAGTCAATTGAGTATTGTTCAGAACTGATAGTTAAAATCTCACAATTCTAAGTTTTTCTTGCATTTCTGACTTATTTTCTCAATTAAGGTATGAACTCGATTTTGACTTTATATCCCAACATTTGGGGGGGAAAAAAATGACAGGATTGATTTTTTTCTGGACATTCAGAGTTTCAAGTTTACATCATGCACTTCTGGCGTTATAACAAAAATAGTGTTTTTTTTTATCTTATATTTAAGGAAAAAGTCAGTCAGAATCGACTTTCTCAGATACTTAATCTCAATATCAAGTTTATATCTTGTATCTTGCATTTCTGACTTCGCAGAATTTCAAATTTCTTAAACTCAATTTCGACTTTATAACATGCAGTTGTTTATATGTTGCAATTCTGACGGGAAAAAAAGTTGGAATCGACTCAGAATTGAGAGTTTTTCTAAAAGTTTAAAACTTGCCATTCTGACTTTATAACAAATATTGAGTTTATATCCCTACATTTGAGGAAAAAGCCTGTCAGAATTGAATATTGCACAGAACTGATTTTTAAAATCTCACAGTTGAGTTTTTCTTGCAACTGCAAGCTTATATCTTGCATTTCTGACTTTTCACAGAATTTAGATAAACTCAATTTGGACTGCAATTCTCAGAAAAAACTGGAATCGACTTTTTCTCTCAGAATTGCAAGTTTATATCCCACAACTCTGACTTTATAACAAAAACATGGAGTTTATATCCCTGCATTTGAAAGGTCAGTCAGAATTGAATATTGCTCAGAACTGAAAGTTAAAATCTCGCAACTGTATGTTTATCCATCGCATTTCTGACTTCTTTTCTCAGAATTGAAATATAAACTCAATTTGGACTTTATATGTAATTGTTTATATCTTGCAATTCTCAGAAAAAAAGTTGGAATTGACTCAGAATTACGAGTTTTTCTTCTAAAAAGTTGCAATTCTGACTATATAACATGAAATTGTGAGTTAATGTCCCAACATTTAAGAAAAAAAGTCAAAATTGCCTATTTCTCGGAACTGATAGTGAAACTCTTGCAATTATGACTTTATAACAAAAATAAAGTTTATATTTGAGTTTATTTTTCTATATTTAAGGAAAAAGTCAGAATTGAGTATTTCTCAAAACTTAACAATTGAGTTTTTCTTGCAACTGCAAGTTTATACCTTGCATTTCTGACTTCTTTATGAACTCAATTTTGACTTTATATCCCAACTTTTGAAGAAAAGTCAGAATTGACTTTCTCAGAACTGATAAAATTTCACAAAAAGAGTTTTGCAAAACACACAATTTTAAGTTTACATCATGCATTTCTGACTTCATAACTTTATAATTTTTTTTTATCCTACATTTAAGGAAAAAGTCGGTCAGAATTGACATTCTCAGAACTGATGGTTAAAATATTGCAATTTTGACTTTTCTTGCAAGTTAATATCTTGCATTTCTGACTTTTCTCAAATAAGGTATGAACTCAGTTTTGACTTTATATCCCAACATTTGGATTTTTTCTTGCAACTCAAATTTCTGACGATATAACTCACAATTTCAAGTTTACATCATGCAATTGAGAAAAAGAAGTCCGAAATGTGAGATAAAGTTCTCTTTGTCTGCATTGAGTGTTGTAAACAGGCCCGCATGAGGACCGGATCCTCACCTTTGTAGGTGGTGACGGGGACGTATGTGACGAGGGTGTACAGCTTGTTTGGAGAGTCTTCATCTTCGTTGCGTTTCCTGGAGAGACGCACGCGCATGCGATACGGCACATTCCTGCAGAACACAAGCGCTATTGAGCCTCATCATCATCATCATATAAGACCAGGACAGATCTGAGGAAACGCCTCTCACCTCACGCCTTTGGCCCACACGGCCTTGTTGAGACGGGTGTCGATGCGGACGTCAGGCGTGCCCATCTCCTTCATGGCAAACTTACGGATCTCCTTTAGAGCCCGAGGAGCTCTCCTCTTGAAGGAGCTGAAGGAGGAAGAGGATGGGTGTTAATGCTTTCTAATGCAGATCACGGATGAGGAGTTATTCCTGGACGAGACTCACATGCCGTGGATGCGCTTGTGGACGTTGATGGTGTACTCGCGGGTCACCACCTCATTGATGGCAGAGCGGCCCTTCTTCTTCTCGCCCTTCTTAGGTGCCATCTGAACACAAACAACACAATCAGACTTCATTTCTCATTAGAAAACCTTAGAAAATGTATATATACACACTCAGTTTTGACTTTATAACATGCAATTGTTTATATCTAAAAATTCTGACGGAAAAAAAGTTGGAATCGACTATTTCTCAGAAGTATGACTTTCTTAGAATAACTGCAAGTTTCTCAAAATTCTGACTTTGTAACACAAAATTGAGAGTTTATATCCCTACATTTGAAAAAAAGTCTCACTAAAAGAGTTAAAATCTCACAATTCTGACTCCCCCCTCAATTGCACATTTCTATCTTGCATTTCTGACCTTTTTACCCCTTAGAATTGAAATAACTAAATTTGGACTTTATAACTCACAATTGTTTATATCTTGCAATTCTGAGAAAGAAAAAGTCAGCATTTATTTTCTCAGAATTATGAGTTTTTCATTTCAGAATAACTTCAAGTTTCTCTCTCAAAATTCTGACTTTATAAAATGGAAAAAGTCTCCCAAAAGACTTAAAATCTCACAATTCTGACTTTTTTTTCCTCAATTGCAAGTTTATATTTTGCATTTCTGACTTCATTTCTCAGAATTGAGATATAAACTCTTTTTGGACTTTATAATATGCAATTATTTAGATCTTGCAAAAAAAAAAAAAAAAAAAAAAATTCATCATTTCTAAAAACTCAGTGTGGACTTTATAACTCACAATTGTTTGTATCTTGCAATTCTGAGAAAGAAAAATTCAGAATTGATTTTATTTCTCAGAATTATGACTTTTTCTTCTCAGAATAACTGCAAGTCTATATCTCAAAATTCTGACTTTATAACATGAAATCGAGAGTTTATATCCCTACATTTGAAAATGGGAAAAAAAATAAAATCTCACAAAAAGTTAAACTAGTTTATATCTTGCATTTCTGACTTTCTTTTCTCCTTAGAATTTAGATCTAAACTCAATTTGGACTTTATAACTCACAATTGTTTATATCTTGCAATTCTGAGGAAAAAAAAAAGTCAGAATTTATTTTCTCAGAATTATGACTTTATAACATGAAATTGAGATTTTAAATACATTTTAAAAGGTCTTACAAAAAAAAAAAGATAATCTCACAATTCTGAATGTTTTCCCCTAACAATTCCAAGTTTATATCTTCCCTTTTGAATTTAGATAAAATCTCAATTTGGACTTTATAACTCACAATTGTTGATATCATGGAATGGAATTCTGAGGGGAAAAAAGTTAGAATTGATTTTATTTCTCAGAATTATGAGTTTTTCATTTCAGAATAACTGCAAGTTTAGATCTCAAAATTCTGACTTTATGACATGAAATTGAGTTTTTATCTCTACATTTTAAAAAAGGAAAAAAGTCTTGCAAAAAGAGTTAAAATCTCACAATTCTGACTCTTTGTTTTCTCAATTGCGAGTTTATATCTTGCATTTCTGACTATTTTTTCCCCTTAGAATTTAGATCTAAACTCAATTTGGACTGTATACGAAGAATTGACTTTTTCCTTCTCAGAATTGCAAGTTTATATCCCACAATTCTGACTTTATAACATGAAATGGAGTTTATAACTGAGTTGACTATTTCTCAGAACTGATGGTTAAAATCTCGCAATTGAGTTTCTTGCATTTGCAAGTTTATATCTTGCATTTCTGACTTATTTTCTCAGAATTTAAATCAACTAAATTCTGACTTTATAACAGGCACGTTTATATCTTGCAATTCTGAGGGAAAAAATTGTGCTTTCTCAGAATTATGACTTTTTCTTCTCAGAATTGCAAGTTTAAACCTTGCACTTATGACTTTTTCTTGTAATTGCAAGTTTACATCTCACAATTCTGACTTTATAACGTGACATTTTGTTTATATCCCTACATTTGAGCAAAACCAGCACAGCCCATGAACCAAAACAACTAGTTACCTTCACTAAACAACCAATTATCCCTCTAATACCACGTTTGACTTCATTCTTCATTAGAAAACCTTATAAAAGCTGTGTAATGCTGACTGGATCAGATAAACACCGATGTAGCTCCTTCTAGATTAACGACAGTAACGCCAACACTAACTACAGTAACGATCAATCACATAAACAACTTTATTAACACATTACCACCGGAAAAACACCATTTACCCTGGTAAAATCACTGTAAATCTAGTTTACTGCTTAATTTCGACTTCATCCGCGGATTCCGCGCTTCTGTCAGAGAATGACGCTTTAGCATCAACGGTCTTTAATCGCTAAACATCAACGTTATAAACGCACCAAATCACATCAAAGTGATTGATAAAGTGCCTACACAGTCAAATCTAACATTACACTAAATTATTAGTGATTAATAACACGGATGATGCTGGATTTATAAACCATAAATGAAAGGGAGATACTCACTCTGTACGGTGAATGTGGGAAAGGAAGAGCGGTGGATTGTGGGTCACATTCAAGGCGGAATACACGATTACATCCGGGTCATTCTAGCGTCGTTTTGAATTTTTCGTTTGTGTGTGTGTTTTTATTCATTTTTTTTTATTTTTTTTTAAACATATACATTAGAGAATATTACATTCATGCTTTTAAAAACCATAGGTTTATTTTGTGAAGTTTAAAAGTTTAGAAGTTCGACTTCGTTTCCGTTGGATTGTCCGTATTGAACTACATCTCCCATAATTCCGTTCGCCCCACAGGAAGCGCTCACGGACAGCGGCAACGGTTGTGAGTGGGTTCCGTGGAAGTGAAGAAATAGATTTAGATTGTTAAACATAGAGTTAAAAGTCAAATAATTGGAATATTAACGCGTGTATTCGTTTATATAAACGTTATATTAGTGCTGGAGCGTCACCGCGTCTGTTCTCATTGAATATTCATGAGCCGACGGGAGTGTTTAGATGAACTCCACTCAGGTAAATGTTATTGTTATTCACTGAGTTTACTAACGTTACATAGATAGAGGTTTGAGGCGTTTAGGATGTGATAAACGGCCTCTAATGTTGTTTATTGGAGCTTTTAGCTAAGATATACTACAATAATCGTATCTTTTAATTAAACGTCCAGCTTCAGCTGATGCTTCACGTGTTTTTGCTGTCAAATCTCGACTGATTTTTCTCAAGTAAACGTTAGAATAACTAGTCATATCTCCAGATGAACACTTTAACGATGCTTGATTCTCTTTTAATCATTTTTTAGTCTTAAATCTGATCATCAGGGTCTTTTGAGGAACGTTTGTTTCTAGAAGCTTTAAGCCTCCAAAACATCACACATCTTTTGAGGAATGTCTATTTGTTCATCACTGGATTGCATTGCATTATATGTTTAGATCACTTCAATCTCATCTTACTAAGACATATTATTGGAGATAAATAGTGAACACTCATATTTACATCATTTTATGTCAGTATCTGCTCTATTGTTAAAATCAGAGTTGGGGAAAGTTACTTTTAAAATTAATGCGTTACAATGTGGAGTTACTCCCTAAAAAAGTAACTAATTACGTTACTTAGTTACTTTTTATGGAAAGTAATGTTACAATATTGAGTTGCTCCCTAAAAAGTAACTAATTACGCTACTTAGTTACTTTTTATGGAAAGTAATGTTACAATATTGAGTTGCTCCCTAAAAAGTAACTAATTACGTTACTTAGTTACTTTTTATGGAAAGTAATGCGTTACAATATTGAGTTACTCCCTAAAAAAGTAACTAATTACGTTACTTAGTTACTTTTTATGGAAAGTAATGTTACAATATTGAGTTGCTCCCTAAAAAGTAACTAATTACGTTACTTAGTTACTTTTTATGGAAAGTAATGTTACAATGTTGAGTTACTCCCTAAAAAAGTAACTAATTACGTTACTTAGTTACTTTTTATGGAAAGTAATGTTACAATGTTGAGTTACTCCCTAAAAAAGTAACTAATTACGCTACTTAGTTACTTTTTTGGAAAGCAATGTTACAATATTGAGTTACTCTATAAAAAAGTAACTGATTACGTTACTTAGTTACATTTTATGGAGAGTAATGTTTTGCTTTACTTTTTAAATCTGGGCAGGGCTTGCTTGTTTGTTTTTAATATAAAAAGTTATATTTTTGTCAAATGTAAAAGCCTTTTTACACCAAAAACCTCAGGCTTAGAGAAAAGTAGATTGATGTCTGTACAGTAGACCGCAGAAGAACAAATGCCAACTCAGCAATAAAAAAAAAAGGAAAAATCAAATGTTAGATAATCTTGAGTAATTTTTTCTTATTAGTATGGATGAATTGGATCATCGAAGGTCGGCAGCAAAGACATCGGTTCATAAAATGGGATTAAATACATAAAGGATATTTGTATTATTGAACATATTTAATTAATGCAGGTTTGTGTTGAATTTCAGGGGGGGGGGGTTCATTTTGAAGAACACTGGATCTGTTTTTAGTGAGTGAGATGAATGAATGCATGTTCACATTTATTTCAGAACTAAAGTAACATCTTACTCACAATTTCTTTCAACATGGGGACAGGAGAGCTTTTAATCAATAAATGAGGGAAAAGTAACTCAGATATTTTCTTGTCAATTAAAAAGTAATGTGTTACTTTACTAGTTACTTGGAAAAAGTAATATTATTACGTAACTTGCATTACCCCCAACACTGGTTATAAACATCTCATTGATTTACATTGTAAACAGCAGAGTTTCAACATATAAATATTCATATTTTTGCTCAGTTTGAGTCTCTGAATAAAACGGATGTTTTTTTTTCCTCTGCATATTCTTACTGTATGAGACATAAAAGCCTGATGGATCAGATATGATGGTGATCTGTCAATCTGCAAAATGTTAATTATTTTAGCAAATTAAGAGGGATCATACAAAATGCATGATATTTATATATAATATATTTCACATAAATATGTTTACATGTAGTCCGACTCCACAATAGAAAATAATAGTTGAATTTATCAAAATGACCCTGTTCAAAAGTTTACATTCCCTTGATTCTTAATACTGTGTTGTTACCTGAGTGATCCACAGCTGTGTTTTTGTCCCTTGTTTGTCCTGAACAGTTAAACTGTCTGCTGTTCTTCAGAAAAATCCTTCATCTCCCACAAATTCTTTGGTTTTCCAGCATTTTTGTGTATTTGAACCCTTTCCAACAATGACTGTATGATGTTGAGATCCATCTTTTGACACTGAGGACAACTGAGGGACTCATATGCAACTATTACAGAAGGTTCAAACACTCACTGATGCTCCAGAAGGACAAAAACATGCATTAAGAGCCGGGGGTGAAAACTTTTGAAATGAACAACGAACAATGTGTACATTTTTCTTATTTTGCCTGCACACCATATTTTTTAATTTAGTACTGCCTTTCAGAAGCTACAGAAGATGATTACATATTCCCCAGAAGACAAAATATGTTAAATTTACACTGATCGTCAAATTCCAAAAGTTTTCACCCCCGGCTCTTAATGCGTAGTTTTTGTCCTTCTGGAGCATCAGTGAGTGTTTGAACCTTCTGTAATAGTTGCATATGAGTCCCTCAGTTGTCCTCAGTGTCAAAAGATGGATCTCAACATCATACAGTCATTGTTGGAAAGGGTTCAAATACACAAAAATGCTGGAAAACCAAAGAATTTGTGGGAGATGAAGGATTTTTCTGAAGAACAGCAGACAGTTTAACTGTTCAGGACAAACAAGGGACAAAAACACAGCTGTGGATCACTCAGGTAACAACACAGTATTAAGAATCAAGGGGATGTAAACTTTTGAACAGGGTCAACTATTATTTTCTCTTGTGGACTATATATAAACATCTTTTAAAACGTCTTATTTTGCTAAAATAATCAACATTTTGCACATCAACTGTAGCTCTACTGTGTCTGTAGTTTTCCCGTTGATCCGGCGGCTCGTCTGACAGCAGCATCATGACTCTGGCTCCTAAAGAGCTGTCCAATCTGTTGGGCATCATGTCGGAGGACGCCTGCAGCAACAGTTTCGAGCAGCTGTCCACCGCCTTCCACCACTGCTTCGGTAAAGCCGAGCACTTCCGCGTGGGTTCGGTTCTGGTGATGTTGCTGCAGCAGCCGGACCTGCTGCCCAGCGCTCCTCAGCGGCTCACCGCGCTCTACCTGCTGTGGGAGATGTACCGCACCGAGCCGCTGGCCGCTAACCCCTTCGCCGCGGTGTTTGCGCACCTGCTGAACCCATCGACCGCAGGAGAGGAGCAGGAGAAGCCGCTCTCAGGTACAGTGGGTTTCTCTTGCATCATCACTGAAGCTCTTTGGATGAGTCTGTAATGTTTTTAATGCTTCCGTTCAGGTTTTCTTCCTCCTATCACGCTGCCGGAGAAGTTTTTTCTGTCTCAGCTGATGCTCGCTCCGCCGCGAGAACTCTTTAAGAAGACGCCGAGACAAGTGTCCTGCATGGACGTGAGCTCCACACCGCAGACCATAGACATCAGCGGACTGCAGCTGGCCCTCGCCGGTACAAACCAACCACTCACTGCTGACACTGTTATCTACTGTTGTGTTGACACATTCATGTTTGAATAATTACGCTTTTTTCCCTGAAAAAGTCTCTTCTGCTCACCAAGGCTGCATTTATTTAATCAAAAATGCTATAAAAATTGTGAAATATTTTTAGAATTTAAATTTCTAAATTTATATATGTTAAAATGTAATTTATTTCTGTGATCAAACCTTAATTTTTAACGTTTTCAGTGTCACATGATCCTTCAGAAATCATTCTAATATGCTGATTTGCTGCTCAACAAACATTTCTGATTATTAGCAATATTGAAAACAGTTGCACAATATTTTTAAGTCCGGGACTGAATCAAATGATTCGCAAATTGCACTCGAAGTCCCGAACTGAATCAAATGATTCACGAATTGAGCTCAAAGTCCCGAACTGAATCAAATGATTCACGAATTGAGCTCGAAGTCCCGAACTGAATCAAATGATTCACGAATTGAGCTCAAAGTCCCGAACTGAATCAAATGATTCGCGAATTGAGCTCGAAGTCCCGAACTGAATCAAATGATTCACGAATTGAGCTCAAAGTCCCGAACTGAATCAAATGATTCGTGAATTGAGCTCAAAGTTCCGAACTGAATCAAATGATTCACGAATTGAGCTCAAAGACCCGAACTGAATCAAATGATTCGCGAATTGAGCTCAAAGTCCCGAACTGAATCAAATGATTCGCGAATTGAGCTCAAAGTCCCGAACTGAATCAAATGATTCACGAATTGCGCTCGAAGTCCCGAACTGAATCAAATGATTCACGAATTGAGCTCGAAGTCCCGAACTGAATCAAATGATTCGTGAATTGAGCTCAAAGTCCCGAACTAAATCAAATGATTCACGAATTGAGCTCGAAGTCCTGAACTGAAACAAATGATTCACGAATTGAGCTCAAAGTCCCGAACTGAATCAAATGATTCACGAATTGAGCTCGAAGTCCCGAACTGAATCAAATGATTCGCAAATTGAGCTCGAAGTCCCGAACTGAATCTAAATCAGCTAAATCAAAGCTTATACATACTTTTTACATGTAAAAAAAAAAAAATACAATTTGATCTGTTTTTAATTTGGAACTGTGATACACTACTAATCAAATGTGAATAAATAAAATATAAAATGGAAATTAATACTTTTATCTAGCAAGGACATATTCAGTTGATCAAAATTGAAAGTAAAGACATTTAGAATATTACAAAAGGTTTCTATCTCAAATAAATGCTGTTCTTTCTATTAAATAAAATGAATAAAATGTATCATGGTTTGTGTTCATTCAGAGCGTCAGTCGGAGCTGCCCACTCAGAGCAAGGCCAGCTTCCCCAGCCTGCTTAGCGACCCCGATCCAGACTCCTCCAACTCGGGCTTCGACAGCTCCGTGGCCAATCAGATCACAGAGTCGCTGGTGACCGGCCCACGGCCTCCTCTGGAGAGTGAGTGAGACGCCGCTCGTGTTTCTGGTGTGTTTTAATATTGGTATGTGAGACTACATTTAAACAGGTTTCATCCCATCTTTCAGGCCACTTTCGTCCCGAGTTCATCCGGCCCGCTCCGCCGCTGCTGGTGTGTGAGGACGAGCTGTCGTGGCTCAACCCGTGTGAGCCGGATCATCGCATTCAGTGGGACCGCTCCATGTGTGTGCGCAACGGCACCGGAGTGGAGATCAAGCGCATCATGGCCAAAGCCTTCAAGAGTCCGTTATCAGCCGCGCAGCAGACGCAGGTCAGACACACCTCTGTCACATGACACTCACACACAAGGTGCTTAAAGTACTGGAATTTGACCTTTTGAAATATAAGGTCTTAAAAACCCTTGAAAATATCAATATTCCTGAAGTATGAGATGACTGGATGCTTTCAGCTGATTTCCTATTGAACTGTCAGCAACTGAACTGCAGCTCAAACTATTTCAAAAATAGTCAATTAAGCTACAAACTCCATCATAATGCACAATGTGAACATCTAACATGTATTTTGAGCTGCAGCTCATCATATTATTGGAGTGTTAGCAGTAACTAGTTAGCAGTAAACTGGTTACCTCACCTCAATATGTTCCTAGATTTGTGTTGGATATTATCTTTTTTCACTTATTTCAGTTAATGTCATAAAACTCGTGAGCTAAACCAGTAGTAGTATTGACAGTGTCGATTCAAACTCATGACTTCGATCATTTAATTCAAGCAACTTACTAGCAAAATAAGTTCATATTTAAAAAGCCATTGATTTTCAGAATTTAATCATCTCATTTGATTCAGTTCGGGAGTTTGAACGCAGTTCGCGAGTCATTTGATTCAGTTCGCGAATCATTTGATTCAGTTCGCAAATCATTTGATTCAGTTCGGGAGTTCGAGCGCAGTTCGCAAGTCATTTGATTCAGTTTGGGAGTTTGAGTGCAGTTCGCGAGTCATTTGATTCATTTCGCGATTCATTTGATTCAGTTTGCGAGTCATTTGATTCAGATCGCGAGTCATTTGATTCAGTTTGCGAGTCATTTGATTCAGTTTGCGAGTCATTTGATTCAGTTTGCGAGTCATTTGATTCAGATCGCGAGTCATTTGATTCAGTTTGCGAGTCATTTGATTCAGTTTGCGAGTCATTTGATTCAGATCGCGAGTCATTTGATTCAGATCGCGAGTCATTTGATTCAGTTTGCAAGTCATTTGATTCAGATCGCGAGTCATTTGATTCAGTTTGCGAGTCATTTGATTCAGTTCGCGATTCATTTGATTCAGTTTGCGAGTCATTTGATTCAGATCGCGAGTCATTTGATTCAGTTCAGGAGTTCGAGCGCAGTTCGCTATTCATTTGATTCAGTTCGCGAGTCATTTGATTCATTTTGCGATTCATTTGATTCAGTTTGCGAGTCATTTGATTCAGATCGCGAGTCATTTGATTCAGTTCGGGAGTTCGAGCGCAGTTCGCGAGTCATTTGATTCAGTTTGCGAGTCATTTGATTCAGTTCGGGAGTTTGAGTGCAGTTCACGAGTCATTTTATTCAGTTTACGAATCATTTGTTTCAGTTCGCGAGTCATTTGATTCAGTTCGGGACTTTGTAGTGGGTTTGCGAATCATTTGATTCAGTTTTGGACTTTGTAGGGAGTTTGCGAATCATTTGATTCAGTTCGGAAGTTTGAGCGCAGTTCGCGAGCCATTTGATTCAGTTCGCGAGTCATTTGATTCAGTTCGCGAGTCATTTGATTCAGTTCGGAAGTTCGAGCGCAATTCGCTATTTCTAAATAAATAGCTATTTCGCTATTTATATTCTTTGTCGCGCAACGCAAACCGGACTTTGAGTTCCTGAACGCCGGCGTTTTGTTTACAGACACCGCATCAGAGCCCTTTGTCTGGGCCGCGCGGCCGCAACTGAAGAAACGCCGCCGGAAAAGAGGAAAGAGAGCTGGCGTCCTTGTTAGACTCAGACGCCGTCCCCTCCGACCTCCTCTCCCAACAATTTTGCTGGCTAACGTTCAGTCACTGGACAACAAACTCTGTGAACTGTGGGCACGCATCTCATACCAACCAGAAATAAGGGACTGCTGCATTATTTGCCTCAATCCAGACTCGGCCATCAAGCTTACGGGGTTCTCCGTGCATCGCTCGGACAGAACGAAGGAGCTCACAGGAAAAATCAGAGGTGGGGGTGTTTGTTTCTTTATCAACAACTCGTGGTGTGATGAAAGGAACCTACACTCTATCAAATCATTCTGCTCTCCTGACCTGGAATTTCACATGCTTCTGTGTCGACCATTCTGGCTGCCGAGAATCGCATACAAATCCCTCCCTCGCCCACCTTTCGGCAAATCGGACCATCTCTCCGTTCTGCTTCTGACTGCTTATAGGCAGAAACTGAAACGGGAAGCACCCGCCTCTCAGGGAAATTCAATGCTGGTCAGACCAATCGGACGCTGTACTATAAGACTGTTTTGATCACGTGGACTGAGACATGTTCCGGGCGGCGTCTGATGACGACATAGATGCGTACTCAGATACAGTAACGTGTTGAATCAGGAAGTGTGTAGAAGACGTAGTGCCGACAAAAACAATCCGCATCTACCCCAACCAAAAACCGTGGATTAACAGTGATGTTCGATCAGCCCTATCAGCGCTAACATCTGCTTCAAATCCGGAAACCCTGACGATCGCATACAAGCCAGTTACGATCTTAGGAAATCCATCAAAGCAGCCAAACGACAATACAAAAACAGTTGAAAATCAGTTCAACACCAATAACGCTAGAGGTATGTGGCAAAGCATCAATAACATCACTGACTTTAAAAGGGAACAAACCAGCTACTGTGAACATTGCCGCCTCTCCACCGGATGAGCTCAATCATTTTTATGCTCGTTTCGAGGCTCAAAACACCGCCCACATAGAGAGCGCTCCTCTGGCTGCTGCAGAAGAGACAAGAGCACTCTCCATCTCTGTCACGCATGTAACCCGATCCTTCCGACGGGTGAATATCCGCATAGCAGCGGGTCCTGATGGCATCCCAGGACGTGTGCTCAGAGCATGCGCATTCCATCTAGCTGGGTTTTTCACAGATATACACCATAGTGCCTGCCACACTTGTCGCAAAGCTACAGACTCTCGGTCTAAACAGATCTCTGTGCAGCTGGATCATGGACTTCCTGACGGGCAGAAATCAGGTGGTCAGAATGGGCAGCAACACTTCATCTCCGCTGACCCTCAACACTGGTGCTCCTCAGGGCTGCGTTCTCAGCCCACTCCTGTACTTCCTGTACACACATGACTGTACAGCCACACACAGCTCCAACGTCATCGTCAAATTTGCTGACGACACAACGGTGATAGGCCTGATCACTGACAATGAAGAGACTGCCTACAGAGAGGAGGTGAGCACCCTGACCAAATGATGTCAGGAGAACCACCTCTCACTCAACATCGACAAGACTAAGGAGCTGGTGGTGGATTTCAGGAGACAGAGCAGAGAACACACACCCATCACCATCAACGAGACACCTGTGGAGCAGGTTAACAACTTCAAGTTCCTCTGTGTTCACATCAGTGAGGATCTGACATGGTCCGCTCACACAGATGCAGTGCTGAAGAAGACACACCAACGCCTCTTCTTCTCGAGACGGCTGAGGAAGTTTGGAATAACCCCCAGCATCCTCAGATCATTCTACACCTGCACTGTGGAGAGCATCCTGACTGGCTGCATCACTGCCTGGTTTGGGAACAGCCCCGCTGGCAACCGCAAAGCTCTGCAAAGGGTTGTGTGAACTGCCCGCCACATTGTTGGAGGTGAGCTTCCCTCCCTCCAGGACATCTATACCAGGCGGTGTGTAAGGAAAGCCAGGAGGATCATCAGTGACTCCAGCCACCCGTCCCACAGACTGCTCTCTCTGCTGCCCTCAGGAAGACGCCTCCGCAGCATCCGATCCCGCACTAGCCGACTAAGGGATAGCTTTTTCCCCACGGCTACCAGGCTAATGAACAATCGGAACTAACACATCTCCTACTATATCATATGCCACGCACTGCCCTTTATCACTGGACTCTATGCTAGGGATGTGTGGTATACCGGTACTTTGAAAATACTGGTATTTATTTTTTTTAAACGGTACAATATCAAAAGTTTGCTCAGTTCGGTATTTCATCCGCTGTTCCGATTTTCCGCAAACTGGCGTAAAACCGGCAAGCGTGATAACAGACAAACGGCAATGGATCACACAGATGAAACGCGCTCTGCAGTGGTCAAAGGAGCTAGCAAAAAAATGAAGACTGAAAAGATATGTGACCCTGGAGCACAAAACCAGTCTTAAGTCGCTGGGGTATATTTGTAGCAATAGCCAAAAATACATTGCATGGGTCAAAATTTTTGATTTTTCTTTTATGCCAAAAATCATTAAGAAATTAAGTAAAGTTCATGTTCCATGAAGATTTTTGTAAAATTCCTTCTGTAAATATATCAAAATGTAATTTTTGATTTGTAATATGCATTGTTAAGAACCTAATTTGGACAACTTTAAAGGTGATTTTCTCAGTATTTTGATTTTTTTGCATCCTCAGATTTCTGATTTCAAATAGATGTATCTCAGCCAAATATTGTCCTATCCTAACAAACCATACATCAATAGAAAGCTTATTTATTGAGCTTTCATATGATGTATACATCTCAGTTTTGTCAAATTTAACCTTATGACTGGTTTTGTCGTCCAGGGTCACATATGTATATGTGAACCCATTTTATTCAGTCCCAAAATCACAATCCAACCTGTATCCTCTACTCTGTTGGGTTTTTTGTTGTTGTTGCATTCTGGTTGCATTCACATTTTCTTTGTGATGAAGACTGAAAATATGTGACCCTGGACCACAAAACCAGTCATAAGCTTACATTTTACAAAACTGAGGTGTATATATCATATGAAAGCTGAATAAATAAGCTTTCTATTGATGTATGGTTTGTTAGGATAGGACAATATTTGGCCGAGATACATCTATTTGAAATCAGAAATCTGAGGATGCAAAAAAATCAAAAAGACTGAGAAAATCACCTTTAAAGTTGTCCAAATTAAGTTCTTAACAATGCATATTACTAATAAAAAAATACATTTTGATATGTTTACAGTAGGAATTTTACAAAAAATCTTCATGGAACATGATCTTTACTTAATTTCCTAATGATTTTTGGCATAAAAGAAAAATCAATAATTGTGACCCATACAATGTATTTTTGGCTATTGCTACAAACATACCCCAGCGACTTAAGACTGGTTTTGTGGTCCAGGGTCACATATATTAAGAGATTACTTTATTTTAATTAGATCTCTTCAGCTTTGTTTCTTCTAAAATCAAAATTGTAGTTTTTATTATTTTTTTGTAACAATTTCTTTGCACAGTGGTTCATAGAGTTTTCAATTCACCTATATTTGCCTGTTTCCGTTTTTTGTTTTTTTGTTTTACCTATGGTATCGATTTGGTATCGATACCAAGGTATTAGATCCTAGTATCGTACCGAAGTCAAAATTGTGGTATTGAGCCATCCCTACTCTATGCACACATTGCACTTAATACAATAATATATCTGTTACACTGTAAACCATCCAATACACATCCATGTCCTTGCATACCCAATCTATACATAATCCACTGCACCTTTGCACTTTTGACAATCTTCCTCAGTGGAATCTGAGTGTGCTACACACAGGTGAGTGGACCATACAAACCACCTGTAGCATCACACTCTGCTCTATTTGCACATTCACAATATGAATAATATATGTTTAGAATTGCACTGAAATCTTTGCACTATGTGCTATCCTCCCCAATCTCTCTTCTGCCCAATTTTATATAAAAATACCTCTTTTGCACATTTCTCGAATATACAGTTCAGCTTGCACTTGTATTGCTAACTGTAAATCTGTCTAATCGTACACTGTGTGTACTACATATGAATGTATGTATATATTGCATATTGTCACTCAGTATAATCCTGTAGGTATGTAACTGTCTATTTGTAAATTGTCCCTGCACTTTCTGGAGCTCGCTCCCAAGAATTTCACTCACCTAGGCACAGGTGCTGTGGTGATGTGACAATAAAAATGATTTGATTTGATTTAAAGGATCATGTGACAAGACTGGAGTAATGCTGAAAATTCAGCTTTGATCACAGAAATAAATTACAGTTTAACAGATATTCACATAGAAAACAGTTGTTTTAAATTACAATAATATTTCAGAATTTTTACTGTATTTTTGATCAAATAAATACAGCCTGTATACCCAAATAAAGGCAAAGCATTAAACATTGTACCTGCCTGTAACTTTTGAATGGAAGTGTACATTTTTCTAGTTTATTCCAAATGATATTCATTAAATATTCTTCACTGTAATGCATGTAACTTTGTAATAAATTAAAAAACAATGTAGAAATGCTTTGACTGAGGTGGAATGTGACTTGACCTCTCTTTCTCTCTCATATCAGCTGCTTGGTGAACTGGAGAAGGACCCAAAACTGGTTTACCATATCGGTCTGACACCTGCCAAACTACCGGACCTGGTTGAGAACAACCCTCTGGTGGCCATCGAGATGCTTCTGAAGCTGATGTCCTCCAGCCAGATCACGGAGTATTTCTCTGTCCTGGTCAACATGGACATGTCACTGCACTCCATGGAGGTGGTCAACAGGTCAGTGTTGGGGAAAGTTACTTTTAAAATATCGAGTTACTTCCTAAAAAGTAACAAATTATGTTACTTAGTTGCTTTTTTTATGGAAAGAAATGCGTTACAATATTCAGTTACTCCCTAAAAAAAGTAACAAATTATGTTACTTAGTTACTTTTTATGGAAAGAAATGCGTTACAATATTCAGTTACTTCCTAAAAAGTAACAAATTATGTTACTTAGTTACTTTTTATGGAAAGAAATGCGTTACAATATTCAGTTACTTCCTAAAAAGTAACAAATTATGTTACTTAGTTACTTTTTATGGAAAGAAATGCGTTACAATATTCAGTTACTCCCTAAAAAAAGTAACAAATTACGTTACTTAGTTACTTTTTATGGAAAGAAATGCGTTACAATATTCAGTTACTCCCTAAAAAAAGTAACAAATTACGTTACTTAGTTACTTTTTATGGAAAGAAATGCGTTACAATATTCAGTTACTCCCTAAAAAAAGTAACAAATTATGTTACTTAGTTACTTTTTATGGAAAGAAATGCGTTACAATATTCAGTTACTTCCTAAAAAGTAACAAATTATGTTACTTAGTTGCTTTTTATGGAAAGAAATGCGTTACAATATTCAGTTACTCCCTAAAAAAAGTAACAAATTATGTTACTTAGTTACTTTTTATGGAAAGAAATGCGTTACAATATTCAGTTACTCCCTAAAAAAAGTAACAAATTACGTTACTTAGTTACTTTTTATGGAAAGAAATGCGTTACAATATTCAGTTACTCCCTAAAAAAAGTAACAAATTATGTTACTTAGTTACTTTTTATGGAAAGAAATGCGTTACAATATTCAGTTACTTCCTAAAAAGTAACAAATTATGTTACTTAGTTACTTTTTATGGAAAGAAATGCGTTACAATATTCAGTTACTTCCTAAAAAGTAACAAATTATGTTACTTAGTTACTTTTTATGGAAAGAAATGCGTTACAATATTCAGTTACTCCCTAAAAAAAGTAACAAATTACGTTACTTAGTTACTTTTTATGGAAAGAAATGCGTTACAATATTCAGTTACTCCCTAAAAAAAGTAACAAATTACGTTACTTAGTTACTTTTTATGGAAAGAAATGCGTTACAATATTCAGTTACTCCCTAAAAAAAGTAACAAATTATGTTACTTAGTTACTTTTTATGGAAAGAAATGCGTTACAATATTCAGTTACTTCCTAAAAAGTAACAAATTATGTTACTTAGTTGCTTTTTATGGAAAGAAATGCGTTACAATATTCAGTTACTCCCTAAAAAAAGTAACAAATTATGTTACTTAGTTACTTTTTATGGAAAGAAATGCGTTACAATATTCAGTTACTTCCTAAAAAGTAACAAATTATGTTACTTAGTTGCTTTTTATGGAAAGAAATGCGTTACAATATTCAGTTACTCCCTAAAAAAAGTAACAAATTACGTTACTTAGTTACTTTTTATGGAAAGAAATGCGTTACAATATTCAGTTACTCCCTAAAAAAAGTAACAAATTATGTTACTTAGTTACTTTTTATGGAAAGAAATGCGTTACAATATTCAGTTACTTCCTAAAAAGTAACAAATTATGTTACTTAGTTGCTTTTTATGGAAAGAAATGCGTTACAATATTCAGTTACTCCCTAAAAAAAGTAACAAATTATGTTACTTAGTTACTTTTTATGGAAAGAAATGCGTTACAATATTCAGTTACTCCCTAAAAAAAGTAACAAATTACGTTACTTAGTTACTTTTTATGGAAAGAAATGCGTTACAATATTCAGTTACTCCCTAAAAAAAGTAACAAATTATGTTACTTAGTTACTTTTTATGGAAAGAAATGCGTTACAATATTCAGTTACTTCCTAAAAAGTAACAAATTATGTTACTTAGTTACTTTTTATGGAAAGAAATGCGTTACAATATTCAGTTACTTCCTAAAAAGTAACAAATTATGTTACTTAGTTACTTTTTATGGAAAGAAATGCGTTACAATATTCAGTTACTCCCTAAAAAAAGTAACAAATTATGTTACTTAGTTACTTTTTATGGAAAGAAATGCGTTACAATATTCAGTTACTTCCTAAAAAGTAACAAATTATGTTACTTAGTTGCTTTTTATGGAAAGAAATGCGTTACAATATTCAGTTACTCCCTAAAAAAAGTAACAAATTACGTTACTTAGTTACTTTTTATGGAAAGAAATGCGTTACAATATTGAGTTACTTCCTAAAAAAGTAACAAATTATGTTACTTAGTTACTTTTTATGGAAAGTAATGTGTTACAATATTCAGTTACTTCCTAAAAAGTAACAAATTATGTTACTTAGTTGCTTTTTATGGAAAGAAATGCGTTACAATATTCAGTTACTCCCTAAAAAAAGTAACAAATTACGTTACTTAGTTACTTTTTATGGAAAGAAATGCGTTACAATATTGAGTTACTTCCTAAAAAAGTAACAAATTATGTTACTTAGTTACTTTTTATGGAAAGTAATGTGTTGCGTTACTTTTGTGTAACTTTTTAAATCTGGGCAGGGCTTGTTTGTTTTTAATATAAAAAGTTGTATTTTTGTCAAATGTAAAAGCCTTTTTACAGCAAAAGCCTCAGGCTTAGAGAACAGTAAATCTCTGTCTGTACAGTAGACCGCAGAAGAACAAATGTCAACTCTTCAGCAATAAAAAAGGAAAACAAATGTTCGATTATCTTGAGTAATTTCTGCTTATTAGCATGGATGAATTGGATCATCGAAGGTCGGCAGCAAAGACATCGGTTAATAAAATGGGATTAAATACATAAAGTCAAGTCAAGTCACCTTTATTTGTATAGCGCTTTTAACAATACAGATTAACATATATCTGTATTGTTTAACATATTTAATTATTGCAGGTTTGCATTGAATTTGACTGTTTGTATTCATTTTGAAGAACACTGTATCTGTTTTTTTAGTGAGTGAGATGAATTAATGCATGTTCACATTTATTCTAGAACCAAAGTAACATCTTACTCACAATTTCACTCAACATGGGGACAGGAGAGCTGTCAATCAATAAATGGGGGGAAAAGTAACGCGTTACTTTCTTGAAAAAGTAACTTCGATATTTTCTTGTCAATTAAAAAGTAATGAGTTTCTTCAAGTTACTTAAAAAGTAATATTATTATGTAAGTTGCGTTACCCCCAACACTGCATCAGGTACAGTGTTCTTCTGGTCCTCTCATCTGGTTTCTATCTGTGCAGATAAAGCATTAAACTGCACAGGATGTGAATCTCGTGTCCTGAGCTCTGAAATATGTCACTTCATTCAGTGTTTGTTCATTGGTTTGTAGGTTAACGACAGCAGTGGATCTTCCTCCTGAGTTCATCCATCTCTACATCTCCAACTGCATCTCCACGTGTGAGCAGATCAAAGACAAATACATGCAGGTAAACACACACCTCACATGGACCATGATGCACCTGTGTGAGCAACATTTATAGGCCACACGGCAACCAGATTTGATTTTAGTCATTTCTAGGTCTGGAAGAAAGGAAAACAGGATGAAAATATACACTGCCGCTCAAAAGTTTTAAATGTGTTTTTAATGCTCAGGCTGTGTTTATTTAATAAAAAAGACAGAAATGTTTATGCTATTTAAAATTGTGGTTTTCTATTTTAATGTACTTAAAATCATAATTTATTCCTGTGATTCAAAGCTGAATTTTTCAGCATCATTACTGCAGTATTCAGTCAGAAATCATTCTAATATGCTGATTTATTATCAGTGTATTGCTTAATATTTTTTGGAACCTGTATTTCTTTTTTTAGGATTCTTCGATGAATAAAAAGTTAAAAGAACAGTATTTATTTAAAAATGAAATCTTTTCTAACAAAATACACTACTGTTCAAAATTTGGGGTCAGTCAATTCTTCTTCCTATTTTTTCTTAACTAAATTTTTACTTTTATTCAGCAAGTCTGTGTTAAGGTAATAAAAAGTGATAGCAGAGACTTATATTGTTAGAAAATGATTATATTTTGAAGAAATGCTGTTCATTTTTAAGATTTTATTCATCAAAGAATCCTGAAAAAAGTATCACAGGTTCCAAAAAAAATATTTGGTAGCACAACTGTTTCCAACATTGATAATTCTAATAATAAATCGGTATATTAGAATGATTTCTGAAGGATCATGTGACACTGAAGAATGGAGTAATGATGCTGAAAATTCAGCTGCATCACAGGAAAAATAAAATATTTGAAAGTATATTAAAATATACTTTCCATTATTATTTATACTATATAAAATACAATATATACAATACATAATAAACCATTATTTTATATTGTAATAAAATGTTGCAGTATTATTGTTTTTTTCTGTATTTTTAATCAAATAAATGCAGTCTTGATGAGCAGAAGAGACTTCTTTAAAGTATTTGTTTCCAGACTGTTGGCCTTATTCTGTTATATAACAAATAAAGTTGAGGATTTCAAAAAATAAAAGTCATCATGACTGAATGAATTCAAAAAGGCAAAAAAAGGCCTCAAATTTTCTCTCATCTGATGATTCAAAAGGAGTAGAAAAAAACCATTCAGAGATTTTTCTAATTATATGCATGTATCAACTGCATATGCATTTATTAAAATAACAAAGACCGTCAAAAGTTTCTTTGTACAAGCTGAGATGCTCTGAAGAATGTACAGGGTAAAGTGTGACATTGTGGTTGTCTCTTGTGTCTCCTGAAGAACCGTCTGGTGCGTCTGGTGTGCGTCTTCCTCCAGTCCCTCATCAGGAATAAGATCATTAACGTTCAGGATCTGTTCATCGAGGTCCAGGCCTTCTGCATCGAGTTCAGTCGAATCCGTGAGGCCGCCGGCCTCTTCCGCCTCCTCAAGACTCTGGATAACGGAGAGATGCCGGCCGAGGGAAAGACGGCCAAATGATGGGGTGCTGACGGATATGAACTCAAGGACTAAAGCTGAGTCTCTCCTCTGTCAAAGCACACGAGTTCAGCCTTTCAGCTCAGCGGCCTTCAAACTTCATCTGTTTTCTGTTTCTACATGTACAACATGCTCCTCTACTGTGACCTTGTTTTGATCCCAAACACCGTATTTTTTTCTTCATTAAAGTGGTGGTTACTTGTACTCTGTCTGTAAACTGAGCATGCATTGCACTCAACAAATGCATTTCACACAAATTAGGTTCCATTGGGTAACATTAGTTAACTACATTAGTTAACAATGAAAAAAACCTCTAATCCATTTATTATTCATCTTTAACTGAAGGAATAGTTCACCCAAAAATGAAAATGTGTTCACACTCAGATCATCCAAGATTAGGATGAGTTTGTTTGTTCATCAGATTTGGATAAATGTGTCATTCCATCACTGTCTCACCAATGAATGCTCTGGAGTGAATGGGTGCCGTCAGAATGAGAGTACAAACAGCTGATAAAAACATCACAATAATCCACAGCACTCCAGTCCATCAGTTCACATCTGGAGAAGACAAAAGCTCAAACAAATCCATAATTTAGACGTTTTTAGGTCCATATTTTATGAAAAAAGTCCATCTTCTGTTGTCTCTCACATCAAAATCCAGCCACATATTTTTCGAGCTGTTTTGGCTTGTATCATTTGATTTGGGAGTTCGAGCGCAAATCATTTGATTCAGTTCGGGAGTTTGAGCGCAATTCGCTAGTCATTTGATTCAGTTCAAGAATCATTTGTTTCAGTTCAAGAATCATTTGATTCAGTTCGGGAGTTTGAGCGCAATTCGCTAGTCATTTGATTCAGTTCAAGAATCATTTGTTTCAGTTCAAGAATCATTTGATTCAGTTCGGGAGTTTGAGCGCAATTTGCTAGTCATTTGATTCAGTTCAAGAATCATTTGTTTCAGTTCAAGAATCATTTGATTCAGTTCGGGAGTTTGAGCGCAATTCGCTAGTCATTTGATTCAGTTCAAGAATCATTTCATTCAGTTCGGGAGTTCAAGCACGATTCTCAAGTCATTTGATTCAGTTCGGCAATTATTTGATTCAGTTCGGGAGTTCGAGAGCAATTCTTGAGTCGTTTGATTCAGTTCGGGAATCATTTGATTCAGTTCGGGAGTTTGAGCGCAATTTGCTAGTCATTTGATTCAGTTCAAGAATCATTTGTTTCAGTTCAAGAATCATTTGATTCAGTTCGGGAGTTTGAGCGCAATTCGCTAGTCATTTGATTCAGTTCAAGAATCATTTGTTTCAGTTCAAGAATCATTTGATTCAGTTCGGGAGTTTGAGCGCAATTTGCTAGTCATTTGATTCAGTTCAAGAATCATTTGTTTCAGTTCAAGAATCATTTGATTCAGTTCGGGAGTTTGAGCGCAATTCGCTAGTCATTTGATTCAGTTAAAGAATCATTTCATTCAGTTCGGGAGTTCAAGCACGATTCTCAAGTCATTTGATTCAGTTCGGCAATTATTTGATTCAGTTCGGGAGTTCGAGAGCAATTCTTGAGTCGTTTGATTCAGTTCGGGAATCATTTGATTCAGTTCGGGAGTTTGAGCGCAATTTGCTAGTCATTTGATTCAGTTCAAGAATCATTTGTTTCAGTTCAAGAATCATTTGATTCAGTTCGGGAGTTTGAGCGCAATTCGCTAGTCATTTGATTCAGTTCAAGAATCATTTCATTCAGTTCGGGAGTTCAAGCACGATTCTCGAGTCATTTGATTCAGTTCGGCAATTATTTGATTCAGTTCGGGAGTTCGAGAGCAATTCTTGAGTCGTTTGATTCAGTTCGGGAATCATTTGATTCAGTTCGGGAGTTCGAGAGCAATTCTTGAGTCGTTTGATTCAGTTCGGGAATCATTTGATTCAGTTCGGGAGTTCGAGAGCAATTCGCGAGTCATTTGATTCAGTTCGGGAATCATTTGATTCAGTTCGGGAGTTTGAGCGCAATTCGCTAGTCATTTGATTCAGTTCAAGAATCATTTCATTCAGTTCGGGAGTTCAAGCACGATTCTCGAGTCATTTGATTCAGTTCGGCAATTATTTGATTCAGTTCGGGAGTTCGAGAGCAATTCTTGAGTCGTTTGATTCAGTTCGGGAATCATTTGATTCAGTTCGGGAGTTCGAGAGCAATTCTTGAGTCGTTTGATTCAGTTCGGGAATCATTTGATTCAGTTCGGGAGTTCGAGAGCAATTCGCGAGTCATTTGATTCAGTTCGGGAATCATTTGATTCAGTTCGGGAGTTCGAGAGCAATTCTTGAGTCGTTTGATTCAGTTCGGGAATCATTTGATTCAGTTCGGGAGTTCGAGAGCAATTCGCGAGTCATTTGATTCAGTTCGGGAATCATTTGATCCAGTTCGGGAGTTTGAGTGCAATTCTTGAGTCTTTTGATTCAGTTCGGGAATCATTTGATTCAGTTCGGGAGTTCGAGTGCAATTCGCGAGTCATTTGATTCAGTTCAGGAGTTCATTCTGTATTTATTCTGTGTGGTTAATGATTGAGATCAGAACTTTGCAGTGGGTTCAACAATTAAAGATCTGTGCAGATGTCTCTCCTTGATGTGTTATTATAGATTATGGACTCGTATTTTAGTTAAAGTCTTAATGATAGATTTGTTTCAGCTTTTGTCTTCTCCAGATGTGAACTGATGGACTGGAGTGGTGTGGATTATTGTGATGTTTTTATCAGCTGTTTGGACTCTCATTCTGACGGCACCCATTCACTCCAGAGGATCCATTGCTAGTAACAGATTGTTAAAATCAAAAGTTGCATCTGTTGATTTTATTTAATGGACCTAGGCTAACATGAACTAACAATAAACAGATAGTTAGTTGTTGCATGAACTGATATAGTATGTAAGTATTAGGAATAGTATGAAACAAACACTCAAGTTAAAAAATGCTTTTTATTATTTGCACATTTATTTCCAGTGACATTTAACATGTTCATCATCAGACTGAGAGACTGAGCGTTTACTGTCATTTATAGACTGAAGTACCTGAACAGTAGAAAAAGAAAAACCAGCTTTGTATTACAAATACGCACATAGTGCTCAGAGACAAATAAAGACGTGACCTTTAACTTTTGCTGTACACAGGTTTAACAAATAGCAGACAGAACTTATTGATTATTTTTTGACTGTCTAGAATTGTTTATTGATATTCTCCATAGAAGTTTCCATCATTTTGCTTGATGTTATGAACCTGAGAAACACCTATAATAGACAACAGAAATATAAAAGCAGGCGCTTCTAGATTCGTCTCATTCCTCGAGCCATGAGGCAGGCGAACACCGTCATCACCATCTTGGGCTTGACCTCCACCAGATCCTCAGGCAGAGCGTACACCCGCGCTCCGATCTTCCTGGCCATAGAGATGGCGTACCTGAACAACACATCCGTCAGTTTCATCTGCACAACAGCCTTTACACACTTCTGGCTTCAGCACAAGTTCAGCTCTGACTTTCTCCTGCAGTTCAGTTTATATCACGCAATTCTTTTTTTCTCACAGTTCTGAATTTATATCTTGCAATTCTGACTTTGTCATAATACTGAGTTTTTATCTTGTAATGCTACACTTCTTGTAGTTCTAAGTTCATATCTCGGAATTCTGACTTTTTTTTCTTGTATTTCTGACTTTATTTCTATTTCTCTAGCAATTCTGACTTATTACTAGTTCAGATGTTTAGAGTTTTGCAATTCTGGCTTTTTTTAATTGCTATTCTGTCTTTCTCAAGACTGAGTTTATATCTCACAATTCTGACTTTTTTTCTTGTATTTCTGACTTTATTTCTATTTCTGAATTCTGATTTCCTTGACATTCTGAAGTAAATCTTGCAGTTGTTTCTTGTAATTCTGAGTTTATTATTCTGACTTTTTTTCTTGCAGTTCTGACTTTCTCAAAATTCTGAGTTTATATCTCACAATTCTTAATTTTTTATTGCTATTCTGACATCATCCTAAGTAGTTTTTATCCTGTAATGCTAAATTTCTTATATTTCTAAACTTATATCTCTCAATTCTGATTTTTTCTTGCAGTTCTGACTTTCTCACAATACTGAGTTTCTATCTCTAGCAATTCTGACTTATTACTAGTTCAGATGTTTAGAGTTTTGCAATTCTGGCTTTTTTTTAATTGCTATTCTGTCTTTCTCAAGACTGAGTTTATATCTCACAATTCCGACTTTTTCCTTGCAGTTCTGATTTTCTCATAATACTGAATTTATATCACAATTCTGAGTTTATTCTGACTTTTTCCTTGCAATTCTGACTTTCTCACAATGCTGAGTTTCTCTAGCAATTCTGACTTATTGCTATTCTGACTTTCTCGTATTACTGACTTTAGATGTCGCAATCCTGTTTTTTTTTATTGCTATTCTGACTTTCTCATAATCCTTAGTTTGTCTTGCAATTCATATTTTTTTCTCACAGTTCTGAATTTATATCTTGCAATTCTGACTTTGTCATAATACTGAGTTTTTATCTTGTAATGCTACATTTCTTGTAGTTCTAAGTTCATATCTTGGAATTCTGACTTTTTTTCTTGTATTTCTGACTTTATTTCTATTTCTGAATTCTGATTTCCTTGACATTCTGAAGTAAATCTTGCAGTTGTTTCTTGTAATTCTGAGTTTATTATTCTGACTTTTTTTCTTGCAGTTCTGACTTTCTCAAATTTCTGAATTTTTTATATCTCGCAGTTCTGAGTTTATATCTCACAATTCTTAATTTTTTCTTGCTATTCTGACTTCCTCATAATATCTTCATGAATTCATATCTCGTAATTCTGAGTTTTTGTTTTTTATTTCTATTCTGACTTGCTCAATACTGAGTTTATATCTCGCAGTTCAGACTTTTTCCTTGCAGTTCTGACTTTCTTGTAATTCTGACATTATATCACAATTCTGGCTTTATTCTGCCTTTTTTTCTCAGTTCTGACTTTCTCATAATACTGAGTTTATAGTATAGTTTATACTGAGTTAACATTGTATCTTGCTATTCTGACTTCTGACATCATAACAGTTTTTATCTTGTAATGCTACATTTGTTGTATTTCTAAATTTATATCTGACATTTCGGATTTTTCTTGCAGTTCTTTCTCACAATGCTGAGTTTATATCTCTAGCTATTCTGACTTATTACTAGTTTAGATTTTTAGAGTTTAGATGTCGCAATTCTGGCTTTTTTTATTGCTAGTCGGACTTTCTCATAATCCTGAGTTTGTCTTGCAATTCTGACTTTTTCCTTGCGGTTCTGACTTTCTTGTAATTCTGACATTTTATCACAATTCTGACTTTATTCTGACTTTTTTCTCTCAGTTCTGATTTTCTCATAATACTGAATTTACATCCTGCAGTTCTGAGTTTATATCTAGCAATTCTGACTTTCTCATAATATCTTTCTGAGTTTCTTGTAATTCTGAGTTTATTCTGACTTTTTTCTTGCTATTCTAACTTTCTCATAATTCTGAGTTTATAGTATAGTTTATACTGAGATAACAGTATATCTTGCTATTCTGACTTCTGACATCATATTACTGAGTTTATCTTGTAATGCTACATTTCTTGTATTTCTAAATTTATATCTCACAACTCTCACAGTTCTGACTTTCTCACAATACTGAGTTTCTATCTCTAGCAATTCTGACTTATTGCTATTCTGACTTTCTCATAATTCTTAGTTTGTCTTACAATTCTGACTTTTTTGTGATTCTGAGTTTATTCTGACTTTTTTCTCTCAGTTTTCACTTTCTCATAATACTGAATTTATATCTCACAGTTATAAATTTATATCTCTTAATTCCGACTTTCTTGCAATTCTGACTTTTTTACTTGCCGTTCCGACTTTCTTATAATTCTGACTTTTCTCTTAAAGTTCTGATTTAGAATTACAAGAAAGTCAGAATTACTAGATATAAACTCAGAATTACAAGTCAGAATTGTAAGAGAAAAGTCGGAACTGCAAGTAAAATGTCAGAATAAACTCAGAATTATGAGAAAGAACTGCAAGATATAACTCTTGCAGAAAAAAAAGCCAGAATTCAGAATTACAAGAAACTCAGAATTACGAGTTCTGGCTTTTTCATTGCTATTCTGACTTTCTCAATACTGAGTTTATATCTTGCAGTTCTTTCTTGTAATTCTACAAGAAAGTTTATTTTGACTTTTTTCTTGCAGTTCTGACTTCTCTGCAGTTCTAAATTGATCTAGCAAGTCTGACTTTCTCATTGCTATTCAGACTTTCTCATAATCCTCAGTTAATATCTCACAATTCTGACTTGTAATTTTGAGTTTTTATTTAGTAATTCTGACGTTCTTGTAATTCTGAGTTTATATCTCTCAATTCTGAGTTATGTCTTGCAATTTTTTCTTGCAATTCTGACTTCTTTCTTGCAGTTCTGACTTTATAATACCAATTTTATGACTCTTAAGAGAAATATTCTTCAGCACTGAAGTCCTCCTGAACCCAGAACATGTGTGTAATGTTCATTACTGTGCGATTGAGGAGCACGACTGTGACATACTTGGCGTTATTGAGTTTCTCTTCGTCTGTCAGGTCTTCTGTCTTGAGAAGGTCGTAGCGGATGGAGCCGGGCTGGATGGCGTCAATCAGGTCCAGGACCGGCATGCTGGTGCTGATGGATCCGTCCTGCGCAATCATAACCCAGCGGTCAGTGTTGATGCAGACGGAACAGCTGTTTTTCCTCAGGGTGAGCGAGAGCTACCTACTTTAAAGCCGCTGATGGTGCCTTTGCCGGCCTGTCTGAGCGCGTCGTTCACCCAGGTCACGATGGTGTCGTCGTTCACCTTCTGCCCGTCGCCCAGATCCTCCAGGATGTTCAGTGTGTATCTGCAGACAGAAGAGGAGGAGATCTTCAGCATGTGACGGTGTGTGTGAGTGTGTGAGTGTGGATCTGAAGTGTGTTTGTGTGTCTGACCTCCTCATGAGCTGCCAGAGCAGAGCCAGAGTCAGCGTCCGGTTGCCTTCGTTCAGATCCTGACCAGCGATTCCCACCAGAGAGAACTTGGCCTCCTTCTTTCCCAGCTCCACCGCGTAGTTACAGTTCTCCAGCTGTGGTTCACAATCAAGTGGAATGTGCTTTAGCAACTATTTATTTATTGTTTCAAAATAGTATTTTTAGGATTTGTTTAGTTCACTTTTATTTTTTATTTATTTGCATTTAGTCATTTTTTAATCAAAACAGTATTTAATGTTTTGATTTAATTCTGATTTAATGAAGTTGCCAAATAATTTTGATTTTCTATGCTGTTATTATCAATAGTATAGTATTTATGTAGGAAAGACAACTAACGTAAATGTAAAAGGTTAAGCTAAATAAATGCATTTGTTAAGTGGCAAGCATAAATAAATTATAAATTATAAAAATTAAAATAAAGATTAAATGTAAAACAAAAAGAGTAGTTATTTCTAAAATAATATAAAAAAATGAGTCATTTTAAATTAGAAATAAAATGAATATTTAAAAAAAAAAGTATTTAGGTCAAAGACGAAAAAGGGTTCAAGCATAAAAACAATACGTGTAATACTGCTTTAAATGATTGTTTTCCCCCAAAAACAGTTTTCTGTTTAAGTTAACTGCATTTTGTTTTACTGATCAAAAAATAAATCTCATATATTTTTCCCTAATTTACAGAAGACACCCACTAAAATGTCATTCAGTGTCAATCTTGGCAGGCATATTTACAACAAAAATCTATTTTTTGACATATTAAAAGATACATTTTTATTCACCCCAAATACACCTTAGTTGTAATTCTACATTTTTTTTTTTTTACAATTTGCCACTATCCTAGATTTTTAACTCATTTAAAACACAATGAAATTTAATATGCTCCCTTTTTTATATATATCTTTAATATGTACAAGTCAGAATAAGCATAAGCATGACAGTCTAACATTATTTCAACCAAATTGTAACATTTTATTCTCCATAAAATAATTTGAAAACTTAAAAGTAGACACTTTACCTACATCTAATGTGCTTTCTATGAACATAAACTCACTTTTGTAAATTTTCTTTTTATGTGGACATCTTACTGTCTTTAGATATCCATTTATAGAATATTTAATAATTTTTCGTGTGTGTTTGAGTGATGAGCTTCTGTTCTAATGCATTTGTACCTTTTTCATGTTGCTGCCCAGTTTGGGATACGGTGGTTTGTTGACTTTGTCCCAGTCCACAGGAACCTTGATCTTTTCATAGAGCTGGAAGATCACCAGAGCATCAGCCAGATCCCTGACAGAAGAAGAAGAAGACAGAGAACACAATGAGCACCAGCACTGCAGCAGCGCCACCTGCTGGACACACAGTCTGTCAACATTCTGGCGAGGTGCTCTTTCAGTAAACTTCAAGAAACATTTGTTCAGTTGATCCTGTCTTTAATAATGTTCTCAACATGTTTTTAAACTTTTCAACGTTACATATTTGGTTCAAAGAACATTCAAAAGTAACATTCCCGAAATGCTACAAAATAGAGATAGATTTAGAGATCCATTCAAACATTCTAAAAACTGGACACTTTGAACATTCAGAGAACAGTCAGAAATAACTTGTTTGTTACATTCTCTAGGCATATTTTTGTTTGCTGGGATACTTGTCTGTTTTAAATCAGCTCTCATGATCAAATCATGTTTCAAACAGTGGTTTGCTGCTCATCATACTCGAACAAAAATGATTATTTTGCATTTTAATCCCAGCTAGCAAAAATATGCTTGGAGAATGTGACAAAAAAAGTTATTTCTGACTGTTCTTTGAATACATAATTAACTATGTTTTCATTACAGTTTTTGGTAGTTACTGATATAATTATGACTATAGTTGTGGTATATTTATCATCACAGTTATCGGTAGACATCATTACAGTTATTGTATATTTATCACAGTAGTTGGCAAATATTGTTACAGTTATCACTATAGTTTAGGTATATTTATCATCACAGTTATCAGTAGATATTGGTGTACTAGTGCACTGCTTGCCTGTTTTCTATCAAACAGCTCTCACGATCAAATAAAGTTTCAAACAGTGGTTTGCCGTTGAATGTTTATTTTGCATTTTAATCCCAGCTAGCAAAAATATGCTTGGAGAACGTAACCAAAAAAAGTTATTTCTGACTGTTCTCTGAAGGTTCAAATTGTCCTGTTGTTTGAATGTTTGAATGTATCTCCAAAGAAACATTCCATTGTATCATTTTGTAACATTTCGGGAATGTTACTTTTGAACCAACCATGTAACATGTTTAAAAGTTTCAAATAAGTTAGAAGAACGTCCAACTAAAATGTTTCAGAAAAACATTTTGAATACAAAAACATTGTGTACAAATGTTTAAATTGCACATTAGCCAGTTTTGATACTTTTTGATTCTAACTATTTCTACTCCAGTTCATAGTTGAAATGGTGATTGTAATGAAGACTCATCTTCATGACTGATTTGTGCTAATTAAACATCAATGATGTTGAATCTCCAAACTGGTTTCAGCCCAAACGGAAAATTCATTTTAGAGTGAGTATTTTTGCTTGCTGAAATTTTAGTGCATCCCTAATTTAATAGCCGTTCAGTGCTTTAGAGTGCACTTCTGAGTTTGATTTATTGTAATGTATTGAGATGTTTGCTGTGCACTCACACGTAGAGATGATTGACGCGTGGATTGACGCCCAGTGAGTTCATCCAGTTCCTGAAGGTTCGCTCCTCTCTGGTCTCTCCTGACAGACGTGAGAACATGATCAGATCAGTTTAATGGAATCTTTGTGAATATTGATCACACGAGTCACTCTATTAACTTCTGATTCTCAATCTCTGACAATTAATTACAGGCTTTAGTATATTAGAAAGAAGCATAGTTTACATTCCTGCATCTCAAACATTGAATCATCAAGACTTTGCCAAAATATTCTGAGAATATTCCTTTGAGATGGTTCAATTCTCTGGAAATGTGCTCCAAGAAAATCAAATAAATATACACTACTGTTCAAAAGTTTGGGGTCAGTACATTTTTTTAATACTTTTTTCACCAAGTGTGTATTAAGTTAATAATTAAAAGTTTATTCAAAGTTAATAATAAATAATTTTCATTGTTATAAAATATATTTTGAATAAACACTGTACTTTTTAAACTTGTTATTCATGAAAGAATCCTGAAAAAAAAAAAAATCTCAGCTTCCAAAAAATATTTGTCAGCACAACTGTTGATATTCTCCAGCATTGATCATTCTAATAATAAATCAGTATATTAGAATGATTTCTGAAGGATCATGTGACACTGAAGACTGGAGTAACAGCTGATCAAAATTCAGCTTTTCATCACAGGAATAAATTCTATTTTAAAGTATGTTAAAATAAAAAACATTATTTTATATTGTAAAAACATTTTGCAATATTACTGTTTTTTTAATCAAATAAATGCAGCCTTGATGAGCACTTCTTTAAAGACTATTACAAGTCTTACTGACCCCAAACTTTTGAACGCTAGTGTATATGTAATATATAAATCTAGTTTGAGAGAGTGAGATTACAGGGCTCTTTTTCTCAGGAAAAACATCTGAGAAGCAAGAGACTTAAGCGTTGATGTCTAGGAGAAACAGCTGAAATATTCAAAAGGTTTTAAAGTGATAGTCCACCTAAAAATGTTTATTCTGTCATAATTTACTCTCCCTTGTGTTGCTCCGAACTGAAATGACTTTTTGAACAATTTACTTCAATTATATGGGTAAAAAACTGATTCCCAGCATTCTTCAAAATGTCTTTTTTTGTTTCCAGCTCATAGAAGTTTGGAGAGATCGAGGCAGAGTTAAACAACAACAGGATGATCTCCCGCTTCAGACGGACTCACCCTCGATAGAGCTCCAGTCGATGTCCTGGTTCTCAGGCTTCTTCAGAGCTGGGAACTTGTTGAAGAGGTTGGCCACGTAGGCCAGATTGAGTTTGGGGTTTCCGCGCACCACGTCTGTGGCCGTGACGAACTGTCGGCAGCCGAGCCGGTCGGCCTGTTCCAGCATGCACTCGGCTCTCTTCAGGTCGTCTTTCTCCTGTAACGGCGGGATTTTAACGTGTTTTAAGTGTTGAACGTGTGCATGTGAATGATGTGTCGATGAGCTGTTTCCTCACCCGTATTCCAGATATGTCGATCGGGATGGCTGGGATGCCCTCCTCATCTCCTTTGGGTGCCACCTGGTTCAGGATGTTGTAGTAGGCCTTGGAGTCCTTGAACGACACACGAAGATGAGGTTATGAGCACGTCAATATATTTACATCCAGAGAGCATTAACACTGGTTTATACAGTCCTGCTTCCTTGTAATATAATAATATTACTTTTTCCAAGTAACTAGTAAAGTAACGCATTACTTTTTAATTGACAAAAAATATCAGTTTATCTTTTTCAAATAAGTAACGCCAGTTACTTTTCCCTCATTTATTGATTGACAGCTCTCCTGTCTCCATGTGGAGAGAAACTGTGAGTAAGATGTTACTTTAGTTCTAGAATAAATGTGAACATGCATTAATTCATCTCACTCACTAAAAACTGATACAGTGTTCTTCAAAATGAATAAAAAACCTGCAATAATTAAAGGTTAAACAATACAAATATCCTTTATGTATTTAATCCCATTTTATGAACTGATGTCTTTCCTGCCAACCTTCAATGATCCAATTCATCCATACTAATAAGAAAAAATTACTCAAGATAATCTAACATTTGATTTCCTTTTTTTATTGCTGAAGAGTTGACATTTGTTCTTCTGTGGTCTACTGTACAGACGGAGATTTACTTTTCTCTAAACCTGAGGCTTTTGCTGTGAAAAGGCTTTTACATTTGACAAAAATAGGCTTTTTATATTAAAAACAAACAAGCCCTGCTCAGATTTAAAAAGTAACGGAAAAGTAACGAAATGCATTACTTTCCATAAAAAGTAACTAAGTAGCGTAATCAGTTACTTTTTTAGGGAGTAACTCAATATTTTAAAGCATTACTTTTCATAAAAAGTAACTAAGTAACGTAATCAGTTACTTATTTAGGGAGTAACTCGATATTGTAACGCATTACTTTTAAAAGTAACTTTCCCCAACACTGGTCATTACCTTGATATCGGAGCTGAAGTTGTTGATTTTGGCGCAGCCGGCCTCCTCCAGGTGATAGTTGACCCAACGCAGCAGCAGCTCCTCAGGAGACAGTTTGACCAGATCCTCCAAACTCTCCCCATCCCTGAGCAGAGCGATCAGAGCTGCACACACACACACACACACACACACACACGTGATCATGTGACTCCCATAATGTCATTGGTTTGGTCAACACATTTGTCATTTACCCTAAAGAAAGATGTTAGTATTTGGCTCCTGTTTAGTTCTTGTTTTGATCAAATAATAATGTTAGGGTAACTTCTTTTTAGAGCTTTGTTTCTTAAAACCATTAAATAATGTTCCTAGGAAGACCATAAAACAATGTTGCCTAATGGTTATTTTTAGAATAATGTTCTATAAAAGATGTTTCTATAGAGTAAGGTTTCCTGGCCAACCAAAGACCAACATTTAAAGGGGTCAAATGATGCAGTTTCTTGTTTTTCCTTTTTCTTTAGAGTGTCACAAGCTGTTTGTGCATCGATAAGATCTGTAAAGTCGCAAGACTTAAAGTCTCAAACGCAAAAGAAATATTTATTATAAAAGTTAAGACTCAGAGACATTGCAAAAGTGAAATTTGCCGTTCCAAATGAGGACACAACTAGAAAGCGGTGGTTAAGTTATATTTACAACCCTGTTCCGGAACAGTACACTGTAAATATTTAAGTGTGTGATGCGCATTTCCCTGAGGACTGTTTCCTGAACCTGGGAGAGCAGCTTACAATGTCAACCCTTACTAACCAAAGGGTTAAGGCTATAAAGTGGGGCAGTTCCAATGTTGAAGGACAGTCTGATTTCTGACTCGCAGCCTGTAAGTACGATTTCATATTTAAAGAATTCAGTACTGACTATTCAAACACCAGTTTTGATCAGTGTAGAGTAGTGCTTGTTGTTTCTCGTTCTATGATCGCAAATGCAGACATGGTGTTTATGCAACGCAAAGTGTAAAAAGACAGCATGAGTCATTATAATCAGTAGTTGTGTCCCCACTGGATGCAACAAATGCCTCGTTTATAAGGGGTTTTGTTGTTTCTGTCTTGTCGCGTCGAGGCACTGCATGATAAGGGGCGTAACATTTCGGCCAATCACAACGCACCGAATAGCTGGCCAATCAGAGAACACCTCGGTTTCCATCAACAATGAGTTTTGTAAAAATCAAAGCGTTTCAGAAAGGTGCGGCAGAGAGGAGCAACAATGTACAGTATGTGGAAAATAATGTTTTTTGAACCTCAAACTGCATAAACACCTCACTTTACAACAAATACACAAAATAGTACTCTTTTTTAGCAACATCACATGACAACTTTAAAAAAAGGGGTTTTAAATGTACCTTCATTTCGACTGATCTCGATGTCTGCAAACAGGCCGATTTTGATGACCTGCCACAGGAGTCCCAGCACTAAATGCTGCCTGCCCTCTTTCAGGTCCTCTGCTCCGATGTTCACCACGTGGCAACCGATAGCGGAGGCGGAGTTGAGCGCGAGGTTCAGATTCTCCTGCACGTTCACACACACATGAACACCAGCATTAAAATCAGTAAAACAGCAGTGAGTGAAAGGGTCCAGTGGGTCAGGAGCAGTGTTTGTGGACGGACCTGGATGGTGAAGGGCGTCAGCTTCTTCTTGTTGATGGTTCTCTCGTCAATGGTGTCCGGCACAGACAGGTTGATCATCTTGCTGCAAACAGAGAGGAAGCTCATATGTTTGAGCAGTGAAATACGGCGGTATTGAAAGTGAAGGTGTGTTTACGCTGCGGTACCAGAGCACGATGCCGTCGCCCACCGCCGTGAACAGATCGTTGGAGCTGGGATCCATGGGAAGAACATGCTGGCAGTCCGGATCCTTCTCCAGCGCTTTATTGACCCAGTTCACAAACGCCACTTTCTCCTCCTCTGAACACGTGTCACAGTTGGGGATAAACACATTGTGGGAAGATTGTTTGGAAATGTTTCTGAACTGTCAAATTCTTCAGTCTAATGTTATTTAAAGGTGACAAAATCTTTTCTTACTACATTCTGATGACATTTTGACCCTAAATGCTGAACGCTCAAATGTCCAGCTTTTTATTTTCGGAATTAGAATGATATTTAAAAGTTACAAAAAAATGTTTCTTACAACATTCATCAAGTTTAAATAACATCAAGGTCATTTTAAGAATGTGCATCTCAGAATTGATATATCTATATATCGTATATCAAATATTAACTAGACAAAAACATTTGTCAATTAACAAGTTACTAGCATGTTTTTAGCATGTAGTTAACGTGATTAACAAGTTGCTAGCATGTTGTTAGCATTATTAGCATGTTATTATCCAGTTGCTAGCATGTTGTTACCATGATTAACAAGTTGCTATCATGTTGTTAGCATTATTAGCATGTTATTAGCCAGTTGCTAGCATGTTGTTACCATGATTGACAAGTTTCTAGCATGTTGTTAGCATTATTAGCATGTTATTAGCCAGTTGCTAGCATGTTGCTAACATGACTAGCGAGTTATAAGCAAGTTGCTAGCATGTTACTAGCATGTTTTAGCATGACTAGCATGTCACTAGCATGCTGCTAGCATGATTAACAAGTTTCTAGCATGTTGTCAGCATTATAAACAAGTAACTTGCATGTTGTTAGCATTATTAGCATGTTTTTAGCACAACAAGCATGTTGTTGTCATTTTGCTAGCATGATTAGCATGTTGCTAGAATTATTAGCAAGTTGTTAGCATGATTAGCAAGTTGCTAGCATGTTGTTTGCATAACATGACTAGTGGGTTATTAGCAAGTTGCTAGCATGTTTTGGCATGACTAACATGTCACTGGCATGTTGTTAGCATGATAAGCGTGTTTCTAACATGTTGCTAGCATGATTAACAAATATCTAGCATGTTGCTGCCATTATTAACATGTTTCTAGCATGTCGTTAGTATGTTGCTAGCATGATTAACAAGTTGTTAGCATGACTAACTAGTTATCAGCAAGTTTCTGGCATGTTATTAATCTCTTTCTAGCATGTTTGCTAGCATGATTAGCATGTTACTAGCATGGCTAGTATGTTGCTAGCATGATTAGCAAATTACTAACATGGGTAGCATGTTGTTAGCATGTTGCTAGCATGATTAGCAAGTTGCTAGCATGTTGTTTGCATAACATGACTAGTGGGTTATTAGCAAGTTGCTAGCATGTTTTGGCATGACTAACATGTCACTGGCATGTTGTTAGCATGATAAGCATGTTTCTAACATATTGCTAGCATGATTAACACATATCTAGCATGTTGCTGCCATTATTAACATGTTTCTAGCATGTCGTTAGTATGTTGCTAGCATGATTAACAAGTTGTTAGCATGACTAACTAGTTATCAGCAAGTTTCTGGCATGTTATTAATCTCTTTCTAGCATGTTTGCTAGCATGATTAGCAAGTTGCTAGCATGTTGTTTGCATAACATGACTAGTGGGTTATTAGCAAGTTGCTAGCATGTTACTAGCATGTTTTGGCATGACTAACATGTCACTGGCATGTTGTTAGCATGATAAGCATGTTTCTAACATGTTGCTAACATGATTAACAAATATCTAGCATGTTGCTACCATTATTAACAAGTTGCTAGCATGTTGTTAACATGACTAGCGAGTTATTAGCAAGTTGCTAGCATGTTACTAGCGTGTTTTAGCATGACTAGCATGTCACTAGCATGCTGCTAGCATGATTAACAAGTTTCTAGCATGTTGTAAGCATTGTTAGCATGTTTCTAGCACAACAAGCATCTCGTTGGCATGTTGCTAGCATGATTAGCATGTTGCTAGCATTATTAGCAAGTTGTTAGCATGATTAGCAAGTTGCTAGCATGTTGTTTGCATAACATGACTAGTGGGTTATTAGCAAGTTGCTAGCATGTTACTAGCATGTTTTGGCATGACTAACATGTCACTGGCATGTTGTTAGCATGATAAGCATGTTTCTAACATGTTGCTAGCATGATTAACAAATATCTAGCATGTTGCTACCATTATTAACATGTTTCTAGCATGTCGTTAGTATGTTGCTAGCATGATTAACAAGTTGTTAGCATGACTAACTAGTTATCAGCAAGTTTCTGGCATGTTATTAATCTCTTTCTAGCATGTTTGCTAGCATAATTAGCATGTTACTAGCATGGCTAGCATGTTGCTAGCATGATTAGCAAGTTACTAACATGGGTAGCATGTTGTTAACATGATTAGCATGTTGCTAGCATATTTCTAATATGTTGTCAGTTACTAGCACGTTTTAACATGATTAGCAAGTTACTAGCATGATGCTAGCATGATTAGCATATTGTTAGCATGATGCAGATAGATAATAAGTTTTAAATAGCATTTCAGTAAGTTGGCTTTCTCAAGGCAACTTAATAAAATGCTAAAAACGTTCCATAAACATTAGTTTAAAAACATTTAGTTCTAACATTTCTACAATTATTAGTGTTTCCTGTCGTCTGTTCTACAGAATCCTGATTATCAGAATGTTTTGTTCTCTGATGTTGTGTGTTTTTCATCAGTGTGTTGATCTCACCGGAGTAAGAGTGCTGTGTTCCAGACTGTTCTGAGGTTCCAGCCACTGAACAGATTCCCTCCTTCTTATTGATGGCCTTACGGAACGTCTTGGAGACTTCTGAGCTCTTCAGATCATGAAACACCTGAGACAGACGGAGACAGACGACCTTCAGAGTGACTGATACAGTTCACTTCAGTTACAACTAAAATCAAAACCATTACAAAAAATTACTTTTAATACCTTTAATTCAACTCATTTCCTCATTTCAACTCATAATTTAGTTTAGCTTGTACTAAAATAACTGAAATAAAAATGAATAAAAATGCACACATATATAAAAAATACTACAAATGACAAAACAGACAATTAAATTACAAAAGCTTTCATGAAAATTAAAATGACAGAAAATATACAAATATTTCCAAATGTTTCAAAATATTTTCAAAATACTTCGAAATATTTATAAAATGTTTCAAAATATTTTCAAAATGTTTTAAAATATGTATAAAATGTTTCAAAATATGTATAAAATGTTTCAAAATATGTATAAAATGTTTCATAACATTTATAAAAGTTTCATAACATTTATAAAAGTTTCATAACATTTATAAGTTTCATAACATTTATAAAATGTTTCAAAATATTTATAAAATGTTTCAAACACATTTTCAAAATGTTTCAAACACATTTTCAAAATGTTTCAAACACATTTTCAAAATGTTTCAAAATATGTATAAAATGTTTCAAAATATGTATAAAATGTTTCAAAATATGTATAAAATGTTTCAAAATATGTATAAAATGTTTCAAAATATGTATAAAAGTTTCATAACATTTATAAAATGTTTCAAAATATTTATAAAATGTTTCAGAATATTTATAAAATGTTTCAAAATATGTATAAAATGTTTCAAAATATGTATAAAATGTTTCAAAATATTTATAATAATTTTCAAAATATGTATAAAATGTTTCAAAATATTTATAAAATGTTTCAAAATATGTATAAAAGTTTCATAACATTTATAAAATGTTTCAAAATATTTATAAAATGTTTTAGAATATTTATAAAATGTTTCAAACACATTTTCAAAATGTTTCAAAATATGTATAAAATGTTTCAAAATATTTATAAATGTTTCAAAATATGTATAAAATGTTTCAAAATATTTATAAAATGTTTCAAAATATGTATAAAATGTTTCAAAATATGTATAAAATGTTTCAAAATATTTATAAAATGTTTCAAAATATTTATAAAATGTTTCAAAATATGTATAAAATGTTTCAAAATATGTATAAAATGTTTCAAAATATTTATAATAATTTTCAAAATATGTATAAAATGTTTCAAAATATTTATAAAATGTTTCAAAATATGTATAAAAGTTTCATAACATTTATAAAATGTTTCAAAATATTTATAAAATGTTTTAGAATATTTATAAAACGTTTCAAACACATTTTCAAAATGTTTCAAAATATGTATAAAATGTTTCAAAATATTTATAAATGTTTCAAAATATGTATAAAATGTTTCAAAATATTTATAAATGTTTCAAAATATGTATAAAATGTTTCAAAATATTTATAAAATGTTTAATCAAAAATGTAATAGTATCTCAATGATACTAAAATAACACTGCTCATGATGACTTAAAATAATTTAAATTTATATATAATTCATCATTTTATGAATATATTAGAATAATTAAACCTAATTAAAATACTGAAAACCGATCACGATGTAAATTGAAATCATGTATTTCCATATTTAATCTCAGTAACTATTGTTTTTATAGAAGAATACAGTTCTTGAAACTGGAATCATGAAATGAATTGTGGTTAATTCGTTTAGTTTATATGTACAGATGTTTATTGCAGATGTTGGTGCTGACCTTGGCGAACTCGTCGAAGGTGATCTTTCCGTCCTGGTTGAGGTCCATGGTCCGGCTGAGCTCCTGGATGATCTCACGCACGCGGTATCCCGGCAACGGCAGATTGGCCGCCTTGAAGAGAGCGTTCAGCTCATCGGTGCAGATGTGACCGTTACCGTCCACGTCTGCGGGATGAGGTCAAAGGTCAGCGCCAACACATCGAATGAACCACTCGAATCAACCCACTCCTCTAATCGATCACTCTGAACACTCAACACTCCTCAAATCCACATTTTAAATGAGTGAATTTTAATTTCAATTTTGAATAGTTTTATAAAAATCATGTTAGCATGCTAGTAACTTGCTAATCATGCTAGAAACATGCTAGGAACTTCATTTAGTGATGCTAACGACATACTAGTAACTTGCTAATCATGCTAATAACATGCTAATCATGGTAGAAACATGTTAACAAATTGCTAACCATGCTAGAAACATGCTAGCAACTTGTCAGTCATGTTAACAAAATGCTAGTAACTTGCTAATCATGCTAGAAACATGTTAGCAACTAGCTAATCATGTTAAAAACATGCTATCAACTTGATAACCATTCTAGAAATATGCTAGCAACTAGCTAATCATAGCATGATTTGCATTTTTTTAACATGTTGCTAGCATTATTAACAAGTTCTTAGCATTTTGCTAGCATGATTAGAAAGTTACTAGTATGTTCCTAGCATGTAGTTAGCATGATTAACAAGTTTCTAGCATGTTTCTAGAATAACTAGCCTGTTGCTAGCATGATTAGCAAGTTGTTAGCATATTATTTGCATTGATAACCATTCTAGAAACATGCTAGCAACTAGCTAATCATGTTTAAAACATGCTAACAACTAGCTAATCATGTTAAAACATGCTAGAAACTTGCTAATCATTCTCGAAACAGGTTAGCAACTTGCTTTATGATACTAGCAACATGCTAGTAACACGTTAATAATGCTGATAACATGTTAATTGTGTTAGAAACATACTAGCTACATGCTAATAACATGCTAATCATGCTGGAAACATGCAAAACATCCCTGCTGAAAAAACAGCTAATACCAGCCTAGGCTGATTGGCTGGTTTTAGCTGTTTTTTTTCACCAGGGATGCTAGAAAAAATGTTAGAATCATGCTATCTACATTCTAACCATGCTAGCAACATGCTAATCATCTAATCTATCTATATAAAGTTTAAAACTTCAAGCTTTTACAGCTGCTTTAAACTTTCAGGCTAGACTTTCAAGCCAACCTAAAGTTGATGAACTGTTTTGATGAACTCTTTTTAATCTAGTTGCTCTGAGCTGAATCTGAATCTGGATGACATGTGTGTTCACACAGACTCTGTAAAGCGGTGTAAAAGTGTTCAGAGTGGCTGTAGTCTGTGTGTCACTCACCCACTTTACTGAAGGCCTCTCTCAGTTCCTCCAACTCCTCCGTTGAGATGTGTGATGTGCCCGCCATCTTATGCTCTCAAGATATATCACCTGTCAATCACAGAAACAGCGTGTGTTTGTTTCTGCTGCTGTTTGAGATCTTCACCACACTAATGGAGGAGCAACACTATTTAGTTTGTGCCATCTGTTCAACCTGAGATGGGGTTCTATAATCATACAATGCAAATGAACACATCCAGAGAAAAGCTTGTGCAAGAGCTTCACACCGGAAACACAGACTACTGCTGCTTCACTTTGAGTAACAGCCTGTGGTTTGAGGAGGAGAAACTAAAACTGCAGTTTAACATCAGCATTGGATACACAGCAGAATTATGATCTGCCGCTGTGACAGAGAGCACTGACAGTGAACATTACTGGACATTTACAGCAGTTACAACAATCTCCAAATGTTCTAGCAAAGTTATGAACAAACATTCTTCCAGTAACGCTAATAGAACGTTCATTCAACATTATCTGGTCTTTAATATTTTCAAAATGTCAACACAACGTTATTTATACGCTGTTCTTTGACTGTTTCAGATGAAGTAACTGTTTCACTCAGAGAACATTCAAAAGTAACATTCATGTAATGTTTGTGAAATGATCAAATGAAATCTTCCCTTAATGTTCACAAAAAATACGTTTTAGAAACATGTTTTAAATATTGCGCTCATCTGAACACAAAGACGTCATTACTTAGTAGACAATTCATGATGATGGTAACATTCTGTGGTTCATTTTTAAGTCATTTTGAGTAGAATGAACTCCAGATGTAACAAAATAACAAAAATGATAATAAAACTGTTAGTAACTTGCTAATCATGCTAGAAACATGCTAGCAACTTGCTAATCATGCTAGGAACATGCTAGCAACTTGCTAATCATGCTAGAAACATGCTAGCAACTTGCTAATCATGCTAGAAACATGCTAGCAACTTGTTAATTATGCTAGAAACATGCTAGCAACTTGTTAATTATGCTAGAAACATGCTAGCAACTTGCTAATCATGCTAGAAACAAGCTAGCAACTTGCTAATCATGCTAGAAACATGCTAGTAACTTGCGAATCATGCTAGAAATATGCTAGTAACTTACAAATCATGCTAGAAACATGCTAGTAACTTGTTAAACATGTTAGAAACATGCTAGCAACTTGCTAATCAAGCCAGAAACATGCTAGTAACTTGCTAAACATGCTAGAAACATTCTAGTAACTTGTCGGTGATGTTAACAACATGCTAGTAACTTGATAAACATGTTAGAAATATGCTACCAACTTGCTAATCATGCTAGAAACATGTTAGCAACTTGTTAATAATGCTAGAAACATGCTAGTAACTTTATAAACATGCTAGAAACATGCTACCAACTCGCTTATCAAGCCAGAAACATGCTGGTAACTTGCTAATCATGCTAGAAACATGCTAGTAACTTGCTAATAAGCCAGAAACATGCTAGTAACTTGCTAAACATGCTAGAAACATGCTAGTAACTTGCGAATCATGCAAGAAACATGTTAGCAACTTGTCAGTGATGTTAACAACATGCTAGTAAATTGTTAATAATGCTATAAAACATGCTAGCAACTTGCTTATCATGCTAGAAACATGTTAGCCAGTTGTTAATAATGTTAGAAACATGATAGCAACTTGCTAATCATATTAGAAACAGGCTAGTAACTTGCTTATAATGCTAAAAACATGTTAGTAACCGGCTAATCATGCTAGAAACATGATAGCAACTTGCTAATCATATTAGAAACACGCTAGTAACTTGCTTATAATGCTAGAAACATGTTAGTAACCGGCTAATCATGCTAGAAACATGATAGCAACTTGCTAATCATATTAGAAACACGCTAGTAACTTGCTTATAATGCTAGAAACATGTTAGTAACCGGCTAATCATGCTAGAAACATGATAGCAACTTGCTAATCATATTAGAAACACGCTAGTAACTTGCTTATAATGCTAGAAACATGTTAGTAACCGGCTAATCATGCTAGAAACATGATAGCAACTTGCTAATCATATTAGAAACACGCTAGTAACTTGCTTATAATGCTAGAAACATGTTAGTAACCGGCTAATCATGCTAGAAACATGATAGCAACTTGCTAATCATATTAGAAACACGCTAGTAACTTGCTTATAATGCTAGAAACATGTTAGTAACCGGCTAATCATGCTAGAAACATGATAGCAACTTGCTAATCATATTAGAAACACGCTAGTAACTTGCTTATAATGCTAGAAACATGTTAGTAACTGGCTAATCATGCTAGAAACATGATAGCAACTTGCTAATCATATTAGAAACACGCTAGTAACTTGCTTATAATGCTAGAAACATGTTAGTAACCGGCTAATCATGCTAGAAACATGATAGCAACTTGCTAATCATATTAGAAACACGCTAGTAACTTGCTTATAATGCTAGAAACATGTTAGTAACTTGCGAATCATGCTAGAAACATGATAGCAACTTGTCAGTGATGTTAACAACATGCTAGTAACTTGTTAATAATGCTATAAAACATGCTAGCAACTTGCTTATCATGCTAGAAACATGTTAGCAAGTTGTTAATAATGTTAGAAACATGCTAGCAACTTGCTAATAATGCTAGAAACATGTTAGTAACTGGCTAATCATGCTAGAAACATGATAGCAACTTGATAATCATATTAGAAACAGGCTAGTAACTTGCTAGTCATGCTAGAAACATGTTAGCAACTTGTTAATGATGCTATAAACATGCTAGCAACATGCTAATAATGTTAGTAACATGCTAATTGTGTTAGTAAACTGTAAAAACAGCTTGAAAAAAAAATCAACCTTATTAATTATTCATGCCCCAGTGTGTGATGGGAACACCAGTGAGAAACATCAGAAAACATGTATATTTACACTTGAACTTCTACAGGCTGAAATTATAAGTACCAATATAGAATTAACTTTTTTAAATTATTGTCTGAACTAACTTTTTGATTTGTTTTCTATAGTATTTACCACAGCACAGAATCATCTGTATAGGCGGGGTTTTGACTTCCTGCTCGTGAAGATGTGTTTAAGACCTCTAGATGTCATGTTAACAGGAATATGTCAGCAAACATGAAAGCAGCTTCAACTCATTTTTTAAAACTTTGTTAGTTTAGATATCCATAAAACAGTCTGTACTGACAGAAACTAACAAAACCATTTTTTAATATGAGCTCATTTGTGTGTTATTCATCCTGGACGCTCATATCAAAGCATTTAACATGCAAATGCTGCTCTCTTTACAGCGACGTCTGTTCACAGCAGTGAACTAATCAGATGCTCATTTGCATCTTTTATCCCAAAGATAAACGCTTTTATTTTAGCAGCGCAAATCTGAGCGTCATGCTTGAGTGAGAACTCTTTCTCTGTCTTTAAAACACTTGAGCAACAGAACTAGTTGAGCGCTGGTTATTTCAGTGTTGTTTCAAAATGTCTGTTGGACGTGTGCATCACATGCTCTGATCTTCCTCTTTCAGACGTGTTTGTTTCCGCACCGCCTGACGACGGCCTGGAAACTGATATGATATCATCAAAAACTGCGGCGGCACATCATATACTCAGCAAAGGTGTGAAGAAAACTTTTAAGACTCAGAGATGAGATGAAGAGCAGATGCTTGAGATCGAGCTGCAGCTTCAGATCAAACTCATGCAGATGAACCGCAGTTTCCTGTTTCACTTTAACAGCAGAGCAAAGCTTCACTTCTGCTTCAGATTACACGTAAAACCCCCAACACTTCAGCAAACCGACACGTACAACAGGCCTCAAACACTGAAAACCTGACACACTGAGAACATTTCACAAACATGACACAGAAAAGTGCAATAGTATTTGAATTCAAAGTGTTATTTGCCATTTCTTTCCGGGTAATTTTGAAATTTACTTGCATGAAATTTACTTTGTTAAATGCAATGTCAATGGGTTTGTGACCCTGAAGCACAAAACCAGTCTTAAGTTGCATTGATATATTTGTAGCAATAGCCAAAAATACATTGTATGGGTCAAAATGATCGATTTTTTAATGCCAAAAATCATTAAGATATTCAGAAATCAGAAATTTCCTACCGTAAATATATCAAAACAAAGTTTTTAATAGTAATATGCATTGCTAAGAACTTCATTTAGACAACTTTAAAGGTGATTTTCTCAATATTTTGATATTTATGCACCCCTCAGGTTGAATATTTTCAAATAGATGTATCTCAGCCAAATATTGTCCTAATCGTACAAACCAAACATCAATGGAAAGCATATTTATTCAAATCTCAATTTCAAGAATGACTAGTTTTGTGGTCCAGATGTGCTTACATTTGTAACATAAAAGCAAAGATATTAAATTAAATGCATCTGCAAATATAGTATTTTCACTTTCAGATATTTGGACTTGACTGTAGGTCTGAATTTTGCAGTCTGTTGCATTAATATTAACCTAAACCTGACAAGTCAGTGTTGAGAAGATAAGAAATGCAGCAGAAGCACAAACCTGCACAATATTTATACACTTAAAACTAAAGGCGGTTGTATGTTCAGCACGTGTGCTCAAGATCTGAAAGCTTCTGCTTGGAAATCAGACTATTTCAGACTATATGAAGCATGTTTTCTGTCAGAATGAGTTCAGATCCATTGAGACATGAGCGATGGGTTTGATGAGTTTGTCTTACCTGCAGACGGACGCTGGGCTTCAGGCTGGTTCTGAGTCTGGACGCTTTCAGAGGAGCTGTAGAGGCTCTATTCAAATGTGAGAGGAAGGAAGTGACTTACAGCGGCCTACACAACACTCGAAACAGGAACACGCACGCTCCATGTCTTTATAAGGTAAAACACTCAGACTAACATGATGGACATCTGACACACTTCTGAGATTTGACAGCGCTGAGGTTTGATCTGCTGAAAGGGTCCATTCAAGAGCGTAACCACACATTTGGATCAACCAATGTTATCATTAAAAAAAAATTCTGCACATTTCCTCATTCTAATGATCCGCCAGGTTTGGATTAAAGGAATAGTTGACCCCAAACCAAAAATCTGATGTATTTGTGTTGATCTTCAGGTCATCATCAGATAAGGATGAGTTTGTTTGTTGATCAGATTTGTATAAGTGTGTCATTCCATCACTGTCTCACCAATGGATCCTCTGGAGTGAATGGGTGCCGTCAGAATGAGAGTCCAAACGGCTGATCAAAACATCACAATAATCCACAATAACCCACTCCAGTCAAAAACAAACAAATCCATCATTAAGACGTTTTTAACTAAAATACATTAAATCTGTAATCCATAATAACACTAAAAGTGGTCTGGTCTGAATTAGGAGAGAAATCTACACAGATCAAGCAGCATTTACAAGCCAAAACAGCTCTAAACAAATATGTGGCTGGATTTTGGTGGACTATTATGGATTACGGACTCAATGTATTTGAGTTAAAAACGTCTTAATGATGAATTTGTTTCAGCTTTTGTCTTACATTTAGACATTTAGCAGATGATGTTATCCAAAGCGACTTACAAAAGAGGAAAATGTAGGCAATCAAAAACAATAAAAGAGCAATAACATGCAAGTGGTATGATAAGTCTCATTTAGCCTCACGCAGTACATGTATATTTTTAAATATATAATAAATAAAAATAAAATAGAATATAAAAGAAAAAAGCTAGGATAGTGTTAGAGGCCTAAAAATAGAGTACAACAAAAACAGAGAAGCTAGTGTTAGTTTTTTTTTTTTTTTTTAAGAAAACAAGCAGTTAAATTAATAGAGAATAAGTCTAAGAGGGCAGTTTTTTTAGAATAGAATTCGAATAGAGAGTGCTAGAGTTAAAGGGTCAAATAAAGATGGAAGACGTGTTTTTAGCCGATTCATGAAGATGGTTAAGGACTCAGCTGTTCGGATTGAGTTGGGCAGGTCATTTCACCAGAAGAGTGCATTTAAATAATGCGCCGTTCCCTTGCAGAACACAAGCATCTAGAGGCACTTAAGTCTGAAGTAATGAATTTAGGCAAAGGAGTCCAGAGCCAGTGGTGGTTTTGTAGGCAAACAGTAATGCCTTGAATTTTATGCGAGCAGCTATTGGTAGCCAGTGTCTCTTCATCAATTGGTGACGTGCGTTCTTTTCCGGCTCATTAAACATTAATCTTGCAGCTGCATTCTGGATCAATTGTAAAGGTTTGATAGAACTGGCTGGAAGACCTGCCAAAGAGAGCATTGCAATAGTCCAGCCTGGACAGAACAAGAGCGTGAACAATGAGTTCTGAAGCATGTTCCAAAAGAAAGAGCCTGATTTTCCTGATGTTAAATAAAGCAAATCTGCAGGATCGTGCAGTTTTAGCAATGTGCTCTGAGAAAGTCATGATCATCAATTACGACTCCAAGGTTTCTGGCTGTTTTTAAAGCAGTTATGGTTGATGTAACTGGATGGTGGGTTTGATGGAACCACAAGCATTTCTGTCTTGGCAAGGTTGAGTTAAAGATGATGGTCCTTCATCCAGCAAGAAATCTGAGAGAAGCTGAGATGTGAGCAGCTATTGTCAGATCATCAGGAGGGAATGAGAGTTGAGTGTCATCATAGCAGTGATATGAAAAGCCATGTTTCTGAATGACAGAACCTAGTGATGCCATGTAAACAGAGAAGAGAAGTGGTCCAAGAACTGAGCCCTGAGGCACAACAATCTAAATACTGACAAAAAGTTGTTCAAATGAAGTTCTTAGCAATGCATATTACTAATCAAAAATTAAGTTTTGATATATTTACGGTAGGAAATTTACTAAGTATCTTAATGGAACATGATCTTTATATAATGATATTAAGATGCATTAAAAGAAAATTTGATAATTGTGACCCATACAATGTATTTTTGGCTATTGCTACAAATATACCTGTGCTACTGTGTCACAAATGTGTTGTAAGAATGTTTTGTTATTGTTCACATTAACTTATAAAAACATTATTTCTCAAGGCTCATTGATGTTACAAGTGCAACATTCAGTTTTTAGGTACGTTGTTTTTTCTTGGCTATGTGAAAGACATTTTATATAGCATTTTATAATTGTGCAAACATTTTGCAAATGAATGTATCTCTGAATGAAACAAGTAGTAACATTTAAAAAATGTTAGACAAACATTCAACTAAAACTTTAAAGAACCAAAACGTTCCATGAACGATGTAAGAATGATGTTTTTATGCTAATGTTTTGAAAACATTATTAAAGACCACCAGAAAACTTTGAATGAAAGATCCATTAATGTTACTGGAAGAAACTATTAAACTACACTATTCTTTAACCATTTGCAAGGAAATGACTTTCAGTAAATACTAGTTGTCATTGTGCTGGAGTATGATTTATTGATGTGATGATACAGTGTTTCACTAGAGTCTGAAAACTGAAGTTGTAATGGGAGTGAGTGTTGAAACAGCGAGTGTGATGTCACACAGAAGACGCGGTTGTCTTTGATGTTTCCGCGGGTTGTGAGTTTGACAGGCGGTTGCTATGGCGGTTGTTAGGGACTCATTCTCCGCGGATCTCTGGTGAGTTTCAGACGCGCTTTATGTCTATTTTTCATGGAGTAAAGTTTGCAGAAATCTGTGAATGACGGAGGAATTTAATCGGATGCAGTGAATGAAGTCCATCAGGTTCGTGCATAAACTCATTTATGTCGCTTTGTGACGCGATCATCGGAAACGGCATTAAACGTGTGCATTAATCAGTGTATTGATCAAATGAACGATGTGTCTGCAGAAAGAAACAGCTTATAGCCTATCATAATAATGGTAAAAAATAATAATTATTTATTTATTAATTAATAATAAAATAAAACAAAATACTAAATCTGTTATTTAATATGGCATGGTATAATAATATAACATGTTCGTGATTGTGTTTGCATTACTGTAATGCACAAAATAGTAAATAAATAATATTTAAATTGTAAATCATTTGTGCATCATGCAGTATGTGTTGCATTGTATTTAACTCTTAAACTGCTGTGCGGTGCAAATATATTATTGCTTCTTCTTTGTCTTTTTTTTTTTTAAATATTTTCTTAGCTATCAGGGAACGTTCAGAACTTTGGCTAATGTTCTGGCAAGATTCTCTCAATGTTAAGGCCAAACATTATTGCAGTAATGTTCTCGAAACAATGACACATTGTTTATGAGTCATTCCTGGGATTTAGTAACATTTCAACTTGAAATATAGCCTTAAAATATGTTTTTTTTTTTTTTGGAAAATATATTTACCATCATCTTCACAAGAAAGGAGCACAAATAAATGCTTACATTATTGCCAAAAATTAGAGACACTATTTTGTTGATCATTTTCTAAGTAGAAACTGAAGTGCCTCAGGGACATGACAAAATACTGGGTTTGAGATCGATATAAGACCATTTTTTGTGCAAAAAAAAAAAAAACACATTAAAACATTTTTGTATTGATTATAATGGGCATACCAAAGTTATGCGAAAAGCTACAAGCAATTGATTTTGGTGAACCACTACTTTAGAAACTTTAGAGGACAGAAATATTACCGAATCCCAGAAATGACCCATATGCATTGCAAATAGAATGTTTTTCCACTAAAACATTTAATTGAACGTTCATCTAATGTTTTTTAAATGTTACTAATGTTTCAGAACGTTACATTACAAGTAACATTTCCATAATGTTTACAAAATGATACAATAGAATGTTACCTTAAAGATCTGAAACATTTAAAAACAGACCATTGTGAGCATTCAGAGAACATTCAGAAACAATGTTTCATAACTCAATAGGAGTGTCAGAGTAAGGTCTGTTTGTTAGCAGGGATATCTTGTTTCTTTGTGTTGATTTTGAGTTGAGATGTGTTTGTACATGTGTTGATGATGTCTAATGTCCAGAATAGATGTCATCAGAGAACATGAAGCTGTTGAGACGACCACTGCCCCCTATAAAGACAGCACACTACAGGACGCTGCCTGTGCTCAGATCTGCAGGTGACTTTATGATCATCATATTTGATCAGTTATTATCTGGAGATAAGGTTCATTGCAGGATATTTGGACATGTAAACATGCCTCTGTTTGATATGTTTGAAACTATTGTATTAGATGATCTGATAGTATGCAGATTCAAACCCATAACACTCTCAGAAATAAGCATGTTATGGATTTATTGACAGGGAAAATTAACATAAGAGAAATAATTCCATCCACATTTTTATCATTTAGATGTAAATAAATAGATATTATAACAATATTGAAATTGCTAATTATTTCTGCATCAAGTAGTATTTGCTGTACTACTGATTTACAAAATGCTAAATATAATTGGTTCTAAAAAAAATTACTGTAAAATTTGGTTGCCAGTAATACTGTACATTTTTACAAGTGCACTGTAAATTATTAACTACAGTTTTACTGATAAAATACAGCAATTTTTTTGTATATATACACAAACAAAGATACATACATTTTTTTACAGCTGCTACTGTGAAATTGCAGCAATATTTCGCAATTTTACAAGTGTACTGGAAATCATTAAATAACGTTTTACTGTAAAAATATTGTACTACTTTAATTTTTGTATTCTTTATTTGCAGTATTTATTTTCCAGATTGCTGAATAATAATGACTAGCAATTTAAACAATTTATTAACTGCATAAGCTTTAAACAATATTTAACTGCATAAAGTGTTGTATAGTATGAAACTCAGTGCACCTATTATTTAATAAAAACAAAAATAATAATAATTTGACACATCTTAATCTTAACTCTCAAATTTGCATGAAAGAAATGTCATAAAACAGTGTTTTCAGTATTATTTTGAATTCCAAAATAAATTGGACATGAAAATATTTACTTGAAACATATATTACCCTGCTAAATTTTAAGTTTAACCAATATTTAGCCAAAGTTTAACCAACATCAAGTTAACCAACATGGTCATAATTAAATGGTTCGAAATACCACAAAGACAGTGATGAACCAACATGGCCAAACAACAAGGCCTCAAGTGAGTCCAACAAAACTTCTGATCAAAAAAGGAGAACAGTTCAGCTCCAGATGCTGGTTCATCCCAGTACGCAAAGAGTGGCTAAAAATATAGAAAAGAACCAAAAGGCCAATACATTAGATATTTTACAAAACAATGATACAGTCAGACACAATTATTGTAAGTTAATTATTGATGCATTATTTATCATTTATTTATTATTTAACTATTTGTGACCCTGGAGCACAAAACCAAAAAAATACATTGTTTGGTTTAAAATGATCGATTTTTCTTTTATGGCAAAAATCATTAGGATATTAAGATCATGTTTCATGAAGATATTTAGTAAATTACCTACCATAAATATATCAAAACTTAATTTTTGATTAGTAATATGCATTGCTAAGAACTTATTGTGGACAACTTTAAAGGCGATTTTCTCAATATTTAGATTTTTTTTGCTCCCTCAGATTCCAGATTTTCAAATAGTTGTATCTTGGCCAAATATTGTCCAATCCTAACAAACCAGACATCAATGGAAAGCTTATTTATTGTATAAATCTCAATTTCATGAAATTGACCCTTATGACTGGTTTTGTGGTCCAGGGTCACATATTATATTGTCTCTGTGTTTCCAGATCAAACTGAAGCCAGTGAGTCCGTCTGCAGTCCACAGACTCTTGATGAGGATCATAATAACGTTGCTCCAATCATCAGCGGTTTCTCCCATCATCCTCAGCGTGCCGCACCTGAGCATCCACAGCCTCAACCTCCTGAGCTCTTCAGCCTCAATGACTTCCTGCAGGTGAGCGAGTCGGGTCACGGATCAGAAGACGGGCTGAGGAAGACGGTTCTGTCCCGCTGTAACTACAGGAAGCTCCTGCGTCTCTTCCTGTCAGAGCTGCACTGCGGATGGCAGGATGCTGTAGCCAATCAGACGCTGAGCTGCGAGGGTTTGCCGCCGCCCACACACAGGATCCCTCACAGACAGATCATATGCGGTAACTAGATAAAACATTAGTCAAGACAAACTGTGAGTTGGCCTGAGAAAGCCGGAGCAGAAAGTTAAAAAAGTTAAAATAAGTTTAAAAGGTTTAGGAAGTTTAAAAGTATAAAAAGTTTTAAAAGTTTAATTCAAAAGTATGTTTTTATTGTTTTAGCATGATTAGCACGTTATTAGCACATTTTTAGCATAATAAGCAAGTTACTAGCATGTTTTTAGCATGATTAGCACGTCAATAGCATGTTTCTAGCATGATTAACAAGTTACTAGCAAGACTAGCATGTTGTTAGCATGATTAGCATGTTACTAGCATGTTGTTAACATGATTAACGAGTTATTAGCATGTTGCTAGCATGATTAACATGTTACTAGCATCACTAGCATGTCACTAGCCTGTTGTTAACATGATTAACATGTTACTAGCATCACTAGCATGTCACTAGCCTGTTGTTAACATGATTAACATGTTACTAGCATCACTAGCATGTCACTAGCCTGTTGTTAACATGATTAACATGTTACTAGCATGTTTCTAGCATGGCTATCATGTCACTAGCATGTTGTTAGCATGATTAACATGTTACTAACATGTTTTCAATATTTTGTTAACACTAACAAGTTGCTAGCATGTTGCTAGCATGATTAGCCAGTTACTGGCATGTTTCTAACATGACTATCATGTCACTAGCATGTCACTAGCATGATTAGCATGTTACTAGCATGTTTCTAGCATGATTAGCCAGTTACTAGCATGTTGTTAGCATGACTATCATGTTACTAGCATGTTGCTAGCATGATTAGCATGTTGTTAGCATGACTATCATGTCACTAGCATGTTGCTAGCATGATTAGCCAGTTACTAGCATGTTGTTAGCACGACTATCATGTCACTAGTATTTTGCTAGCATGATTAGCATGTTACTAGCATGTTGCTAACATGGTTAGACAGTTACTAGCCTGTTGTTAGCATGACTATCATGTTACTAGCATGTTGCTAACATGATTAGCATGTTACTATCATGTTGCTAGCATGATTAACCAGTTACTAGCATGTTGTTAGCATGACTATCATGTCACTAGCATGTTGCTAGCATGATTAGCATGCTACTAGCATGTTAACATGATTACCAAGTTATTAACATGTTTCTAGCATGACTAGCATTTCACTAGCATGCTGTTAACATGATTAACAAGTTACTAGCATGTTCCTAGCATGACTGGTAAATTGCTAGCATTGTTGCTAACATAATTAGTAAGTTACAAGCATGTTTCTAGCATGACTATCATGTCACTAGCATGATTAGCATGTTACTAGCATGTTAACATGATTAATTAGTTATTAACATGTTTGTAGCATGACTAGCATGTTGTTAACATGATTAGCCAGTTACTAGCATGCTTCTAACATTTTGTTAACATGATTGGCATGTTGCTGGCATGATTAACCACTTACTAGCATGCGGCAAGTTGCTAGCATGTTGCTAAAACGATTAGTAAGTTACAAGCATGTTTCTAGCATGACTAGCATGTTGTTAACATGTTTAGCCAGTTACTAGCATGTTGTTAGCATGATTAGCATGTTTCTAGCATGACTATCATATCACTAGCATGTTGCTAGCATGATTAGCATGTTAACATGATTAGCGAGTTATTAACATGTTTGTAGCATGACTAGCATTTCACTAGCATGTTGTTAGCATGATTGCCATGTTACTAGCATGTTTCTAACATTTTGTTAACATGATTAGCAAGCAGCTAGCATGTTTTTAGCATGACTATCATATCACTAGCAGGCTTGTGCACAATTCAGAATTTCCGAATTGGCCGCCATTCAATTCATGAGTTGGAATTTGAATTGAATTGACTTCGCCCCACAGGAAGTTGAATTTGAATTGGAATGACAGGAAGTGGAATTAAATTCATGGCAATTCAAAGACATTCCACACAGTCATACAACAGAAAGAATGTGTTGAATCTCACATACAGTTACGTTAATTTAGTGATTTAATAGCATAATATTATTACACATAACTAGTCACTCCTCGACCCTGCATTGTTTGTTCCAACATATAGATAATGATCAAATTCTTGAAATAAATTACTCCCTCAAGGTTCGATTAGTTTTGTTCATGATGTTATTTTCATTTCAACGTAATCAAATAACACAATGTAATCTGTACAAGTAGTTCAAACTAATATCATTCATAGAATATGTAACGAAATCATATCTGACATATATTGTAAAGCTTCATTGTTAAACACTTCACGTATGTATATGAATTTCTTTGAATTTGTATTGAATTGCAGTTCTGCTTCCTTTACTTCAAATTCGAATTGAAATTCTAGATCCTGTTTTTGACATCAATTCAAAAACAATTCAAATTCAATTCAAATTCAAGAATTGAATTGGAATTTAGGAGTCATTCTCAATTCAATTCTGAATTGTGCACAAGCCTGATCACTAGCATGATTCTAGTTGCTAGGCATAGATAGATTTGTGGAGTTAAAGCTCTAAGTTGATCATTTTAGTCTCAGAAAAAGAAGTTTAAATAGTATTTCAGTAATCGACTTTCTCAAGCCAACTTAATAAAACATCATCAATAAATGCTACTGTATCATCAGTGTGTGTTCTTTAGCTCTCTCTCTCTCTCTGTGTGTGTGTGTGTGTTTAGAGTTAGCAGCGATGGTTCAGATGGAAGCTCGAGCACGAAACTCCTTCAGGAATCAGTCTGGTGTTTGTGGAGCGTCTGGAGATCAGTCAGTGGATCAGCAATGGATGACGATGGAACACAACAGTCATGAGCCCTACACAGGCAAGAACACACACACACACACACACACACACACACACACACACACACACACACACACACACACACATAAATACAAACATATTGAGCAGCTCTTTGCATTCTTCTGCAGCTCATGAAGTTCTTCTGAATGCTGTCACCAGCAAACACTTCCAGGATTCGAGACGTTCTCGATCCCCGTTCCGCCGCTCCGGAGAGCGAGACGCCATCAGTGCTTCTGAACTGGCCGTCCTCGACTGCGTCACACGAGGAGGAAACACACTCAGCTTCAAGGTGACTCTATCAGACCCTAATAAAGAATAAGAATAAAAGAGATTATCTACTAAACACTGCAAAAATGATCTTCTTCCTCAGTATTTCTGTCTTGTTTTACAATATAAATCAAGATACATTCACTGGAGAAGCAAAATGACTTCACATTTTTATTCACAGTTTAAGGAACTGTGTGTCGTAACACGATTCTAATTATGTTTGTTACCGTAATTACCATAATTTAACTAAGGAGATCAATTAGCAACTAGATATAAAAGCTTGTTAAGAAAATCTTTAGGTTGGCTTGAGAAAGCCTAACTCGAAAGTTTAAAGCAGCTGTAAAAGCTTAATGTTTTGAACTTTATATAGACAGAATAGATGATTAGCATGTTGCTAGCATGATTACAGTGTAGTTATCATGATTCTAACACTTTTCTAGCATTTTTAATATGTTTCTAGCATGATTAGCAAGTTGTTAGCATGTTGTTAGTATGTTTCTAGCATAATTAACATGCTACTTGTAGTATTAGCATGTCATTAGCAAGTTGCTAACATGTTTCTAGCATGATTAACATGTTATTAACATGTTTCTAGCATGATTAGCAAGTAACTAGCTTGTTTCTAGCATTATTAGCGAGCTACTAGCATGTTTCTAGCATTATTAGCAAGTCACTAGCATGACATTACCAAGACTGACATGTTACTACCATGTTTCTAGCATGATTAACAAGCTACTAGCATGTTTCTACCATGATTAGCAAATCACTAGCATGACATTAGCATGACTGACATGTTTCTAGCATGATTAGCGAGTTACTAGCATGTTTCTACCATGATTAGCAAGTCAATAGCATGACATTAGCATGACTGGCATGTTACTAGCATGTCTCTAGCATGATTAGCAAGTCACTAGCGTGACATTAGCATGACTGACATGTTTCTAGCATGATTAGCGAGCTACTAGCATGTTTCTAGCATTATTAGCAAGTCACTAGCGTGACATTAGCATGACTGACATGTTTCTAGCATGATTAGCGAGCTACTAGCATGTTTCTAGCATTATTAACAAGTCACTAGCATGACATTAGCATGACTGACATGTTTCTAGCATGATTAGCGAGCTACTAGCATGTTTCTAGCATTATTAGCAAGTCACTAGCGTGACATTAGCATGACTGACATGTTTCTAGCATGATTAGCGAGCTACTAGCATGTCTCTAGCATGATTAGCAAGTCACTAGCGTGACATTAGCATGACTGACATGTTTCTAGCATGATTAGCGAGCTACTAGCATGTTTCTAGCATTATTAGCAAGTCACTAGCGTGACATTAGCATGACTGACATGTTTCTAGCATGATTAGCGAGCTACTAGCATGTTTCTAGCATTATTAGCAAGTCACTAGCATGACATTAGCATGACTGGCATGTTTCTAGCATTATTAGCAAGTTGCTAGCATGTTTCTAGCATTATTAGCAAGTCACTAGCATGACATTAGCATGACTGGCATGTTTCTAGCATTATTAGCAAGTTGCTAGCATGTTTCCAGTGTGTTTCTAACATGATTAGCAAGTCAGTAGCATGACATTAGCATGATTAGTAAGCTACTAGCATAATTAGCAAGCTACTAGCATGTTTCTAGCATTATTAGCAAGTCACTAGCATGACATTAGCATGACTGGCATGTTTCTAGCATTATTAGCAAGTTGCTAGCATGTTTCCAGTGTGTTTCTAACATGATTAGCAAGTTACTAGCATGACATTAGCATGATTAGCAAGCTACTAGCATAATTAGCAAGCTACTAGCATGTTTCTAGCATGATTAGCAAGTCACTAGCATGGTATGATCAGCAAGCTACTAGCATGATTAGCAAGGTACTAGCATGTTTCTAACATGATTAGCAAGTCACTGGCATGACATTAGCATGATTAGCAAGGTACTAGCATGTTTCTAACATGATTAGCAAGTCACTGGCATGACATTAGCATGATTAGCAAGCTACTAGCATGACATTAGCATGATTAGCAAGCTACTAGAATGTTTCTAGCATGATTAGCAAGTCACTAGCATGGCATGATCAGCAAGCTACTAGCATGATTAGCAAGGTACTAGCATGTTTCTAACATGATTAGCAAGTCACTGGTATGACATTAGCATGATTAACAAGCTACTAGCATGTTACTAGCATGATTAGCAAGCTATTAGCATGATTAACAAGCTACTAGCATGATTAACAAGGTACTAGCATGTTTCTAACATGATTAGCAAGTCACTGGCATGACATTAGCATGATTAGCAAGCTACTAGCATGTTACTAGCATGATTAGCAAGCTATTAGCATGATTAACAAGCTACTAGTATGATTAGCAAGTCACTAGCATGACATTAGCATGATTAGCAAGTCACTAGCATGACATTAGCATTATTAGCAAGTCACTAGCATGGCATTAGCATGATTAGCAAGTCACTAGCATTACATTAGCATGATTAGCAAAACTACTAGCATGTTACTAGCATGATTAGCAAGCTATTAGCATGATTAACAAGCTACTAGTATGATTAGCAAGTCACTAGCATGACATTAGCATGATTAGCAAGCTACTAGCATGTTACTAGCATGATTAGCAAGCTATTAGCATGATTAACAAGCTACTAGTATGATTAGCAAGTCACTAGCATGACATTAGCATGATTAGCAAGTCACTAGCATGACATTAGCATTATTAGCAAGTCACTAGCATGGCATTAGCATGATTAGCAAGTCACTAGCATGGCATTAGCATGATTAGCAAGTCACTAGCATGGCATTAGCATTATTAGCAAGTCACTAGCATGACATTAGCATTATTAGCAAGTCACTAGCATGGCATTAGCATGATTAGCAAGTCACTAGCATGGCATTAGCATGATTAGCAAGTCACTAGCATGGTATTAGCATGATTAGCAAGTCACTAGCATGGTATTAGCATGATTAGCAAGTCACTAGCATGGTATTAGCATGATTAGCAAGTCACTAGCATGGCATTAGCATGATTAGCAAGTCACTAGCATGGTATTAGCATGATTAGCAAGTCACTAGCATAATAAATGCTTCAGAAGTAGAAGTTTTTCATCGTTAGTTCATGTTAGATTTATTAAATGTTAACAAATGCAACATAATAATCTGTTATTAAATTAAGATGAACTAAGATTAATAACTGCTTTATAAGTGTTTTATTTATTAAGGAGAGACACTGCAGGCAAAAACACTTTTTCATGCACCTGTCAAGTTTAAGATTTTGGTCTTTTTGGTGTTTCATGAAGTGTTTTTTCAGACTAGTGGAAAGAAAACACCCAAAAGACACTGTTAAGTCTTTCTTTTATAGCACTTTATCTATTTGTGTCAATAGATTTCAATTACAATACAGATTTCTAAAGGCCAAGAGTTTTTTCTCCTACACTGAGCCATAAATCTCCACTTCAGCAGCACTTACACACACCACACTTTACATTTGTGTTCCTGTCTATATCCTGAAGATTATTACAGAGGGATTTGTTCAGATAGAATTTGCTTGATTTTATACATTCCCCCCCCCCCCCCAAAATGTTAAAGTTTTCTTTTCTGAATTATGGAGTGACGAAATGAGATAAGCAAAATCTCCTCTGTAAAAACATATGACTCTAATATGTCAAAAACTTAATACAATTAAACAAGTATTTTGAAACTGACTTCATCCAGTGTTTAGATTTTTTGTACTAGAAATGTATGCAAATTAGCACATATTCCATTAAATAATGGCTAATTTGCATATTTAAACATAAAATTTCAGAAAACTTGTAATACAAAAAATGTTTGCAGTTATCAATGTAATCAATCAACTGGGTAAGTAAGGTGATCACTATTAGTTATTTTTGACCCTACTCACCTGCAGTGTCTGGCCTTCATGTACAGTAGTAAACTCATGTTACCAAATAGAGCCCTATTATAAGTGTTACTGAAATACTGAGTAACGTCATCTTTTGCAGTCATTTCTTGGTGGAGACTAAAGTTGAGCTGAATTAGTTTGAGCTCATTAGATGTGATGCAATGCACCAGTTCAGACCACAGATGATATGATGTAACTATTCTCACTGACCAGCTCCTGACAACCAGTTCATAACTCAAGAAATGCTCAACACAGGAACCCAGAAATCATTTAACATGCATCTGCTGCTGTGTTCACGCCGGCGAACGCCTCGTCGAGTGTTTGTGGTCAGTCTCGTCATCGTTCTCGTCTCAGCATCAGTGTGAAAACACCAGTTCCTCCGTGCCTCTAAAGGAGGCCTGTGTTCGGTGTCTTGAGCGTGTGACGCTGATGAAGCTTCTGCATCCACACAGAGAGCCTTATGTCTTTAGGATATGAAACGCTCTGATTAAAAGCGGAAGAAGAGCATGTGCACTTCTCGTTTGCCTCATTTATTTTTATTCACAGTTTAAGGAACTGTTTGCAGGCACGTTTCTAATTGTGTTTGGTACCATCATTTCACCACGGTAAACGGCTGTTTTTAGACACAGTGTGGACCAGAGATCATTTCAACTAGGGTTGATCAAGCAATTAACATTTTTAAGCTATTTGATTACATAATTGCAATAATTTCACATCAGTTTTGGCTGAGAAATGATCCTCCAAAAGATCATTTAGAGCATTGAATAGACATTACACTACCATTCAAACGTTTGGGATCGGTAAGAAAAAGAAGTCTCTTATGCTCTTTTAGGCTGCATTTGTTTGATCAAAAATAAAGATAAAAAACTGTAATACTGCAAAATGTTTTTACAATATAAAATAACGGTTTTATTTTATTATACTTTAAATATTATTTATTCCTGTGATGCAAAGCTGAACTTTCATTTGAAAATTTAATAATTCAATCATTTGATTCATTTCGGGACTTCAAAGCGAGTTCACGAATCATTTGATTCATTCCACATTTGTGAATCATTTGATTCATTTCGGGACTTTGAAGTGGGTTCGCAAATCATTTGGTTCATTTCAGAACTTTGATCATTTGGCTCAGTGCGGGTTCGCGAATCATTTGATTCATTTCGGAATTTCAATGCAGGTTCGCAAATCATTTGATTCATTTCTGAACTTTAAAGCGGGTTAGCGAATCATTTGGCTTGCGAATCATTTGATTCATTTCAGAATTTCAATGCAGGTTCGCAAATCATTTGATTAACTTCAGGACTTCGAAGCGAGTTTGTGAATCATTTGATTCATTTCGGGACTTCAATGCGGGTTTGCAAATCATTTGATTTATTTCTGGACTTTAAAGCGGGTTAGCGAATCATTTGGTTCGCGAATCATTTGAATCATTTTGGAATTTCAATGCAGGTTCGCGAATCATTTGATTCATTTTGGGACTTTGAAGCGGGTTCGTGAATCATTTGGTTCATTTCAGATCTTTGATCATTTGGCTCAGTGCGGGTTCACAAATCATTTGATTCATTTCAAAATTTCAATGCAGGTTCGCAAATCATTTGATTCATTTCAGGACTTCGAAGTGAGTTTGTGAATCATTTGATTAATTTTGGGACTTCAATGCAGGTTCGCGAATCATTTGATTCATTTCTGGACTTTAAAGTGGGTTCGTGAATCATTTGGTTCGCGAATCATTTGATTCATTTCGGAATTTCAATGCAGGTTTGCGAATCATTTGATTCATTTCTGAACTTTAAAGCGGGTTAGCGAATCATTTGGCTTGCGAATCATCTGATTCATTTCAGAATTTCAATGCAGGTTCGCAAATCATTTGATTAATTTCAGGACTTCGAAGCGAGTTTGTGAATCATTTGATTCATTTCGGGACTTCAATGCGGGTTTGCAAATCATTTGATTTATTTCTGGACTTTAAAGCGGGTTAGCGAATCATTTGGTTCGCAAATCATTTGAATCATTTTGGAATTTCAATGCAGGTTCGCGAATCATTTGATTCATTTTGGGACTTTGAAGCGGGTTCGTGAATCATTTGGTTCATTTCAGATCTTTGATCATTTGGCTCAGTGCGGGTTCACAAATCATTTGATTCATTTCGAAATTTCAATGCAGGTTCGCAAATCATTTGATTCATTTCAGGACTTCGAAGTGAGTTTGTGAATCATTTGATTAATTTTGGGACTTCAATGCAGGTTCGCGAATCATTTGATTCATTTCTGGACTTTAAAGTGGGTTCGTGAATCATTTGGTTCGCGAATCATTTGATTCATTTCGGAATTTCAATGCAGGTTTGCGAATCATTTGATTCATTTCTGAACTTTAAAGCGGGTTAGCGAATCATTTGGCTTGCGAATCATCTGATTCATTTCAGAATTTCAATGCAGGTTCGCAAATCATTTGATTAATTTCAGGACTTCGAAGCGAGTTTGTGAATCATTTGATTCATTTTGGGACTTCAATGCGGGTTTGCAAATCATTTGATTCATTTCTGGACTTTAAAGCGGGTTAGCGAATCATTTGGTTCGCGAATCATTTGATTCATTTCGGAATTTCAATGCAGGTTCGCGAATCATTTGATTCATTTTGGGACTTTGAAGCGGGTTCGCGAATCATTTGGTTCATTTCAGATCTTTGATCATTTGGCTCAGTGCGGGTTCACAAATCATTTGATTCATTTCGAAATTTCAATGCAGGTTCGCAAATCATTTGATTCATTTCAGGACTTCGAAGTGAGTTTGTGAATCATTTGATTAATTTTGGGACTTCAATGCAGGTTCGCGAATCATTTGATTCATTTCTGGACTTTAAAATGGGTTCGTGAATCATTTGGTTCGCGAATTATTTGATTCATTTCGGAATTTCAATGCAGGTTCGCGAATCATTTGATTCATTTCTGAACTTTAAAGCGGGTTAGCGAATCATTTGGCTTGCGAATCATTTGATTCATTTCAGAATTTCAATGCAGGTTCGCAAATCATTTGATTAATTTCAGGACTTCGAAGCGAGTTTGTGAATCATTTGATTCATTTTGGGACTTCAATGCGGGTTTGCAAATCATTTGATTCATTTCTGGACTTTAAAGCGGGTTAGCGAATCATTTGGTTCGCGAATCATTTGATTCATTTCGGAATTTCAATGCAGGTTCGCGAATCATTTGATTCATTTTGGGACTTTGAAGCGGGTTCGCGAATCATTTGGTTCATTTCAGATCTTTGATCATTTGGCTCAGTGCGGGTTCACAAATCATTTGATTCATTTCGAAATTTCAATGCAGGTTCGCAAATCATTTGATTCATTTCAGGACTTCAAAGTGAGTTTGTGAATCATTTGATTAATTTTGGGACTTCAATGCAGGTTCGCGAACCATTTGATTCATTTCTGGACTTTAAAGTGGGTTCGTGAATCATTTGGTTCGCGAATCATTTGATTCATTTCGGGACTTCAGTGCAGGTTCACAAACCATTTGATTCATTTTGGGACTTCGAAAGCAGGTTCGCGAATTATTTGATTAATTTCTGAACTTTAAAGTGGGTTCGTGAATCATTTGGTTCGCGAATCATTTGATTCATTTTGGGACTTCAAAGCGAGTTCATGAATCATTTGATTGATTTTGGGACTTTGAAGCAGGTTCGCGAATCATTTGATTAATTTCTGGACTTTGCAAATCATTTGGTTCGTGAATCATTTGTAACACAATATAAGCTTGTTTATGAACTATTGTAAAAAAACATCATACCTTGCCATCATCCCTTGAATTGTGACCCTGCACCACAAAACCAGTCATAAGGGACAATTTTTGGAAATTGAGATTTATGCAGATGGTGAATAAATAAGCTTTCCATTGATCTATTGTTTGTTAGGATAGGACAATATTTGAAAATCTGGAATCTGAGGGTGCAAAAGATCTAAGTATTGAGAAAACCGCCTTTAAAGTTGTTCAAATGAATTTCTTAGCAATGCATATTACTAATCAAAAATTAAGTTTTGATATATTTACGATAGAAAATTTACAATAGATCTTCATGGAACATGATCTTTACTTAATATCCTAATGATTTTTGGCATAAAAGAAAAATGTATCACTTTGACCCATACAATGTATTTTTGGCTATTGCTACAAATATACCCGTGCTACTTAATAATCCTAATATAGTGTTTTCCCCCACAGGCTCATTTCATCTGTGATCTTCCAGACGTGTCGTCCCTGTCTGAACGTCTCCAGTATCTGAACGTGTCCTTCAATCACCTCACTCATGTTCCTCAGGAGGTTCTTCACTTACAGTCTTTTTGTTTCTGTCACAATTCAGATCATGTGCTGTAGTTTGACGTGATGTTCTTCTGCTGTCCCTCGTCTTCCTCTCTTAGGTGTGTGATCTTCATCAGCTGCGGGTGTTAAAGATGAGGAATAACCCCATCGAGGAGCTTCCTGCTCAAATCAGCAAACTCCACAAGCTCCAGACACTCGTCCTCTCTTTCTGCAAGATCACACAGCTGCCCGACCAGTGAGAGAAACACACACACACTGCCATTACTGTCATTTTGATAGCAGATTATTTATGTAATTGTTACTGTAGTTATTAATGTAAAATCTACTGTGTGTGTGTGTGTGTGTGTGTGTGGGTGGGTGTTTGTGTATAGGCTGTATTCTCTGGCGTGTCTCCAGCATCTGGACGTGTCTTATAATCTCCTCAGATCCCTCAGCAGTGCCATCAAACACCTCAAGTCAGCCTCTGGTCTACATGCAGTTTTTACTCTATCAATATTGACATGATTCACTCACACTAAACCAATGACTACAATGATTCATATAATCATAACTAGAGCAATAACTAATGATAAATGAAACAAGAACTATAGCCATGACTGTAACAATATTCACCGATAACTATAAGACAAATATAACAATAACTATAACAATAGCTACCGATAACTGTAATGCTAAATACACCATAACTAAACCCATAACTGTAATGATATTTACAGATAACTATAATAAAAATATAACAATAACTATAGTGAAAACTATGATGATATCTACCGATAACTGTGATGCTAAATATACTATAACTAAACCGATAACTGTAACAATATTTACCGATAACTATTTTAAAAATATAACAATAACTATAGTGAAAACTATGACGATATCTACCGATAACTGTGATGCTAAATATACTATAACTAAACCGATAACTGTAACAATATTTACCGATAACTGTAATAAAAATATAACAATAACTATAGTGAAAACTATAACGATATCTACCGATAACTGTGATGCTAAATATACCATAACTAAACCGATAACTGTATGGATATTTACCAATACCGGTAATAAAAATATAACAATAACTATAGTGAAAACTAAATGCTAAATATACCATAACTAAATCGATAACTGTAACAATATTTACCGATAACTGTAATAAAAATATAATAATAACTATAGTGACAAACTATAACGATATCTACCGTTAACTATGATGCTAAATATTCCATAACTAAACGGATAACTGTAACGATATTTACCGATAACTATAATAAAATATAACAATAACTATAGTGAAAACTATAAAGATTTCTACCGATAACTATGATAAATAAAACAATAATTATAGCGATATTTACAGATAACTAGGATGCTAAATATACCATAACTAAACTGATAACTGTAACAATATTTACCGATAACTATAATAAAATTATAACAATAACTATAGTAATAACTATAACAATATCTACCGATAAATATGATAAATAAAACAATAATTATAGGGATATTTACCAATAACTATGATGCTAAATTTACCATAACTAAACCGATAACTGTTACGATACTTACCGATAACTATGATGATAAATATACCATAAATATAGCAATAACTGTAACAATATTTACTGATAACTATAATAAAAATATAACAATAACTATTACAATATTTACCGATAACTGTAACATATATATATACAACAGTTATAACAATAACTCTAATAATGTCTACTGATAACTATGATGATAAATATACAATAATTATAGCAATAACTATAACAATATCTACCGATAACTGTAATGATAAATATACACTAACTATAGCAATGACTGTAACAATATTTACCAGAAACTATAATGATAAATAAAACAATAACTATAACAATATCTACTGATAACTATGATGATAAATATACCATCACTATAGCGATAACTGTAACAATATTTACCAATAACTGTGATAAATATACAATAACTGTCATGATGTCTACCGGTAACTATGATATACCATAACTATACCAATAACTACCAACAACTGTAATGAAAATATAGTTCATTATATAGTTCTATAACTATAGCAATGACTAACAATGCTTGTTATGATAATTATATTAGATTCCACACAAATGGACAATAACATTCAGTTTGTTATAAATGCGAGTTTTGTCATCTGTCACATTGAATGCTGGAGATCTTTAAAGCAGGGTGGATTCTGATTGGCTGTTAGTGTTTTTTAGTTTATCAACTGGAAAACATTACTCTGAAAGTGATTCCAGCAATACTGATCTTTTGTGTTATTGTGTGTGTGTTTGTGTGTGTGTGTGTGTGTGTGTGTGTGTGTGTGTGTGTGTGTTCAGGTCTCTGAGGTCTCTGAATGTTGAAGGGAATCAGTTGGTGGCTCTCCCCGTCGGTCTGCTCCATGTGTCCGTGTCTGAGCTCAGGATGTGTGGGAATTACACACATGCATTACTGTGGAGTGAGAACAGCTGCAACTCTCCTCAGACACTGCTGCATACGGCTGCACACACACTCACACACACACTACAGCGATACACACACCTGCCCCCCGCCGCACAGATACTACTCAACAGGTAAAACACACACAAAACATGTTTTGGAAAGTATATATTTCATGTGAAATATTTAACCCTGGAGCACAAAACCAGTCTTAAGTAGCACGGGTATATTTGTAGCAAAAGCCAACAATACATTGCATGGGTCAAAATGATATTTACATAGAAGGTATATGGCATAGGAAAGGGCAAAAAATCTCCAGAAACGGTTTTACAGGTCCATTTACAACCCTAGGATTTGTCCCTAGAATGAAATGCTCTGTTATTGCCTTATTTGGAAGTCTGTGAATATTAATGAGGGGCTCTGCTCTGATTGGCTGTTTCACAGAGCTGCTCATCTCAATAGCTGCACATGTAGGAAAATTTATATTTAATTAGGAGCTCTAGCCGCTTTTAATATGCGGTTTGTTGAATCTGCCGTTTTGAATCCGTGATATTTTACCCTCACTATTGTGATCACATGTGCTCCGCTATACTGCAGCGACACAAGGACTTACCACACAAGTTCAGATGCTTGTGAGTGATGCTCAGAATCTGTAAATCATCTGTAAATCCTATGTACTGCAATGTAACAGGCTAGCGCTAGCATTAAGCTAACCGTGTCCCTTCAGTGACTCACCTTATTTTACTGATGTACTGACGTTACTGATGATTGGGTGATGCAAATGTTGGGGGCGTAACTATTAACGATCAGGACTATTGCGTAATAGTCGGTGTTATGTTGGAATTGGATCCTGTGAGAATTTATTTGAGGCGTTATACTACAAAACAGCCATCAAAACTATAGTGAAAACTATAAAGATTTCTACCGATAACTATGATAAATAAAACCATAATTATAGCGATATTTACAGATAACTAGGATGCTAAATATACCATAACTAAACTGATAACTGTAACAATATTTACGATAACTATAATAAAATTATAACAATAACTATAGTGAAAACTATAAAGATTTCTACCGATAACTATAATAAAATATAACAATAACTATAGTGAAAACTATAAAGATTTCTACCGATAACTATGATAAATAAAACCATAATTATAGCGATATTTACAGATAACTAGGATGCTAAATATACCATAATTAAACCGATAACTGTTACGATATTTACCGATAACTATAATAAAATTATAACAATAACTATAGTGAAAACTATAAAGATTTCTACCGATAACTATAATAAAATATAACAATAACTATAGTGAAAACTATAAAGATTTCTACCGATAACTATGATAAATAAAACCATAATTATAGCGATATTTACAGATAACTAGGATGCTAAATATACCATAATTAAACCGATAACTGTTACGATATTTACCGATAACTATAATAAAATTATAACAATAACTATAGTAATAACTATAACAATATCTACCGATAAATATGACAAATAAAACTATAATTATAGCGATATTTACCGATAACTATGATGCTAAATATACCATAACTAAACCGATAACTGTTACGATATTTACCGATAACTATGATGATAAATATACCATAAATATGCAAATGTTGGGGGCATAAGTATCAACAATCAGGATTATTGCGTAATAGTCGGTGTTATGTTGGAATTGGATCCTGTGAGAATTTATTTGAGGCGTTATACTACAAAACAGCCATCAAAACTCCATTGAATTTTTTTGTGCATTTTTCTGTCACAAATGTCTAAAATCCTCTGTCAGTATTACTTCTATCAAAAAATAACCACCAAATATGGAATCTTTTTCAGACCATACGTATTTTGTCAATCAAGTTTTGATTTTAAAAGACAGCAATACATTTTGTAATATGACACTTGACTCCACCCACTAAGGGGAGGAGACCGCTAAAAGATTTTAAAGTATTATTTTCATGTTTTAAAAAATGAGGTTTTAAGCTTTCAAATGATATCATTTATGATGATTACTAAAATATGTGATATATAGCAGAACCTAATTTCTGATTAGTAATATGCATTTCTAAGAGCTTCATTTGGACAACTTTAAAGGCAATTTTCTCAATATTTAGATTTTTTTGCACCCTCAGATTGCAGATTTTCAAATAGTTGTATCTCAGCCAAATATTGTCCTATCCTAACAAACCAGACATCAATGGAAAGATTATTTATAAATCTCAGTTTCAAAAAACTGACCCTCTTGATTGGTTTTGCGGTTCAGGGTCACGTTTGAAAATAGCAACAACATTTTTATTAATCTGTCAAGTGTCTTCTTTTAAAAGAGACCAAATGTAAGTCGACACTTCAAAGAATTTAAGATTTACTGAAAAAAATGATACATTGAGAGAAGTGTTTGCAATCAATTTATTTTAGCTGCATTTATGTAAAAAAAAAATGTTTATTGAAATGTAGCTAAAATTGATTGCAAGCATTTTTTTTTTAGTGTTGAAGTTGGAAATTTCATTTTCAGGTATATGCTCAAAAAGTCTGTGTGAAACCTTGTAAGAATTTCTTAATTTCATGTTTGTACAAATGTACAATTTATGTTTCATTTTTATGTGTTGTAAAATCCAAATTCATAACCGTCTTGCTTTTTTGTCCAGTCTGTGGGTCATGTTGAAAATTGAAAATAATTTAGATCAAATATATTTAAAAAATAAATAAATGAAGAGGACTGATGATTGAACTTCAGTGAATGCTGATGTTTATCATTATATATCTTAGTGATTCATATATTAAATATGTATATATATAAACACTGCTGCTCAAAAGTTTGGGATCAGTAAGTATTTTAGCATGTTCTTCTGCTCATCAAAGCTGCATTTATTTGATCAAAAATACAGAAAATGTAAATGTAATGTAATATTGTGAAATATTATTTCAATTTAAAATAACTGTTTTCTATGTGAATATATTTTAAAATGTACTTTATTCCTGTGATAAAAAACTAATTTTTATTACTGCAGTCTTCAGTGTCACATGATCCTTCAGAAATCATTCTAATATACCGATTTATTATTAATGTTGTGCTGTTTAATATTTTGTTGGAACCTGTGATTTTTTTTAAAAAGTTGAAAAGAACAGTATTTATTTAAAACAGAAACCTTTTGAAACAATATAATCTGAAAGTTTGGGGTCAATATATATATATATTTTTAAAGAAATTAATACATTGTTAGAAAAGATTTATATTTTCAGTAAATGGTGTTCTTTTTGACTTTTTATTTATCAAAGAATCTTGAAAAAAGAATCACAGGTTCCAAAAATAAAGATAAAAAAATAATCAGAAGCAAATCAGTATATTAGAATGATTTCTGAAGGATCATGTGACACTGAAGACTGGAGTAATGATGCTGAAAATTCAGCTAAAATGGTTACCACACAATAAAAATATTAATACCAAAAATATAAATTAATTTATATATATTAGGTTGTATGTTTTCATAAAGTAAAATCATTAACTGCCTTCCGCTGTAAAAAGTAGTCCCTAACTGCTAAAGCTTTGTTTACGTTGCTAAGGGTGGTTGCTAAGGAGGTTCAAGGATACACAGAACGTTGAGTGAAGCGGTCATAGCAGTGCCGTATCGTGAATAAAACACAGCTGCTGACCAATCAGAATTGAGGAATGGAACTAACCGTTTTATAATCTGTAATAATATTTCACAATATTGCATTTTTGTCAGTATTTTTGATCAAGTGAATGCCGCCTTGATGAGCATATGAGGATTCTTTTAAAAAACTGTAATGTCTATGTGTGTGTTTTCAGTGCTGGTGTGTGTGACGTCTGTTCGGGTCCCATGTTCGGTGCGGGTCTCAAGCTCATTCGTCCCGTGCACGGTGTGTTTGGGCTTCCGTTCGTCCCCATCATGTTCTTCTGCTGTTCTCCTGCGTGTCTCCACAGATTCAGGAATCAAACCAACGTCATCAACGAACAACCAGACGCAATTTGATCAGAGAAAGCCTTTATTCTTCAGCAGTGTTTACACTTCTCCTTTAAAACACCTTTAGAGAAAAATAATCAAATCATGTAAAATATTTCTTTAATTTGGACTGTTTTGAACTCCTTTCAAGCCCAAACACTGTCATATTATGTTATATTGCTGTATTTTATAAATAAATGTTTGCGATTTTTCATCCTTTTGATGGTATGCAAATATTAAAATTTATCATTTTATAAAATTTGATGAGGAAAAAAATACAAAAATTTGGAGCCAAATTACAGGAGGGTAAAAATGAGTTCAGAAAGATGGCATCATCGTTATTTTATGTTTACACAGAGTTTGGTAGCTCTATTAGTAAAATCTGTTGACTTTAGCCATCTTTGTTGCATTATGTGCCAATGGTGATGGTTCAAAAATGGAAAAAAGGCACTTCATGTTTGCTTTGAGGTTGAGGTTTTTGTGGTTTGTGTTTTTAGCTCTCTGTGATTGTAGCTTTCTGGAGCTTGTTTTTCTTTAGAAATCTCTATCTTATTACTCTCTGCTGTTTAAAGTAATTAAAAACAGCTTTACTCCCAACAGACTTGTGAAATTATTCGTCACACTAATCTGACCGCTCACTTTACCCCATAACCATGAGTGCAGTGGGTTAGCTATTTAGCTTGCCACTGGCGACTTGCATTTACATTCACGTTCTCTACTCGCACCTACTACTGCTCTCCTTTCTCTCTCGCGAACCGTTTTGCTTTTAGTCCACAACCTCGATTTGCAACAAGCTAGCATTCCGTTAGCCGATTAGCTTGCGAATCGCGATTCCTTTTACATCCTATTCACTCCGTTGTTCCTCCTCCCATACCTCTCTCCAAGAGTTCATCAAAAACAACAGTGGTAAGTTGGAACCATTCTACAAAAACGGTGAGTAATAGCTTCTTCTCTTGCTATTGTTGTCTGCACAACCTGCCACATGTATAGCTTAGAGAAGATTTCAGAACTAGAGTCACGCATCCAAACTTTAATGGAGGATAGTAAGAATGTGAGGGACTTAGATACGGTTTTGGATGCGACTAGCTCAGAAAGCCCTGTACATTGTTCGGTTCCAGTAACAACGCCCATGCAGCAGGGCCACTGGGTGACTGTGAGGCGGCATAGTCGCGGGTCAAAACACCGCTCTTCCGTTCCGATCAGAACATCAAACAGGTTCTCCCCACTCAGTGAAGCACCCACTGAGAAACCTGATGAAAGTGCTCTAGTAATTGGCGATTCTATTGTACGGAACGTGAAAATAGAGACACCAGCCACCATAGTCCAGTGTTTACCGGGAGCCAGAGCGCCTGACATCTTGGCAAATTTAAAAGTGCTGGCTAATGCTAAACGTAAATTCAGTAAGATTGTTATTCACGTCGGCGCTAATGATGTTCGACTTCGCCAGTCGGAGATCACTAAAAATAATGTTAAAGAGGTGTGTGATCTTGCAAGTACGATGTCAGACACTGTAATATGCTCTGGTCCCCTCCCGGCTTACCGTGGTGACGAGATTGGACATGGCTGGATGTCAAAGTGGTGCCCGCGAAATAACATAGGTTTCATAGACAATTGGACAAGCTTTTGGGGCAGACCTGACCTGTTGAAAAGAGATGGTCTTCATCCCTCCGGATGTGGAGCATCTCTTCTGTCTAGAAATATGGCACATAGTCTTAGAGTTTGCACTTGACTAACTGGGGCCCAGGTCAGGAAGCAGACAGACTGGCTAAACCGACCGTCTGCTAGCCGCCTCACGTCACAGAAATCAGTTATTTCTCAGCACATAGAGACCCTTTCACCTAGATATCACACTATAGAGACTGTGTCTGTTCCCCGAGCAAGAAAATACAAAAAACGCCTGAATCAAATCAAGACTAACAATTTAATTGATGTTCAACAAATAAAAAATATATATAATACTGAGAAACAAATGATAAAGCTTGGCTTATTAAATATCAGGTCCCTTTCTACGAAAGCACTTTTTGTAAATGATATGATCACTGATCATAAGCTAGATGTGCTCTGTTTGACAGAAACCTGGCTAAAACCAGACGATTACATTATTTTAAACGAGTCCACCCCCCAAGATTACTGTTATAAACATGTGCCACGTGTAAAAGGTAAGGGGGAGGTGTTTCTACTATTTATGGCAATATTCTCAATGTCTCTCAAAGAAAGGGCTTCAAAAATAACTCGTTTGAAGTAATGGTGCTTCATATAACATTATCCAAAGAATCAAGTGTTAATGATAAATCTCCTGTGACGTTTGTACTAGCTACAGTTTACAGGCCACCAGGGCACCATACAGACTTTATTAAAGAATTTGCTGATTTTCTATCCAAGTTAGTGTTGGCCGCAGATAAAGTCTTAATAGTGGGTGATTTTAACATCCATGTTGATAATGAAAAAGATGCACTAGGAACAGCATTTATAGATATTTTGAACTCGATTGGGGTAGACAACACGTTTCAGGACCTACTCATTGCCGAAATCATACTCTAGATTTAATACTGTCACATGGAATTGATGTTAATGGCGTTGAAATTCTGCATCAAAATGATGATATCTCAGATCATTATCTAGTCTCTTGTATACTACAGATAGCTAAAACTGTAAAACTAACTCCTCGCTATAAGTACGGTAGAACCATTACTTTTACCACAAGAGACTGCTTTGTAAGTAACCTTCCTGATTTATCTGAATTCCTCAGCATATCCGATAGCTCAGGAAAACTTGATGATACAACAGAAACTATTGACTCTCTTTTTTCTAGCACTTTAGATATAGTTGCTCCTCTGCGGTTGAGAAAAATTAAGGAAAACAGTCCGACGCTGTGGTATAACGATCACACTCGCGCACTGAAGAGAGCAGGACGGAAAATGGAACGCAGCTGGAAGAAAACAAAACTAGAGGTTTTCCGTACAGCCAGGCGTGAAAGTAACATATCCTATAGAAAAGCATTAAAAACTGCCAGATTGGATTATTTTTCATCTTTCTTAGAAGAAAACAAACATAACCCTAGGTATTTGTTCAATACTGTGGTTAAATTAACGAAGAATAAAGCACCAACAGGCGCTGAATTTTCCCAACAGCACAGCAGTAATGACTTCATGAACTATTTTACTACCAGGATAGATACTATTAGAGATAAAATTATAACTATGCAGCCATCCGCTACAGTATCAAATCAGATATGCTATAAATCTCCTGAGGAACAATTCCATGCATTTTCAACTATAGTAGAGGAAGAGTTGTACAAACTTATTAAATCATCTAAACTGACAACATGTATGTTAGACCCTATTCCATCTAAGTTACTAAAAGAGGTGCTTCCAGAAGTCATAGATCCTCTTGTGAATATTATTAATTCGTCACTATCGTTAGGATATGTCCCCAAAACCTTCAAACTGGCTGTTATTAAGCCTCTAATTAAAAAAACTCAACTTGATCCCAATGAATTAAACAATTACAGACCAATTTCAAATCTCCCTTTTCTGTCAAAGATACTAGAAAAGGTAGTGTCCTCACAATTATGCTCACACTTCTTAGAGAAAAATGGTATCTGTGAGGATTTCCAGTCAGGTTTTAGACCGTATCATAGCACTGAGACTGCTCTAATTAGAGTAACAAATGACCTGCTCTTGTCAACCAATCATGGTTGCATCTCCCTATTAGTGCTACTGGATCTTAGTGCTGCGTTTGATACTATTGACCACAATACTCAAATAAGACTTGAAAATTAAATAGACTTGAAAATTATGTAGGCATTAGTGGTAGTGCACTGGCTTGGTTCGAATCGTACTTATCTGACCGTCATCAGTTTGTGGCAATAAATGAAGAGGTATCATTTAAATCACAAGTGCAGTATGGAGTACCTCAAGGCTCAGTATTAGGGCCATTACTTTTTACACTTTATATGTTACCCTTGGGAGATATCATCAGGAAACATGGTGTTAGCTTTCACTGTTACGCTGATGATACGCAGCTCTATATTTCTTCACGGCCCAGCGAAACATCAATTTGAAAAACTAACAGAATGCATAGTTGAAATAAAAAATTGGATGGCAAGAAATTTTTTACTGCTAAATTCTGAAAAAAAAAACAGAGGTGTTAATTATTGGATCTAAAACCTCCGCATGTAATAACCTAAAACCCAGTCTAATACTCAATGACTGCTCTGTCAATTCATCGTCATCAGTCAGGAACCTAGGCGTCCTATTCGATAGCAATCTTTCCTTCGAAAGCCACATTTAGCATTTGCAAAACTGCATTTTTTCATCTAAAAAATATATCGAAATTAAGACCAATGCTCACGATGTCAAATGCAGAAACGTTAATCCATGCGTTCATGACCTCAAGGGTAGACTATTGTAATGCTTTATTGGGTGGTTGTTCTGCACGCTTAATAAACAAACTCCAGCTGGTCCAAAATGCAGCAGCTAGAGTTCTTACTAGAACTAGAAAGTATGACCATATTAGCCCGGTTCTGTCAACACTGCACTGGCTCCCTATTAAACATCGTATAGACTTTAAAATCTTGCTAATTACTTATAAAGCCCTCAATGGTTTAGCTCCTCAGTACTTGAGCGAGCTCTTATCATATTATAGTCCCTCACTTCCGCTGCGTTCTCAAAAATTTGTATTTATATTTCGAGGTCACCGCAGCCACCTGTATCCAGATCAGACGGTCACTGCAGTCTCCCGGATCTAGTCCGTGCCCATCAGCACCCAGAGATATCCTCTACAGCCCTGAATGTCAGCAGAGACCACATCAACTAGATGAGCCCCAGAGACAGATCATCAGTAAAGACCTCATCACCTAGACGGCCATCGACACAAGACAGCGAAAACCAGAAGAGTCAAGAAAAAAAACAAGTCAAGCAGGATTTTTTAGAAAAGTAAATTTTATTTTCGTTTTCAGAAAAAAAAGTCAAGAAGGATTTTCTAGAAATGTAAAAATTATTTTAGTTTTCAGAAAAAAAAGTCAAGAATTTTCTAGAAAAGTAAAAATTATTTTGGTTTTCAGAAAAAAACAAAAGTCAGGCAGGATTTTCTAGAAAAGTAAAAATTATTTTCGTTTTCAGAAAAAAAAAACAAGTCAAGAAGGATTTTCTAGAAAAGTAAAAATTATTTTCGTTTTCAGAAAAAAACTAAACTCAAGCAGGATTTTCTAGAAAAGTAAATATTATTTTAGTTTTTTTTAGAAAAAAAAAAACAAGTCAAACAGGATTTTCTAGAAAAGTAAAAATTATTTTAGTTTTCAGAAAAAAAAAACAAGTCAAGAAGGATTTTCTAGAAAAGTAAAAATTATTTTCGTTTTCAGAAAAAAACTAAACTCAAGCAGGATTTTCTAGAAAAGTAAATATTATTTTAGTTTTTTTAGAAAAAAAAAAAACAAGTCGAACAGGATTTTCTAGAAAAGTAAAAATTACTTTCGTTTTCAGAAAAAAAAAAAACCAAGCCAAAATTAAGCGAGTTTTGCTTAGAACAAGCAAAATAATCTGCCAATGGGGTAAGAAAAAAAATCTTATTTCAAACAAATACAAGATTATTTTTCTTACCCCATTGGTGGATTATTTTCCTTATTTGTTTCTGAAAGCAAAACAAAATGCACTTAATTTTAACTTAGAAAATCCTTCTTGATTTAAGATTTTTTAGATATTTTGGGTGAAAACAAGACGAAAAATCTAAGCACTTTTTGCAATTAAGGTGTTTTCACACTGTTTTTCACTAAAATGATCAAGAATCAGTTTCATTTACAATATTACAACAGTCATACAGGAAAGATTTTATTATATAATTGATGAATGACACATGGAAACATGATGTGACTGAACATGATCAATATCCCATAAATCCACTCTATGACTCAAATAACTGTTAAAACATTTATTAGAACACTAAAAACACTTAAACAAGAAAGTCTAACTTTATTTGCAGAGCACATTTAACACACATCAATAAAGACTTTTTGATCAAAAATACAGAAAAGGTTGTGAAAAGTTATCACACAAAATAATTTTCTACTGTACTGAAAAAAGAATGAAAAGAAGAAATGAAGGACTGAAGCAGGATCAGTTCACTGCAGTGTTTTTCTGAGGCTGCGTCTCCTCACACACTTCCTCTGCTCTGCTGTTCACTTCCTCCTGTGTTTCTTGTGCTGGTCCATCAGCGGCCGTCTGCTCCTCCTGCAGCTCCTGTGTGGTGAAGAGGTTCCTCATGGAGTCAGAAACCTCCTCCTGCAGTTCGTCCTCAGACTCCTCAAAGTTCCTGAGGCAGAAGGGAAGCAGCCGTCAGTCTCAGTGATTCTCAGACGTCTCGTCTCTGTCTCAGTGTCTCACTCACGTGTCTTCATCGTCTGATCGAGGCTCCAGACGCTCTTTGTCTACCTCCACATCATCTTCATCATCACACTCTTCCTCTGTGAGATGCTTCTCCTCTGGTGAAATCAGCATCTCTGAGTGAAACACAAGCAGATTACAGTCTGATACGAACACTGAAAATATTGATCAATGTTACTGGACACAAATGTATCAAGATGCTCATTTAAGTTGAAAATTTGAAACTGATTGAAACCTATGTCTGATCTGAATGTGTGTGTTTGTACCTGTACTGCACTCCATGATGTTTGCTTGAGCGAGAGCGTTCAACAGCGTCTCCGGCAGACGATCCGTCCAGTGCTTTCTGTTTCCTCCATCCTGCTCCTCTGACACTACAGATAAAAAACAGAAAAAATGTATCAGTTATGAAACAAACTACATACAATGTTTTATTAGGAAAGAAGGCAAGATTTGGAGCCAAATTACAGAAGAGGAAAAATGACTTTAGAAAGACGGCAGCACCATTATATTATGTTAACACCGAGATTGGTAGCTCTGTTAGTAAAATCTGTTGACTTTAGCAATCTTTGTTGCATTATATGCCAATGGTATCATTTCAAAAAGAGGACAAATGCACTTTTCATGTGCTGTTCCCCAAAATTCTCATGCCTGTAAGTCAAGAAGTCTTAAAGATATATCAAAATCCTATTAGATTTTGGTTCTTAACAAACTTTTCTTTTGGTATCTTCATTTTTAAGGCTGTATATGGTTCCCTCCCAGAGATATAGGGATTTCAATATGGTCCTCAGCGAAAAATTTAGATTTTGTTAATATTTTTTCTGAAGAAGGACAAACATAAATCATAATTAAGGCCAACATATTAAAAGGAATGGATGTATATTAACTGAGTAATGCACTATTTTTTAGTGCAAAAAATGACAGTTTGCACCTGAGATTTGGAGCCAAATTACAGGAGGGTAAAAACGACTTTAGAAAGATGGCAGCATCATAATGTTATTTTCACACAGAGATCTGTAGCTCTGTTAATAAAATCTGTTGACTTTAGTATTATTTGTTGCATTATATGCCAATGGTATCAGTTCAAAATAGGAAAAATGCACTTTTCATGTGCTGTTCCCCAAAGTTTTCATGCCTTTAGGTCAAGAAGTATTAAAGCTATATCCATATCTTACTAGATTATGGTTCTTAACAAACTTTTCTTTTGGTATCTTAATTTTTAAGGTCATATATGGTTTACTCCCAGAGATATGGGGATTTCAATTTGGCTGCATGTGGGTCAACTTCACTAAAGGTCAGCTAAAAATTTTGATTTTGTTGATATTTTTTCTAAAGAAGGACAAATATACATCATGATTAAAACCAAAATATTGACTGGAATGGATGTATATTTACTGAGTAATGCACTATTTTTAGTAGAGGGGTCAAAATGACAATTTTCACCTGAGATTTGGAGCCAAATTAAAGGAGGGTAAAAATGACTTTAGAAAGATGGCAGCATCATAATATCATGTTTACGCAGAGATTGGTAGCTCTATTAGTAAAATCTTTGAACTTTTGCAATCTTTGTTGCATTATATGCCAATGGTTTCGGTTCAAAATGAGGAAAAATGCACTTTTCATGTGCTTTTCCCCAAAGTTTGCATGTCTGTAACTCAAAAAGTTTTAAAGATATGTTAATGACCTTTTAGATTTTGGTTCTTAATAAACATTTCTTTTAGTATCGTAATTTTTACGGCAATATATGCTTAGGTTCTAGAGATATGGGGATCTCAATCTGGCCTCACAAATAAAATGAATTTGACAAATTTTCAATGTTACTTTGCATGCGCTGATACTTTTTTCCTTTTAAAGAGGAATGCCTTGTTATCTATATCTTGTTTCCCTCTATCAAAACAATTGCATAGATATCACGTCTCTGTGCCAAAATGCACTGAAATGGTCAAGTTGAGGCACATTAACTTGCTCTCAGTAGTCTATTCAGAAGATTCTGTTTTAGAATCCGTTTCAGGGATATTTGAAAGAAGGAATTTTGTTCATTTCAACAGCTTCTGGAGTTACCAAAAGTTCATTAGAATTTTTTTTTCACTGTTCCTCGGTGAAGGAATGATATTCAAAAACCACCAAAACATCTCACATCTTTTGAGGAACATTTATTTGCTCATCTCTCAATCATCATTGGATTGCATTGCATTATATGTTTGGATCATTTCAATCTCATCTCACTAAGACATATTATTGCAGATATAGTGACCACTGATATTTAGATCATTTTATGTCACTATCTGCTCGAGTGTTAGAAAGATCTCACTGATTTAGATCAACAACTAAAGGTTAATTGAACTGTTCTCTTTCATAAGACAGGGTTAGTGTGTGTGTGTCTGTCACCGGTCTGAGACTGACTGATGCTGCTCTCTGTCATCACATCCATGTTCTCCAGAGCATTTAGTAATGTCTCAGCTGCATCTCGATGCCACACAGGTCTCTTCACCACTTCCTCCTCCACTTCCTGTCTGATCTCTGACCCGTGCGGTCGGTTGCGTTGGTTTTTTTCTTGTGCAAATGTCAGTGTGTTGTTCAAGGGCTCTTCCTACACACACACACACACACACACACACACACACACACACACACACACACACACTTTCAGATGACGCTCTAGTCTAGTGTGTTTCATGAGTAAGTGTGTGAGCGTCACTTCACCTCTGACTCCTCGTCTTCCTCAGTCTTCATCTCTGTTTGCTGCGGCGTCTCTTCATCGTTCAGCTTGATCTCAAACATGATTCCTTTCTGGAAACACAAGTTGAGGAGCATGAAGCTGTGTGTCAGTTATCTTCCCAGCTGACAGGAAACCTTCTAAACTTGTTAGGACAAAACATTATTAACATTATTTATATAGCACATTTCATACACAATGGCAATTCAAAGTGCTGTACATAAACGGAATTAAAATCATAATAGCATAAAAATCATAAAAATTTAAAATAATCACAACAATAAAAACAGAGTATTTAAGAACATTTAAGATGATTTAAAAAATTGATTTAAAATTAATTAGCACAGTAAAATGTGACCCTGGACCACAAAACCAGTCATAAGGTTAAATTTTACAAAACTGAGATATATACATCATATGAAAGATCAATAAATAAGCTTTCTATTGATGTATGGTTTGTTAGGATAGGACAATATTTGGCTGAGATACAACTATTTGAAAATCTGGAATCTGAGGATGCAAAAAAATCAAAATACTGAGAAAAACACCTTTAAAGTTGTCCAAATTAAGTTCTTAGCAATGCATATTACTAATCAAAAATTACATTGATAGGTTTACAGTAGGAATTTTACAAAAAATCTTCATGGAACATGATCTTTACTTAATTTCCTCATGATTTTTGACACAATAGAAAAATCAATAATTTTGACCCATGCAATGTATTTTTGGCTATTGCTACAAATATACTCCAGCGACTTAAGACTGGTTTTGTGCTCCAGGGTCACAAATGATTATACATAAAATAATGCAATCTGTTCGGATGTAGCACAGTGCTCATTCAATAAATGCACAACTGAACAGATGAGTTTTGAGTCTGCATTTAAATGTGGCTAATGTATTAGCACATCTGATCTCTTCTGGAAGCTGATTCCAACTGCGGGCGGCATAATAGCTAAAAGCGGATTCCCCTTGTTTTGTGTGAACCCTTGATATTACTAACTGACTCGATCCTAGTGATCTGAGTTGTCTGTTAGGTTTATATTCAGTGAGCATATCTGCAATGTATGTAGGTCCTAGGCCATTGAGTGCTTTATAAACAAGTAAAAGTACTTTAAAATCTATCCTAAACATAACTGGAAGCCAGTGTAAGGACCTGAGGACTGGTGTAATATGCTCTGATTTTCTGGTTCTAGTCAGAATCCTGGCAGCAGCGTTCTGTATGAGCTGCAGCTGTCTAATGGTCTTCTTGGGAAGGAGTGAGGAGACCATTACAATAGTCCACCCTGCTGCTGATAAAGGCATGAACAAGTTTCTCCAAGTCTTGACGGGAAACAAAGCATCTAATTCTTGCAATGTTTTTAAGATGATAGTATGCTGATTTAGTTACTGCTTTGACATGGCTACTGAAACTGAGGTCTGACTCCAGAATCACACCCAGATTCTTGACTTAATTTTTTGTTTTTTGACCCCTAGCGTCAAGGTACGCATTTACCTTATGAACTTCATCTTTGTTTCCAAATGCATAGGCAAAGGCAAGTGGGAGGCAAAAAGTCTCCTTTTTCGTAATGTTTGTATCAAAAATGTGTTGTCTGAGCACTGTGCTGATATGCTGAAGTTAAAATCTTAGAAAAATATGAGAAAAGTTCATAAACAGGGAGCAAAGCGCGGAGCAGTAAGCAAGAGCGTCCGAACAGTAGCAAAGCCGGAAGCCGTTACATTATTAAATATTAAAATATTTAATTTAAATAAAACCAACAAAAAAATAACTAACTTTTTTTTTTTTAATTTATGAGAAGTACTTATACCCTGTGTGAACACATTCAGGAAGTTTGAGTCCAATGCGATAACGTTAAAGTAATGTTTATGGAACACTCTGATAACTTTATTAATGTCTGATATACATTCTTATAACGTTGAAAAAAAAAACGTTTTTGCAATGTTTAAGTAACATCTAATCAAAAACAATTTGAATTTTCACCGCTAGAGAGCGCATATTCAAAACAAACAAAGAAACAAAGACAAAAACAGAAAAAAATGTAGTTTGATCAAAATCAAGTCAAACAAAATATATAACACTGAGTGTTTTTTTTTTTTGATATTTCTATTTAAAAATCTTACATATTGTGCCTTTTACTCTCTTAAATTTTTTTAAATAAATGTTTAAATAACATATTTATGGTAAAATAAAGTTAGTTTTAATAACTTTAGAATCACGTCTAGAAAACTGGATTTCCAGTGTTTTAGAAACAACGTTTCACAATGTTTTTTATATCCTGCATTTGTTCTCTGGTTTATGGTTGTGTCTTATCTGTGTTTGCACCTGCTGCTGTCTCCCGTGTGTCCGTCGGTCTCTGTTCTTCTTCAGGACATGTGTTCCTGCCATCAGACGCTCCTGAGAACATTAACATCATCATCATCATCATCATCAGATTAATTGCAGTCAGACTGATCTACATGTGGATGTGATGCTTCAGCTCCTCCAGGTGTGCTTTTAGAAATCTATTAATTATAAATGTTCATGTTTTTCTTCCCACTGACTGGTCATTTAGTTTCTGCATTAATCAGTTGTGAGTTTATACTGATAAACAGATGTGAAAGTGATGAAGATCTGATTACTGTTGGGCGTCTCTGACACTAACCTAAAGTTAGATACCGCTGTAAACTCCCTACAGTTGTAAACAAGAAGTACGTGAACTTATTAGGAGTTTTGCTATTTAATTATCGGCTATTTTGTGTTGTCCACCAAATGACCATTAGACATTTCTGCTTTTCAACCTACTGATTAATATTGATTTTAAATGTCATGGATGAGTAATCCACTATTTTGTAGAGAGGGGTCAAAATGGCATTTTTTTTTTTTACCTGAGATTCAGAGGCAAGTTACAAGAGGCTAAAAATAACTTTAGAAAGATGGCAGCATCATAATGTTATTTTTACACAGTGATTGGTAGCTCTATTAATAAAATCTGCTGACTTTAGCAATCTTTGTTGCATTATGTGCCAATGGTGACCATTCAAAAATGGGGAAACAGCACTTTTCAAGTTTTTACTCCAAAGTTTGCATGTCAGTAACTCAAGAATTAATAAAGATATCTTAATGGCCTTTTAGATATTAGCTCTTAGCGAACTTTCCTTCTGCCATCTTTATTTTTAATACTCTATGAGATTCGGTTCCAGAGATATTGGAATTTCTATATGGCTCCAGGAGTAAATCGGTAAAATGTACACATTTTCAGTGGTCAAAAACCAAATCTGGGTCAGTTTGCAAAAATATGATACTTTGTTTCTTTTAAAGAGGAATGTCTGAAGAACCAATAATGTTGAAACTAGAGATGTATCTCGTTTCTTTCTGTCAAGACAACTGCGTTGAAAATACCAGTCTGAGTGCCATAAATATTCTTTTCCCAAAGTTCACGTCTATAACTCAAGAAGTATTAAAGATATCACAATATGATTTTAGATTCTAGTTGTTAATAAACTTTTCTTTTGGAATCACCATTTTCAAGGCCCTACATCATTCAGTCCTAGAGATATGAGGATCTCAATGAGGCTCCGTGTCCAAATTGTTGGATGTTACCCATTTTCAGTGGTCGAAAACCAAATACTGGTCACTTTGTATACAGCTGATACTTATTTTATTTAAAGAACAATGTCCGAAGAAGAAATAATGTTGAAATTAGAATTGTAACTTCTTTCTATCAAGGTACAATTGCTAGACACGACCAAGAAAGTGCAGTTTTTGCCTGAAAACCATTAAAGTGACATTCATTTTATACAAGTGTTCAAATGAGTAGTTAATATACATTTTAGTACAATATTGTCAGTGTTGACTGTTTTTGCACGATTTGGTTAACGACAAATGACAGCAGAATAGTCACACATCTCTGAGGTATTTCTGAACGAATCATTTGAAGGCATGATTAAATGACTCATTTATTAAGACAGTTGCTTGCTGCCACCGATTACATTTTTAAAAGTGGCTTATCTTTGTATTTTTTTTAACATTTCATATTTTTATATTAAAAAAAAAACCCCACAAAGCTCATATCTCATTTATGAGATTTGGTTCCAGAGATATTGGAATGTCAATATGGCTCTATGAGTAAATTGTTTAAATGTACACATTTTCAGTGGTCAACAACCAAATTTGGGTGAGTTTGCAAAACTTTGATAATAATGTAGAAACTAGATTGGTAGCTCTATTAAAAAAATCTTCTGACTTTAGCAATCTTTGTTGCATTATGTGCCAATGGTGACCATTCGAAAATAGGGAAACAGCACTTTTCACGTTTTTCCTTCCAAGTTTGCATGTCTGTAACTCAAGAAGTATTAAAGATATCTTAATGCCCTTTTAGATATTGGCTCTTAACAAACTTTCCTTTTTCCATCTTTAATTTTAATGCCCTATGAGATTCGGTTCCAGAGATATTGGAGTTTCAATATCGCTCCAGGAGTAAATCGTTAAAATGTACACATTTTCAGTGGTCGAAAACCAAATGTGGGTCAGTTTTCAAAAATATAATACTTCTTTTCTTTTAAAGAGGAATGTCTGAAAAACAAATAATGTTGAAACTAGAGATGTATCACTGGAATCTCATCAATACACTGCATTGAACATACATATTTGAGAGCCATAAATATTATTTGTTTTCAGTTCACATGTCTATAACTCAAGAAGTATTATTGATTTGATTTTAGATACTAGTTATTAATAAACTTTTCTTTTGGAATCTCCATTTTCAAGGCCCTACATCATTCAGTCCCAGAGATATGAGGATCTCAATGAGGCTCCATGTCCAGATTGTTGAATATTAGCCATTTTCAGTGGTCGAAAACCAAATGTGGGTTAGTTTGCAAAAATATGATACTTCTTTTCCTTTAAAGACGAATGTCTGAAGAACAAATAATGTTGAAACTAGTGATGTATCTAATTTCCTGCTGATTGGAAAAATAATAGTGGACAGATACAGTATCAAACACACACCTCGAGCTCTGCCCTCGTCTTCATCTGTCTGACATCATGACGATACTGCTCTCTGATTCGCCGCAGCTGCTTCAGGTAGTCCTGCACACACACACACACACACACACACACACACACACACACACACACACACACACACACACACACACACACACACACACACACACACACACACGTATGTTATCCAGTGATCGTGAACACACACGCGTCTCGTCAGGTGTGTGATGACGGACCTCCTGTCCCTGCAGTCTCCTGTCCTGAGCCGCTCTGACGTTCCCATGATGCTCTTGTGGGTTTGACCGATGTCCGTCAGCGTCTGCTGTAGACGGTCTGAGACCCTGAACACCAGAAACCACAGCTGATTTCACACACACTCAGTGCTGAGAGAAAACACTTCCTCAAAACACAGCACCAGAGAACCTTCAGCTCACACAAACAGGTGAAACTCAGATATACACTGCTGCTCCAAAGTCTGAGATCAGTAAGACTTGTGTTTTTAAAGAAGTCTCTTATTCTCATCAAGACTGCATTCATATGATCAATGATCATGTATACAGAAAAAAAACAGTAATATTGAAAAATTGTTTTTAAAATATAATTTATAACTGTGATGCAAATCTGAATTTTCGGCATCATTAATCCAGTCGTCAGTGTCACATGATCCTTCAGAAATCATTCTAATATACTAATTATTATTAGAATTATCAATGTTGGAAACATATTATTTGGGAACTATTGATGTTTTTTTTAGGAATCTTTGATGAATAACAAGTAAAAAAACTGTATTTATGCAATTAAATTCTTAATTTCTTTCAAAAATAAGAAAGAATAAAAATGTACTGACCCCAAACTTTTGAACAGTAGTGTATATTGTTAGAAAACCTTTTTATTTATTTTAAATAGCCTTTTATTTTATTTTATTTTATTTATTTTAACCTTTTATTGATCAAAGAAGCCTGAACAAAGTATCACAGGTTCCAAAATAATATTAAGCAGCACAACTGTTTTCAACAGTGATAATTATTAATATACTAGAATGATTTCTGAAGGATCATGTGACACTGAAGACTGGAGTAACAGCTGATGACAATTCAGCTTTGATCACGGGAATAAATAATATTTTAAAATATATTCAATTAGAAAACAGTTATTTTAAAGTGAAATAATATTTCACAATATTACAGTTTTTTCAGTATTTTTAAACAAATAAATGCAGCCTTGATGAGCAGAAGAAATGTCTTTATATATATATGTATGTATAGTTATATATATATATATGATATATGTCAATATGACTGGTTTTCATGTCTCACCAGTTGTTTCTGAGCTCTGATTTTGTACTGATGTGCTTCATATCTCCTCTGAAGATACTCCTCTCTTGCCGCTGCAACACTGAATACACATTAGTATATAATATAAGCATATAATATATACATATAATACATATATATAATAATACATAAGTATATCCAGATTTACTCATTTATATACAGTACCCTTTTAGTCATTTTAGTAGTTTTCTTATGTGGGTCATTCCGTGTCAACTCAACCAGAGGTCCTCGACTCAATTTTTTTGATTTTGCTAATATCTTTTCTGAAGAAAGATAGACATGTATAGTAATGAAAGCCAAAATATTATCATGGACAGGGCTTGGCATTAACTTTTTTGCTCACCGCTCACAGTGGATAGTGGTTTTCACTACCCACAATTTTGTTGTTAATAAATTACTTTTTATATGACTAAAAATGTACTAAAATGTATTTAAATTGATTTCCAGGTCTTTTGTTGTTCCTATTTAAGACGAATTAAATGTATGCATCATCTTTCATTTCAAATTCTTATATTTTATTAATAATTTCACTTAATTTAATAAGACACCATAGGGCTGTTTCCAGTCAAATAAAATCAGTATTGACAAAACCGATCTTTCCACTGCAGAAGAATCAGCTGAAGTGGCATTTAGATGCATTTACACGTTTAATGCAAAATTGCAACTGCATAAATAATGTTATGAGCTTGATGTTTAAAATTTTAAAAGTTTTTTTTTTTATAAAAATATGAAATGTTAGAAAAAAATACAAAGATAAGCTACTTTAAAAAATGAAAGTAAACCGCGAATAGGTGGCAGCAAGTGACTGTTTTAATGAATGAGTCATTGAGTCATGCCTTCAAATGATTCATTCAGATGACTGATTCATTAAAAAAATAAAGCAAGTGCCTGTCTTTATGAATGGATCACTTAATCATTGACTCAAATGATTCATTCAGAAACACATTGTTCTTTAAATAAAATAAGTATCAGCTGTATACAAAGTGACCAACATTTGGTTTTCGACCACTGAAAATGGCTAATATTCAACAAACTGGACACGGAGCCTCATTGAGATCCTCATATCTCTGGGACTGAATGATGTAGGGCCTTGAAAATGAAGATTCCAAAAGAAAAGTTTATTAACAACTAGAATCTAAAATCATATTGCAATATCTTTAATACTTCTTGCGTTATAGACATGTGAACTTTGGAAAAAGAATATTTATGGCACTCAGACTGGTATGTTCAATGCAGTTGTCTTAACAGAAAGAAACGAGAAACATCACTAGTTTCAACATTATTTGTTCTTCAGACATTCCTCTTTAAAAGAAACAAAGGATAATATTCTTGCAAACTGACCCACATTTGGTTTTTGACCACTGAAAATGTATAAATTTTAATGATTTATTTCTGGAGCCATATTGAAATTCCAATATCTTTGGAACGAATCTCATAGGCCATTAAAAATAAAAACGCCAAATGAACAGTTTGTTAAGAGCCAATATCTAAAAGGGCATTAAGATATCTTTGATACTTGAGTTACAGACATGCAAACTTTGGAGTAAAAACTTGAAAAGTGCTGTTTCCCCATTTTTGAATGGTCACCATTGGCACATAATGCAACAAAGATTGATAAAGTCAACAGATTTTACTAATAGAGCTACCAATCTCTGTGTAAAAATGATATTATGATGCTGCCATCTTTCTAAAGTCATTTTTAGCCTCCTGTAAATAGCCATTTTGACCTCCCTCTACAAAATACTGGATCACTCTGGATCATTTAATATTTTGGCTTTCATCACTATACAGAAAAATATTTTTTTTTATTAAATATTACTATTTAGGTTTAATTTATTTTGATTTATGTTTTAATTTATGTTTTGTATTGCTTTAGTTAGCTACCAATGCAACATTTCTCATTTTCATTTAGTTAAAGTTCTTCCTCTAATATTTGTATTTTAGTTTAGGTTAGGTTTATTTCACTTAATGAAAATGTCTCTAAAAGTTTTATTTTTAGTTCAGGATAATTTATTTATTTTTAGTATTTTTATATTCAGTTCAGGATAATAATCCTGAATGCAATCTGTACAGTACAGCACATCTGAGCACTGAGATTGCTGATATTCTCTGGAATAGATGAGAGCGGGTCATGAAGTAAGACGGTTCAGCTTCTCACCGTTTGTACGGCTCCAGATCAACGGGTCTATATTCGTCATGTTCCGGTTCCTGCTGCGGTTGAACCAGCGCTCTCCACCGCTCGTGACCAAAAACAGGTCTGAACGCAACCCGCTTTTCAACTGCAGCGGGAACATCAGGCTTTATATGCTGGGAAAGACAGAAACGATATTTATTAATTTTATTAGTAAACATTTATAATACTTATAATTAATTTCAGTACAAAATCAGTAATACAGCAGTGGTAACTGGACTGTAAAAGTGTGCATTTGCTTATTTTCATCTCATTTAATTAATTTATTATAAATTCAGTCACATGACTCACATCGCCGCCACAATTCAGGATTATTATAGTTAACAAAAACTGAAACCATAAATATGTGACCCTGGACCACAAAACCAGTCATAAGGGTCAGCTTTTTGAAATTGAGATTTATGTGAGACCATAAAAGCTGAATTAATAAGCTTTTCATTGATGTCTGGTTTGTTAGGATATATATATATATATATATATATATATATAATATTTGGCTGAGATACAACTATTTGAAAATCTGTAATCTGAGGATGCATTATATTGCAATAAATATTGAGAAAATCATCTTTAAAGTTGTCCAAATGAAGTTCTTAGCAATGCATATTACTAATCTTTGATATATTTATGGTAGGAAATTTACAAAATAAATTCATGGAACATGATCTTTACTTTACATCCTAATGATTTTTTGGCATAAAAGAAAAATCGATACAGAGTTACATATAACATTTTTGATACTTAAAAATAAAAATACATTTATTTAGTTTAACAATGCACTAAAATAACTAAAACCAACATAAAAACTATACAGACATATTTAAAAATAACTGTGTGTGTTTGTGTGTGTGTGTGCAGTAGCTAAAATAACCATGAAAACATAAATTGGTCTCTGTGATGAGAGCGGCGTCTGATGGAGGCTCACCAAGGCGTTTGCTCCTGGTTGTCTGTGATCGGGTCTTTGTGCCGGTTTAATCGCAGGTCTGAGGACCGGTTTACACACCACTGGATCTCTGGACACGTGATCTGCAGGAGAAAGTCCTGATGTTACAGATAGACCAGGTAACATTGACACTATACACACCAGCACACCAGTTAACACTGTTAGAAAAAGTCCCCACACCAAGACTATAATTAAGATCTAGTGCCAGATCCCGTCAGAAAAATATCAGTTTCTGGTAACAGAACAACTAGTCAGCAGACAAGTCTAATACCCACATTGCAAAAAATGCTTTTCTTACTTAGAATTTTTTCTTGTGTCAGTCAAAATATCTTAAAATTGTTTTCAGAAAGAACAAGTCAGTTCCCTTTCGATACTTTCACTCGTACTGCGTCGTAAGACGCTATGGGGAAAAGGCTCCTTTTTCTCCTGAGACTGAAGCATTTCATTGCAGCGTAAATGCACGGCCATTGGTTCATGCAGTGAGTAAAAAACAAACCAATGGCCTATGGCGATGATTCGCGCCAGATCGCACCAAAAGGGGCGGAGTAACTGGCTATATAAATAAGCGTGCATTTCACCATAGGATCTCAGATCCTTCTCCTTCAGCGACGACTTCACATCTTCGCAGAGACTGACTTCGCTCAAGAAAGAAAACTCCTCTCACCGTCGATGAGCCTCGCAGCAGATCCTTCCTGCTCGGAGAGGTGCTCTCGGGCTCACTGGATGACCCCGCCCCCTTGCCGTCTACGCAACCCAGCACTGCCAGCGCTGGTATGCACGCCGAATTGTTCCGCGTCCTATCTAAAGCTGTGGAGGAGCTGGGATTGGACTGGTCTCCTCCTGAGGAGCCCACACGGAGCCGTCTGGACGATTGGTTTCTGCCGGGACGCCACCAGGCCCCTCGTCAATGAGCCTTGCCGTTCTTCCCTGAAGTACATGACGAGATCTCCAAATCTTGGCGCGCTCCATACTCTCCCCGTCTAAGTGCCTCCTCTTCCTCCGCCCTCACGACGGTTGACGGCGCTGAAGAGAAAGGCTATGACAAGCTGCCCCCGCTGGATGAGTCTGTGGCCACGCATCTGTGCCCGCCCACCGCCATCGGATGGAAGGCAAAGGCAGCTCACCCGTCCAAGCCCTGCAGGGCTACTTCGGCCCTCGCTGGATGAGACTACTCATCGGCTGGACAGGCGGCGTCGAGCTAATTCACCACAGATCCATAATCCTCAGCCACTTAGAGTGCCTAGGACTCAGGGTCAATTTTGCCAAGAGCGCTCTGTCTCCCAGCCAACGTATTTCGTTCCTGGGAGCAGTTTTCGACTCCACTCAAATTAAGGCAGCAGTTGCGCCGCAACGAGCCCAGGCTATCCGGAAGCTCGCGGCCTCCTTCAAAGTCGGAGCCCTTCGCCCTCTCAAAATTTTCCAGAAGATGCTGGGCCTTATGGCCTCGGCATCTCCAGTACTCCAGCTGGGCCTACTTCAAATGCGCCCTCTGCAGTACTGGCTGAAACCAAGGGTTCCTCCCCAAGCCTGGTGTCTATGCTGTTTTGGAGCAACGTCTCCTCAGACGAGTGGATGCTTCATCCACAAACGGTTCAGGAAATATGGACAGTCTTTGGCAAGGCGCAAATAGACCTTTTCGCCTCAGAAGAAAATTCTCACTGCCCAATTTATTTTTCAAAGGAACAGGATGCATTGGCCCACAATTGGCCCAATCTCCTCTTATATGCGTTTCCCCCGACTGCTCTGATACCACAGGTCATCAGACGAGTCAGGGAACAGAGACTCAAACTCCTGTTGGTGGCCCCATTCTGGCAGAACCAGCATTGGTTCCCAGATCTACCTCGGCTGCTTTCGTCAGCCCCATGGCCCATTCCACTGAGACGAGATCTCTTAACACAGGCAAACAGAACGCTATGGCACCCCCAACCGGAATTGTGGCCGCTGCATGTATGGTCTCTCGACGGGAGCCTACAAGTCTCCCCGAGACCGTCTTAAACACTATCTCTCAGGCCAGAGCCCCCTCTATAAGGCGGCTCTATGATCTTAAGTCTTTTCCGCCTGGTGTTCCAAATGCGGTGCAGATCCGAGTTTATGCGACATATCAGTGATATTGTCCTTCCTTCAAGAGCTGTTGGATAAGGGACGATCTCCCTCCACGCTCAAGGTCTATGTGGCGGCTATAGCGGCATTTCACGACCTTATGGACGGTCAATCTGTGGGGAAGAACAATCATTCGTTTTTTGAAGGGGTCAAGAAGGCTTAACCCTTCTCGCCCCATCACAGTCCCTTCTTGGGACCTGCCCACTGTGCTGAGGGCTATGAAGAGCCCTCCCTTTGAACCGCTTCAGTCCATTGACCTTCGCCCTCTGACGCTGAAAACTGCCCTGCTTTTGGCATTGGCATCAGTCAAACATATGGGTGACCTACAGGCTCTCTCTGTGAACCCTGTATGCTTGGAATTCAGGCCAAATGACTCTAAGGTCATCCTGAAGCCAAGATGTGGTTATGTACCTAAAAGTCTCTTGACGCCGTTCAGAGACCAAGTTATCTTCCTCTTGGCACTTCCCCCTTCGGAGCAAGACCAAGACTTTAATCCCCTCTGCCCCGTTAGGGCATTGAGATGTTATTTAGAGCGTTCTGCTTCCTTTAGACAGTCAGAACAGCTGTTTGTATGTTTCGGTGGCCGCACCAAGGGATCTTCGGTCACGAAAGTTATCCAAATGGATAGAGGAAGCCATCATTACTGCGTTGCTGGCCGTGCTATGTAGCTGCACGACTCAGTCGTCGCTTCAGTAGAAGTACCTGAGATCCTATGGCGAAATGCACGCTTATATAGCCAGTTACTCTGCCCCTTTTGGCGCGATCTGGCGCGAATCATCGCTATAGGCTCATGCAGCTCCGCTCATTTTACTCATTACTCATTTTTTATTTTACTCACTGCACAAACCAATGGCCTTGCAGTTACACTGCGTTATTGAAATGCTTCAGTCTCAGGAGAAAAAGGAGTTTTTTCCCCATAGCGTCTTACGACGCAGTACTCGTTCCCCTATCTCAGGGAACCGAGGTTACGAGAGTAACCGAGTACGTTTTTGCTCGAAACAAGCAGAGTAATCTTGTTTTCTGTTTGAATTCCTAATGAATAACTAATGATTATAAAATAAATGATTATCAGTTATTATGTGAATAAATGATTATAAATGAATTAAAAAACAAGAAAATTAAAACAACACACACAGTTTACTTGTAAGGATCTAAGGATTCTTCAAAACATTATACACATAATCACACACATTGTCACCTGTGTTTGTGGCTTTAGGAGCCGCTGGAGTTTGTCTGTGAAGAACTGTATGACTGAACTCGTCCTCCAACAACTGGAAAAAAATAGACTTATTTAAAAGTAAACTCAGAATTGTGAGATATAAACTCAGAACTACAAGAAATAAAGTCAAATTTGTGGGATATAAACTCAAAACTCAGAACTACAAGAAATAAACTCAGAATTGTGAGATATTAATTTAGAACTACAAGAAATAAAGTCAAATTTGATGGATATAAACTCAAAACTCAGAACTACAAGAAATAAACTCAGAATTGTGAGATATTAATTTAGAACTACAAGAAATAAAGTCAAATTTGATGGATATAAACTCAAAACTCAGAACTACAAGAAATAAACTCAGAATTGTGAGATATAAACTCAGAACTACAATAAAGTCAGAATTGTGATATAAACTCAGAACTACAAGACATAAACTCAGAATTGTGAGATACACACTCAGAACTACCTGAAATAAAGTCAAATTTGTTAGATATAAACTTAAAACTCAGAACTACAAGAAATAAACTCAGAATTATGTGATAAACTCAGGACTACAAGAAATAAAGTCAAATTTGTGAGATATAAACTCAGAACTACAAGAAATAAACTCAGAATTGTGAGATATTAATTTAGAACTACAAGAAATAAAGTCAAATTTGATAGATATAAACTCAAAACTCAGAACTACAAGAAATAAACTCAGAATTGTGAGATATAAACTCAGAACTACAATAAAGTCAGAATTGTGATATAAACTCAGAACTACAAGACATAAACTTAGAATTGTGAGATACACACTCAGAACTACCTGAAATAAAGTCAAATTTGTTAGATATAAACTTAAAACTCAGAACTACAAGAAATAAACTCAGAATTATGTGATAAACTCAGGACTACAAGAAATAAACTCAGAATTGTGAGATATAAACTCAGGACTACAAGATATAAACTCAGAATTGTGAGATATAAACTCAGGACTACAAGATATAAACTCAGAATTGTGAGATATAAACTCAGGACTACAAGAAATAAAGTCAGAATTGTGAGATAGTTCTGAGTTTATATCTCAAAATTCTGACTTTATTTCTTGTAGTTCTGAGTTTATATCTCACAATTCTCAATTTGATATAAACTCAAAACTACAAGATATAAACTCAGAATGGACAAATTGTAGGATCTAAAAATCATATTTACAAAAAAAAAAACAGAATTATGAGGAAAAGCATTGGAATTGCTAGAAAAACTCCAAACATGCGGTACCTGTGTGTCCAGGTGTTTGCTGATCTGCTGCTGCAGCATCGGTCGTTTGAGCAGCGAGTTAGCGGAGGGACGGTCTCGTGGACTGACCTTGAACAGCTGCTGGAGCAGCAGACGCACTTCAGAGCTGTAGCGCTGAGACACTGGACTATAGCGCCCCCTACAGATCCTCAACACCAGCTGCTTCAGATTACTGCCCTCAAACTACAGCACACACACAATACAGCATGAAAACACAACCAAACATCACCATGTGTGCCAGCGGTCCTTTAGTATCAAGATATGTCACCCTGGACCACAAAACCAGTCTGAAGTAGCACGGCTATATTTGTAGCAATAGCCAACAATACATTGTATGGGTCACAATGATCGATTTTATGTCAAAAATCATTAGGATATTAAGTAAAGATCATGTTCCATGAAAATATTTTGTAAATTTCATACCATAAATATATCAAAACCTAACTTTTGATTAGTAATATGCATTGCTAAGAACTTCATTTGGACAACTTTAAAGGTGATTTTCTAAATATTTAGATTTTTGTACACCCCCAGATTCCAGATTTTCAAATATTGTCCTATTCTAACAAACCATACATCAATGGAAAGCTTGTTTATTCAGCTTTCAGATGATGTATAAATTTCAATTTCGGAAAAAAAAATGACCCTTATGACTGGTTTTGTGGTCCAGGGTCACATATAATTATATTATTAAAACCTCTGTCTGTGTGTGTGTGTGTGTGTGTGTGTGTGTGTGTGTGTGTGTGTGTGTGATGATTGACTCACTGGGTGTCTGAGTGTGCAGAGCTCATAGAGAACACAGCCCAGAGACCAGATATCCCTACAGGACAGAGATCATCATCATCATCATCATCATCATCATCATCGATCATACAACATTTGTACAACAAATGGGAAAGTGAGTTCAGTCCTCAGACGAGAAAGAACGACGGCGCGTAAGTGTCTACTTTAATACTATTTCACTAGGCGGTCGTTACTTAGAGTTGCTGCTAAAAGCACTTTGTCGTTTCTGTTTAATTACTTATTCCTAAGTATTAATTTTAAGCCGCTGTTCTCTTAAGCACTCTGTAGTTTCTATTCACTTATTCGTTAATATTAAATTTGAGCTGCTTCTAAAACGCACTCTGTAGTTTCTATTTACTTATTGGTTAACATTAAATTTGAGCTGCTTCTAAAACGCACTCTGTAGTTTCTATTTACTTATTGGTTAATATTAAATTTGAGCTGCTTCTAAAACGCACTCTGTAGTTTCTATTTACTTATTGGTTAATATTAAATTTGAGCTGCTTCTAAAACGCACTCTGTAGTTTCTATTCACTTATTCGTTAATATTAATTTTGAGCTGCTTCTTAAAGTACTCTGTTGTTCTATTTAATTATTCGTTTGTTTTATTTACATCTATTCACTGTTAGAAAAGGAGTGTTCTTCTGTTATTTGTCCTGCGATTGTTTTTGCTTTAAATTCTAGTTTTTATTGCAATCATTAAAATTGATAACTGAGCGTACGGCCAAGGGAAGCTTTTGTTTTTGTCATATCGTTCCCTTCTGGAGCTATTACAAGTGCGAAGCTGTTGCTTTTTGAGTTTCGATTGAGCCATTTTGCGTGCGGGCGAGACATTCGCGGCTCACTGAGCCTAGGAGGCGTCCCTAGCTTTTATCATTGAAGCACTGTTTGGTTGTCTATTTAACTGCGTCAGAACAGCTGACGCTGAAGCGTCAGCGGAAGCGTTCAGCCTCCTCGCGTGAAGACCGACGAGAGTAAAGACTGCGACTTTTCCTGCGCGACTTCTCCGAGCAACGACACCGACAACGCACTTAAGTACTCCTCTCCTTTATTTCACTCTTCTTTCTGTCCTCCTCTATCATGTGTTTCCAACTCATTCCGGTGGTCTCTTCACACCGCTCTAATATCACACGCACACGTCGACGCAATATTTCTAACCTGCGTCCTATCGACACTTCTTCCACTGAACCTTTCTCTTTCACGGTTGGACTCTGGAACTGTCAATCAGCTGTCAACAAATCTGACTTCATTTCAGCATTTTCTGTGCAATCTGGTTTGAGCATTCTAGGCTTGACTGAGACCTGGATTCGTCCAGAAGACTCTGCAACCCCAGCTGCTCTTTCTAATAACTTTTCCTTCTCTCACACCCCTCGTCAGACTGGAAGGGGTGGGGGGACGGGACTTCTTATTTCTAACAACTGGAAATACTCAACCCATTCTCCTCTATGCAATTATAGTTCATTTGAATCTCATACAATCACTGTAACATCTCCTATCGAACTCCACATTGTGGTAATCTACCGCCCTCCTACTCAACTTGGCATCTTCTTAGAAGAGCTGGATGGGCTGCTGTCCTCGTTTCCAGAGGATGGCAGCCCACTTCTAGTCTTTGGGGACCTCAACATTCACCTTGACAAACCCTATGCTGCTGACTTCAATTCACTTCTAGCTTCATTTGATCTACAACGTGTTATCACTACATGCACTCATAAATCTGGCAACCAACTTGATCTCATTTACATGCGAAATTGTATTTCAGACAATATTGTGGTCAAACCCCTACACATCTCTGACCACTTCTTCATTACATTTGACCTACATCTTGCTACTTGTGCACTCCCAACCCCTCTACCTGTTACTTTTAGAAGAAACCTACGCTCTCTCTCACACTCCCATCTTTCTTCTTTAGTATCCTCCTCCCTTCCCTCTCCTACTCACTTCTCATCCCTGGACACTAATGCAGCAACTGACACCTTATGCTCCACTATTACCTCCTGTCTAGATGCTATATGCCCTCTCTCCTCCAGGCCAGCACGATCTGCTCCGACAACCCCTTGGTTATCCGATGTTCTTCGTGAGCATCGTTCCAAACTTAGGGCAGCTGAGAGAAAATGGCACAAATCTAAGGATCCATCCGACCTCAGTATGTATCGGTCTATGCTCTCATCTTTCGCTACCCAAGTACATACAGCCAAATCTTCATACTTCCACAACAGGATCAACAATTCCCCGGACGCACGCAACCTTTTCAAAACATTTAATACACTGCTTTGTCCCCCTCCACCACCTCCCACAACTTCTATAACAGCTGATGATTTCGCCACATTTTTTACAGACAAAACTACATCGATCAATAATAAGTTCTCAGCTCCACACATACAGGAACTAAAATTGACCACAATCACGGCTGGAACCCCCCACTTCTCCTTCTGTCCTTGCTCGGAGGCAGAAGTAACCAAACTTTTCCTCTCCAGCCATCCGACGACATGTCCTTTAGATCCTATCCCCTCACACCTTCTCCAAGCAATCTCCCCTACAATCCTACCGGCGCTCACACACATCATCAACACATCTCTTCTCACAGGCACTTTTCCCACTACATTTAAGCAGGCCCGGGTAACCCCACTGCTCAAAAAACCTACACTTAACTCCTCACTCATAGACAACTACAGACCTGTCTCCCTCCTTCCATTCATAGCAAAAACACTGGAACGGGCTGTTTTCAACCAGCTATCCTTATTCCTCTCACAGAACAATCTACTGGACTCTAACCAATCAGGGTTCAGAAGCGGCCATTCAACTGAGACTGCGCTACTGTCTGTCACTGAAGCCTTGCGGACGGCAAAAGCTGAGTCCAAATCATCGGTACTCATCTTGCTGGACCTATCTGCAGCTTTTGACACTGTGAATCACCAGATCCTCCTGTCCACCCTCTCAATGCTGGGTATTACAGGGACTTCACTTCGCTGGTTCAAATCCTACCTCTCTGGTAGGTCTTTCAGAGTGGCCTGGGGAGGCGAGGTATCCAAAACTCATCAACTGGTCACTGGGGTTCCTCAGGGTTCAGTTCTTGGACCTCTCCTCTTCTCCATATACACTACATCTCTGGGCCCCATCATACAGGCACATGGCTTCTCCTACCATTGCTATGCTGATGACACACAGCTCTATCTTTCTTTCAAACCAGACGATCCATCGGTAGCTGCACGGATCTCAGGTTGCCTAGCGGATATCTCTGCATGGATGAAGGAACACCATCTACAGCTCAATCTAGCAAAGACGGAACTCCTTATCTTTCCTGCCACTCCATCTCTACAGCATGACTTCTCCATCCAGTTAGGTTCATCAACAATTACCCCATCAACTTCAGCCAGAAATCTGGGTGTTATCTTTGACAACCAACTGACTTTTAAAGACCACATAGCTAAGACCGCTCGATCTTGCAGGTTTGCATTGTACAACATCAGAAAGATCAGGCCCTTCCTAACAGAGCATGCTACACAACTCCTCGTCCAGGCCCTGGTCATTTCCAGGCTGGACTACTGCAATGCTCTTTTAGCTGGTCTTCCAGCATGTACAATCAAGCCTCTACAAATGATTCAGAATGCAGCAGCACGACTGGTCTTCAACGAGCCCAAAAAGGCCCATGTTACACCTCTCTTCATATCCCTGCACTGGCTACCGGTTACAGCACGCATCAAATTCAAGACACTGATGCTGGCCTATAGGACAGCCACCGGATCATCACCTGCCTACCTCCATTCACTACTACACATCTACACTCCTTCCAGAAGACTGAGATGCTCTAGTGAAAGACGCCTCATTGTACCACCACAGAGAGGTATTAAATCACTGTCCAGAACATTCTCGTTCAACGTTCCTGCCTGGTGGAATGATCTTCCCACCCCTATCCGGAATGCAGACTCCTTAACAGCTTTCAAACGACTGCTGAAAACCCATCTTTTTCGACACTATCTGACTCAATAAAAAAAAAAAAAAAAAAAAAAAAAAAAAAAAAAAAAAAATATCCTCCCTTCTAGCCTGTTTTTCCTCTCTTTCTTGATCTTCTCCTTCTAGCCCGCACTCTTCTAACAACGCCTGATATATGGTATTTTTGAACACTTCCTATGTTGATCTGCCTCCTTAGGATGAATCACTTGTTGTATTCCCAATTGTAAGTCGCTTTGGATAAAAGCGTCGGCTAAATGAATAAATGTAAAATGTAAATGTAAATACAACATTCATATAACATTATTTGTATTTAACACACTCTCGTAATGTTTAGAGGAAACATTCTTAGAAAAATGTTCTTGAAATGTCCTAATGATGTTTTTCGTGCGTTTCAAAACTTGTTCAGAACTGTGTTCAGTAACATTCTTATGTAATGACAACAGAACATTTCCATGTTTTCACAAAAGATAAAATGGAATATTTCTCTAACATTTGCATAACCAAGAAAAACTTTGAGAGAATATTAAAATGTAATATTCTCATAACATTTGATAGAAAATGATAGAAAATGTTCACAAAACCAGAAAAAAATTTCCTAAAACATTCAAAAAACAAAACTGGAAGTTCTGGAAAATAAAATCTGAAATAATGTTTTTATAATATTTTCAAAATGTCCAAACAGAATGCCCACATAACAAATAAAAGATCTTTAAATATTAAAAATGGGTGTTTTAAATGTCTACATTTAAAACTTTCAAATGTAACATTCTCATAACGTTTTCAAAAAGATAGAATGAAATGTTTTTCTAGCTTTCACACAACCAGGAGAAAATGTTCCTAAAACATTAATAAAAAAAAAGTAAGTTCTGGGAAATAAACATCTGAAATAATGCTTTTATAATGTTTTCAAAATGTCCAAACAGAATGCCCACATAAAAAAAAAGATCTTTAAATTTAAAAAAATGTGTTTTAAATGTTTACATTTAAAACGTTTAAATGTAGCATTCTCAAATGTAACATTCTCATCAAATGTAACATTTAACATTTTCTAAATGATAGAATAAAATGTTTCCCTAATGTTCACACAATCAGGAAAAAAAATGTTCCTAAAACATTCAAAAAACAAAAAAACAAAACTGGAAGTTCTGGAAAAAAAAACCCTGAAATAATGTTTTTATGTTTTCAAAATGTACAAACAGAAAGCCCACATAACAAAAAAAAAAAAAAAAAAAAAAAAATTAAAATATTAAAAAATGTGTGTTTTAAAGCAACGCTAAAGAGTTTTTTTTACCTTAAAATAATGTTTCCAAACTCGTGTCAGTGGTTCATCAACTCATAACAGGGTGAAACGGCAGTTTCGTATTCGCTTTGTGACCCTCTATCGGCCAGAACAGAACTATGTAAGTTTGGGTCGTCGGGTAGCGGTTTTGTAGTTCAAATGAGACTACAAATGCGACTTGCTTTACGGCAAAAATAAATAGCAAACAATGTCATCATTATGTTTTATTTCGTTTTCATACTTTCATAAAGTCATGCAACATACTAAATTATTTACGACAGCGGTAATGGACAATTCCGCTTCCAACCTGTAGAGGGTTGTTGAAGTTCTTTAGTGTTGCTTTAAATGTTTACATTAAAAACTTTCAAATGTAACATTCTCATAACATTTTCTAAATGATAAAATGGAATGTTTCTTTAACATTCACACAACCAGGAGAAAATGTTTCTAAAACATTAATAAAAATAAAAAAACCTGAAAGTATTGGGGAAAAAAATCTGAAATAATGTTTTTATAATGTGCTTAAAATGTCAGAACAGAATGCCCACATAACAAAAAAAAAAAAGATCTTTAAATATTCCTTTTTTTTTTTTTTTTTTAATGTTTACCATAAAAACTTTCAAATGTAACATTCTCACAACATTTTCTAAATGATAAAATGGAATGTTTCTTTAACATTCACACAACCAGGAGAAAATGTTTCTAAAACATTAATAAAAATAAAAAAACCTGAAAGTATTGGGGAACAAAATCTGAAATAACGTTTTTATAATGTGTTTAAAATGTCAAAACAGAATGCCCACATAACAACAAAAAAAGATCTTTAAATATTACTTTTTTTTTAAAAAAATGTTTACATTTAAAACTTTCAAATGTAACATTCTCATACTTTTGTCTAAATGATAGAATGGAATGTTCCCATAACGTTCACACAATCAGGTGAAAATGTTACTGATAATTAAAAAAAAAAAAAAAGGACGTTGTGAAAAGAGCAGTCAGAAGGAGAGCTGAGAAACGTACGTTTTGTTGTTGTAAGGTCTGTTCTCACAGATCTCTGGAGACAGATAGTAGGGCGTCCCGACGCAGGTTCTGGCGAGCTCCATGGTGCTGCTCCACACAGAACAACATCAGAACAAACCACAGACACACAATCAAACACAAACACACTCACCTGTTCAGCATTCTGGCGATGCCAAAGTCTCCCAGCTTCACCTTCAGTCCTCCTTGAGTGAGGAAGATGTTCTGGAGACCATGATGGACACAATCAGAGTGTTTTGGGTTAATATGAGGCAGACAGGTGATGCTTTAACACACACGAGTCTGACGTACCTGAGCTTTGATGTCTCTGTGCAGGATCTTCCTGTCGTGAATGTGTTTCAGTCCCAGACAGATCTGAACAAACCAGTCCATGATCTGAAACACACACCAACACTTTCACAAAAGCTGCAATATATATATAGAATTACCATTTCTATTTTAAATAAATGTCGTTGTGTTCATGTAAGAAATCTCCATGTGCAGATCTCATGCATTTGTATTAGGACAATACACAAAAATAGACCACAATATTTTACTCAAGCCTGTATCTGGCATGAAATGAAAAACAATAATAAAGGTCATTGCAACTTTTTATTTCAAATTTGGAATATATATACATTCCAGTATAAAAAAGAAGTCAGAATGTGAACATTCCTTCTATGAATTCTAAGTTTGCAAAACTTTTTTTCTTGCAATTCCGAGGGAAAAAAAGTCAGCATTGCAAGATATAAACTCAGAATTTAGATTTTTTTTCTCCCGATTCTGAATTCTTGCAATTTAGGTGTAATTTTTTACCATGAAATATGCTGTTGCAACTTTTTACCTCGCAATTCTGACTTTTCTGCTCAGAAATACAAGTGTTTGTGTGCTCCACCTGCTGCTCTGTGAAGGGTTTTCCTCTCTGCATCCTGATTCTGTTCATCAGATCACCAGCGTCACAGTATTCCATCAGGATGTACAGGTTATTCCTGTCTGGATATCACACACAAACACAGCATCACATATAAATCAGTCTGTATCAGACACAATATAATGATGGAGTGAGCACACAAACTGGACAAATGCAGCAACGCACCGTAAAATGATTTATAAAACGCCACAATGTTTGGATGTTTCATTTTGGACAGAAGAGTCACTTCCTTTCTGGAGGCGTCTTTATCCCGAGAGGACAACTGCTGGACATGTGACACAGACAGAGAGAGACAATGACTGACAGACAGGTGTGGGAAAAGATACATTTTAACAGCTTTAGAAGTTCTGGCTGTTGCTGCTGTCTTTGCCAAAGCAACAAAGTAACGCTCTAAAAACAAATAAACAAACAAAATAACAGTTGGAATCAATAAAAAAATAAAAAATAAAAAATAACAATTGAAAATCAATTTACATTTGCAAACTTTTTGAGTTATGAAAAAAACACAACTTTTAAAAATAATCTCTTTTAAATGTCAAATATAACCGTTTTAAAAATACACAGGTCTTTCCCTTTACTAAAAACTACTGCTGGGCAACGATTAGCCACAATCCAAATATGTTTTTGTGTACATATATGTGTGTGTGTGTGTGAACCGTGTGTATTTATTATGTAAATATAAATACACTCACATGCATGCACTGCAAAAAAAAATATTTTTTTGTCTTGTTTCCTGGATTTTTTAGACTAATAAATTTTTTTATAATCTGCCAATGGGGTAAGAATACTTTTTTGCTTACCCCATTGGCAAATTATTTTGCTCGTTCTAAGCAAAAACTCTTTTAATTTTGACTTGTTTTTTTTCCCTGAAAACAAGAAAATAATTTTTACTCATCCTTCTTGATTTAAGAATGTTTAGATATTTTAGCTGGAAACAAGACAAAATGTAAGTAAGAAAGGTATTTTTTTTGCAGTGTGTATATATTTAAGATAAATATGTTTATAAATGAAATATATTTAAATATAAATTATATGACACTTCTATATCACAAAATTATATAAATTAAGTATTCTGTAAATAAAACATGGGAATAATAACATTAAGATGTTATTAAGAAAATACACATTCCACAATTTTATAAATAGAAACTTTGTTACTTTAGAAAAATATGTTGTGTTTATATATTAAATATATAATATAAATTATATGAATATAAATACATGTAAATATTTTCAAAATATTTACTGTATGTGTGTCTTTATATTTAGCCTACATAATAAATATACACACTAAACACACACATATATAAACAAAAACTTTTAGATGCAATTAACCGACATTAATTATTCAAACAGCACTACTAAAAGCACATCAAATGACAATTTGAACATTTATCATTATTATCTAGTACACAACGAACAAGATAAAACAAATTTATAAACATTATTATAGATCAACAGAAATTACGGTTTAAAATACACAATATTAAAATTTAAATAAAGAATTTACATTTTTAACATGTAGCCATGCATTTACTTACATTGTGGTTAGTAGATCCTCTTAATGTTCTTCTTAGAGACTATATCTCAACATTTTAATTCAGAATCAATATATTTTTTATGTTTTATTTCAAAATGAATTGACTGTGAGCTGACTTGTGTTGGAAAAACGTAAAAAAATATCACAAATCCAGTTGAATGTTGAAAAAAATCATGATTCGAACTTGAGTCTGGTCTGATGACATTTCTTTCTTTTTTTCCCCCAAAAGTACCTGTCAGTCAGTCTCCAGTGTGTCTCAGGAATGTCTCACCTGTCTCAGGTTGATCTCCTTGATGACGTAGAGCTGCGCGTCTCCGTGTCGGTGTTTGACCAGCAGCGCGCGCCCGAACGCGCCCTGACCGACCTGCCGAACCACTTCATATTGATTCATCGCTCCAGATGAGGATGATGAAGAAGAAGAAGATGATGATGAAGATGATGATGATGCTGATCTTCTGCGGGTCGGTCAGGACGCGCGTGAACACGAACGGCGCGTCACCATAGCAACACGTCAACAGCGTCATCACGCAGTGCCATTCTGAGGAATCCGCGTGGAAAAAGTTTCACCAAACACAACCGAACAACTTCAGAAGTTGTTCGACACTAGTATGAAAAGGAAGAGTTTATAAAAATTAATTTCGTAAAAAAAAAAAAAAAAAAAAAAAAAAAAATTACACTTTACGCGAGACTCGGTGCAGGCGCGCGCCCGATAGTGAGGCATTGTGGGATTCCCATCGCCATCGATTATTCATTAGCATTTTCTCACCTTGTACTAATGCTAGTGTAACATAAAAAAGTTATACTCATGCAGGTCAAATGTTTTTATTCAAATAAAAGTTGAAACATAAATGACCAGGCCACATTACATTTGTGTTATTCAAGACGTGTTTTTCTTAAAAAGCTAGAAACAGACTTTAATTAGCCTAAATGTGAAGTAAATCACGATAATATATACAAAACAATAATGATTCAATATATTAGTTGCGGACGAGTCCCGCGGCAAATTTAAATTCAAACAAAAAAACGTTAAACTGACTAGAGCAGCGCTTAAACAGTCCTGAGGTAAGACACTTTTATCTTACGAAATGATATCAATTATTCAAATTTACGGTAAATAAAAATAAAAAAACAACATTTATGGACGTGTTTTTTTAAAAAGATATAAACAGACTAATTAAACGTGCAAACAGCGGGATTTTAAAACATTTCACTTAAGTAAATCACGATTATATATACAAAACAATAATGATTCATTATATTTATTTGATATTGTGAAAGGAATAGGCGCGTACGAGTCCGGCGGCAAATTTAAATTCAAACAAAAACCGTTAAACTGACTAGAGCAGCGCTTAAACTGTCCTGAGGTAAGACACTTTTATCTTACGAAATGATATCAATTATTCAATTTAACAAATTAACTTTCAACTTTAACACTATTATTTTCCAGTTTAGATGCTTTAAAACAATCTATACTGTGTTAAAGCGTCATATTAGCCTATAGAAATAGTTATTCGTATTAAAACGAATCATGTTAACTTTGAGCATTATTTTGAAGAAACCGTAAAAAAAGAGAACACTCATTTACATGAAACACTTTGTCTGTAGTAATGTCTGTATTTTGTCGCAAGATGGCGTGCTGACTTCGTTTTTGTAAACATTATGATATTAAAACGTGACATTTGACATAAGCGGGATAACGACTTCAAATAATGCATGCACTGCAAAACATTTCCAGCCAAAATATCAAACAAATTCTAAAATTAGGAAGGATTTTCTAGCCTAATAAAAATTATTGTCTTGTTTTTAGAAAAACAACTAAATGCATTTTTGCTTGAAACGAGCTAAATAATCTGCCAATGGGGTAAGAAAAATTATTTTCGTTTTTTTTTTGGTTTGAAATAATTTTTTTTTTCTTACTCCATTGGTATTTTATTTAGCTTATTCTAAGCAAAAACTCTTATTTGACTTTTTTTTTTTTTTTCTGAAAACAAGAAAATAATTTTACTTGCCTTGAAAATCCTTCTTGATTGATTTATTTTTCTTATATTAAATTTATTTAAATATCAATTATATGACAGTTCTATCTCACAAAATTATATACATTATTCAGTATTCTGTAAATAAAACATAGAATAATGACATTAATATGTAGGTTACCTATTGGAAGAAAATACACATTCCACAATCTCATGAATCATAACTTTGTTACTTTAGAAAAATATGTTATGTTGATATCATAAATATATTTTTTATATAATATATATGTACATGTTATACTGTATATGTGTCTTTATATAACCTACATAATAAATATACACACTATATATTATATAAACAAAGAATTTTTTGTTCAGATGCAATTAACCGTGATTAATCATTTGAACAGCACTAATAAAAACACATTAAATGACAATTTGAACATTTATTCTTATTAACTAGTACACAACGAACAAGATAACAACTTAAAATAAAGTATAATGTAGCCGAGCTGATTTATGTTCTCTCGAGTCTTGATTATGAATCTTAATTTATCACTCAATAATGAATACAAAGAATGGCTGTGCACACTAATGTTCTGATGAGACCTGCATTCACTATTTTTCACGGTTCACTTACTGTACCCTCACTCACTATTATATGACCCCACTAATGTGTCAGTCACTGTACAGTGTGCACTTGATAATGTCCATTATGCTTTTGAGACCACTTCTGGCCATCCCTTTAGAAGTGCACAGGTGTAGGGGAATTCAGACAGAGTAAGAAATACATATGGAGTAAGAACATATAAGGTAGATGAAGTGTTGTTTACATAAGAGAACAGTTCAATTGACTGATGAAGTTTAACTTTGTGTTGTTCTGCTGATTTATGTTCATCTGCTTCTCCCATTTGCTCTTTTTACATTAACTATGACTCTATATATAGTAATACAATCACATACAACAATAGGGCTGCAACTAACGATTATTTTAATAATCGATTAATCTGTCGATTATTTTTTCGATTAATCGATGAATCGGATAAAAAAAACAAGGGATTTACAACCCTTTATTAAAAAGCAGAACTAAAATCTTTAGAAAGTGCACGAACATGTTGCTCCTTGAACTGTTATAATAATAATAATAAAATAAAAATGGACTAACACAAAAAAACATACACATGTATGCTTTACATCTGCCAAATATATAGACTAAATAAACTAAAATTACTATCCGTCAAGACAGCGGATTGCTGTGGTCATGGGCGTAAATTTCATTTAACAGTAGGGGGGGACAATAAATATAAAATTTATCATGAGCAATTTTTGAAGGGGACGCAAAATAATACAGTCAAATTGTACTTATAAAGATACACAACAATAAAAACAAAAACAAAAAAAGGTTTACAATTTTATTTATAGTGAGGTTTGTTCGGACGTAACACAGTGCTCATTTAGTAAATGCACAGCTAAATGAAACGCCACACACTCGCGACGAGCGGGTCTCGAACCCGGGTCTCCGGCACGGGAGGCGGACGCGCTAACAAAAGGTCTAAAGGCTGGACCTACTAATAACGCTCGCTAGTTTATCTCTTGACATCAGGGAAGTGAGGTATACCTGCAACATTCTAAGGCCGCGATCACACCGAACGCGTTTTAGCAGTTGGAGGCGCCTCTTTTGAATGGTTTTCTGTTGGCAGTCAGCGTTCTCCGCGCTGCTTATGCGCACTGGGCGCCTCGCGTTTTCGCCGCCTGCTGCGCCTCGCGTTTTTGCAGGAGCGCTCTGAGCGCCTGAAGTTGAAAAAAAATCAACTCTGAGCGGAAAAACGCCCAACGTCATTCGCGTTCTTTTCCATTGTCCAATCGAATGAACGGTGACGAAAGTTTACCGTTGCTTAAAACGTCTGGAGACTGCAGAAAAGGAGGAGAAACCTTTGTGGTCTATCGTGGGTAACCCGGAGCTGTATTATTTAGGGTTTCTGCTAATATGACAGTTTACTTAACAGCAAAAAAACTAAGATTTTAGAGCGCTCGCGCTATAATCCTTTGATTTGACTGACAGGACAGCTGTTTTGGTCGTTGCTTAGCAACATAAAAAAACCGCAGTACACTGCTCTTTTATTAAAAGTCACCAAACAAGGCAGTGCTGTGCGCCTCGCGTTTTTAGAACGAAAAGACGCGTTCGGTGTGATCAGGGCCTAATTGTGGCCGTTAATGTTAAGTTAACATTATGCCAAGTCGTCACAAATAAAACAATGCATGGGAAACGGCTTTGGCGTCTTGCATTGCATTATGCAACAAGCTATGGTAAACAAGCTAACGTTAACTAGATAAGTAATGTTTTAATTGCTAATATAGCAGATTCATGGAAAATTACATCGGTAATCAGCATTTTTGCCGCAACTAATTTATGAATGAGTCTGCATCAACTACATTAAAGAGAATCGCTTTATTTAAAGTTAATGAAATACCCTATTTACTGGAGTTCAGCATTAACTGAGCCGCAGCCACACACCTAACTCGTGTGTGTAAAGCAGGCAGTGGGCCAAACCACTGTAAGGAAGGGGAGGGGGAACTCAACTGTTTCTAAATGCATTTTTTGCGGGGGTTTTTTCTACTTACACGAGTAGGTATACATACATATATTTTTCACAATAGAGAGTGCGATTTTTTTTAAATAATTTTTTTCGAGGGGGGGGGACAACCCTCGGATGGGGGGGGACATGTCCCCCCCGTCCCCCCCGGGATTTACGCCCATGGCTGTGGTGTACATGCTGCATTTCCCATCAAGAAGCCTCTCAAATTGAATTCCTCAGTGCGCATTAAAAAAGTCATGTGACTTTGCACGCTGGAACGGGATAACTTGACTAACTTTCTGCTACATTCATTCTGCCATGGCGGTGTTTAGTGTCCTGCCATCAGCAGCGACCAGCTGGAAGAGTTCCGCATTCAAATGCACGCAAAACTGGCCTCAAAGCCCCAGCAAAAGTAATTACCATGAATGTGTCAAGGCAAAAATTAAGAAAATATTCGAATTACTTATTAATAAACTAGTATTTTCTGATTCAGTGTTGCAAAGATGAAATTGACGATCCTGCCATCTGCTCATTAATGCCTAATGCATCTTTATGGATTAGCTAATGAAAGAGTTTTGTTTTCGATTTTAATTATTTCGTTTTATAGTAAAATATTCATTTAAAGCTTTCTATAGATATTGTGTTTGTGAGGCAATTACCTGGGTTTCGGTTAATTATTGTGAAGCGCTCCTGTTTAAACCAAAGATATCAAGCATATTCTGTTTGTTTTCTTTAAGAGCACATTTTGTTGATACTGTGAGTACACACAAACTAAGGTAGACCCTTTACAGTTCCGGCCCGGGTGGTAAATTACTCTTACCTTTATGAGCAAAAAAGAAATTCCACATTGCACTGGCGTGTCCATGCGCTGCAAAGCGCGCTTCTCTCCGCACAAACTTTGGATTTATATTGATTGAATGATTAAACTAATATTGTGATATGTTTTAAGTTTTTTATATCAATGGATTTTAATTTAAATCGCGATGAATTAAGCAGGCTTTTGATCTGTCTGCCGCTGTTTGCTAGGTATAATTTTAAAAAACAAAAACTTGAATTTAACAAACAAAAAGTGTTCCAAATATATCTCTAAACTAACTTTATAAACTAAAGGAACGAAAATAAATGTAATCACTTTGCTATTAAAATCAGCAGCTGTGTAATGAGGAAGAGAAAGAGAAAAAAAGACAGTCGGACTGGAAATTCAGTCGGCCAAAAATTGATGAGCTGTCGGACATTTTTACAAGGAATGTTTGTTTAATAACCTATATAATATTCTTAGGCTACTTTCTTAATTAAATATATTATTTCTTTGATTTATTTTAGCGTTTTTAGGCTGCTTGTTCGCTGACTGAAGTGTAGGCTATAGACAATGTGCCACCGTCACAGCCCTATTCAAAACTGAGACGATTTCACCTCAGCAGAGCTCCTCTTTCTCCTCACGGTTGTGGTATGTTTTCGACACATTATACAGACAAAAACTATAGAAGTAGTTTTCTCCATCTCCACTATCCAACGACCCGTACACCAGATGTTTTGCGATCGAGCATTGGCTGCTGTGAAAGTATGCTAGCCAAAGTAGGCTTAAATATCAAACATGTTTGATATAAATCGGGGCAGCATATATATATATAATGTAGAAACGGTGCTTTATGCTCAAATCTTCCAGTTTTGCGCATAAGTTAAATTCGCATTTTTGGATGGAAACACAGCTTATGAGGTGCCGAACTCTGCTGGCATCAGTGCGGGAGAGAGACCGAATGTGTCCACTCCGCTCTGCGCTCAATTATTTTTTAAATATATATAATAACAACCAAATGTCTCTGCGTCGCGCGACACAACGAATCGATTATGAAATTCGTTGCCAACGCTTTTAGTAATCGATTTTTATCGATTTTATCGATTCGTTGTTGCAGCCCTATACAACAATCATTTCTCATATTTATTATGATATATACCAATATAAATTGATTTAAATGGTATGAGATGACTGGATGCTTTCAGCTGATTTCCTATTGAACTGTCAGCAACTGAACTGCAGCTCAAACTATTTCAAATATATTCAATTATTGTCAGCCCGAATCCGATTTGTATGCAAATCCGATCATATTTAGGTAGTCTGAACAGCAACGAACTACATGAAATCTGATTTGGTAAAATCCATTTCAAGCTACATTCATATGTGGTTTGGAATCCTATTCAAATCGGATTTCTGGAAATCTGTTTCAGTCTGACTGGTCAGATCCGATTCGGCAATGCTTTTTAACGTTTTTATACCATGGAAAACGTAAACACGTCAGACGTTTTTGTGGAAAACATAACAAACGTCTCAATCGCAGAAACAAGCTTGTGTTGTTGCGAACTGCAAATGAAGCGGGAAAAGACAATATACAGCTAGTATATGCACCTCTTTGAGATTTGAAACCAGCTGAGACGGCAGCACAGAATAAAGTCACACATTCCAGCTTCCTGTGTTTCTGCCGCTGCTTTAGAAGACAAAATATAATCCAACGCAGCGGCAACGTTGTCATATCGCAAGACAGCATCTATATTACAAACTGTATTGCTGTTATTGTTGTTTTTAACGTTGGCATAACAACGCAACGGCATTGCCATAGAAACCAACACACATTCTGTGAAACGAAAGAGCGCTTATTGACACACAAATCGGATTTGAACAGTTGTGATATGACTGTGTGGACAGTCAGTTCTTCAAATCGGATTCCATCCAGATATGCACAAAATTTGGTTTGGGCTGACAGTCTGAATCAGGCTTTTGGAGTGCGGTTCGTGAATCATTTGATTCAGATCGTGAATTTGGAGCGCGGATCACGAATCATTTGATTCAGATCGTGAATTTGGAGTGCGGTTCGTGAATCATTTGATTCAGTTCAGGACGAGTGCGGATCACGAATCATTTGATTCAGATCGTGAATTTGGAGCTGGGTTCGCGAATCATTTGATTCAGATAGTGAATTTGGAGTGCGGTTTGTGAATCATTTGATTCAGTTCAGGACGAGTGCGGATCACGAATCATTTGATTCAGATCGTGAATTTGGAGTGCGGTTCGTGAATCATTTGATTCAGTTCAGGACGAGTGCGGATCACGAATCATTTGATTCAGATCGTGAATTTGGAGTGCGGTTCGTGAATCATTTGATTCAGTTCAGGACGAGTGCGGATCACGAATCATTTGATTCAGATCGTGAATTTGGAGTGCGGTTCGTGAATCATTTGATTCAGTTCAGGACGAGTGCGGATCAGGAATCATTTGATTCAGATCGTGAATTTGGAGTGCGGTTCGTGAATCATTTGATTCAGTTCAGGACGAGTGCGGATCACGAATCATTTGATTCAGATCGTGAATTTGGAGTGCGGTTCGTGAATCATTTGATTCAGTTCAGGACGAGTGCGGATCACGAATCATTTGATTCAGATCGTGAATTTGGAGCTCGGTTCGCGAATCATTTGATTCAGATAGTGAATTTGGAGTGCGGTTTGTGAATCATTTGATTCAGTTCAGGACGAGTGCGGATCACGAATCATTTGATTCAGATCGTGAATTTGGAGTGCGGTTCGTGAATCATTTGATTCAGTTCAGGACGAGTGCGGATCACGAATCATTTGATTCAGATCGTGAATTTGGAGTGCGGTTCGTGAATCATTTGATTCAGTTCAGGACGAGTGCGGATCACGAATCATTTGATTCAGATCGTGAATTTGGAGTGCGGTTCGTGAATCATTTGATTCAGTTCAGGACGAGTGCGGATCACGAATCATTTGATTCAGATCGTGAATTTGGAGTGCGGTTCGTGAATCATTTGATTCAGTTCAGGACGAGTGCGGATCACGAATCATTTGATTCAGATCGTGAATTTGGAGTGCGGTTCGTGAATCATTTGATTCAGTTCAGGACGAGTGCGGATCACGAATCATTTGATTCAGATCGTGAATTTGGAGTGTGGTTCGTGAATCATTTGATTCAGTTCAGGACGAGTGCGGATCACGAATCATTTGATTCAGATCGTGAATTTGGAGTGCGGTTCGTGAATCATTTGATTCAGTTCAGGACGAGTGCGGATCACGAATCATTTGATTCAGATCGTGAATTTGGAGCTCGGTTCGCGAATCATTTGATTCAGATAGTGAATTTGGAGTGCGGTTTGTGAATCATTTGATTCAGTTCAGGACGAGTGCGGATCACGAATCATTTGATTCAGATCGTGATTTTGGAGCTCGGTTCGTGAATCATTTGATTCAGATCGTGAATTTGGAGTGCGGTTCGTGAATCATTTGATTCAGTTCAGGACGAGTGCGGATCACGAATCATTTGATTCAGATCGTGAATTTGGAGTGCGGTTCGTGAATCATTTGATTCAGTTCAGGACGAGTGCGGATCACGAATCATTTGATTCAGATCGTGAATTTGGAGTGCGGTTCGTGAATCATTTGATTCAGTTCAGGACGAGTGCGGATCACGAATCATTTGATTCAGATCGTGAATTTGGAGTGCGGTTCGTGAATCATTTGATTCAGTTCAGGACCAGTGCGGATCACGAATCATTTGATTCAGATCGTGAATTTGGAGCTCGGTTCGCGAATCATTTGATTCAGATAGTGAATTTGGAGTGCGGTTTGTGAATCATTTGATTCAGTTCAGGACGAGTGCGGATCACGAATCATTTGATTCAGATCGTGATTTTGGAGCTCGGTTCGTGAATCATTTGATTCAGATCGTGAATTTGGAGTGCGGTTCGTGAATCATTTGATTCAGTTCAGGACGAGTGCGGATCACGAATCATTTGATTCAGATCGTGATTTTGGAGCTCGGTTTGTGAATCTTTTGATTCAGATCGAGACTTAGGTTTAGATTTAGATCGGGTTTAGGTTTAGATTCACATTTTATTAGGGCTGCAACAACGAATCGATAAAATCGATAAAAATCGATTACTAAAAGCGTTGGCAACGAATTTCATAATCGATTCGTTGTGTCATAGAGACATTTGGTTATTATATATATTTTAAAAAAATTGAGCGCAGAGCGGAGTGGACACATTCGGTCTCTCTCCCGCACTGATGCCAGCAGAGTTCGGCACCTCATAAGCTGTGTTTCCATCCAAAAATGCGAATTTAACTTATGCGCAAAACTGGAACATTTGAGCATAAAGCACCGTTTCTACATTATATATATATGCTGCCCCGATTTATATCAAACATGTTTGATATTTAAGCCTACTTTGGCAGCCAATGCTGCCCATGCTCGATCGCAAAACATCTGGTGTACGGGTCGTTGGATAGTGGAGATGGAGAAAACTACTTCTATAGTTTTTGTCTGTATAAGGTGTCGAAAACATACCACAACCGTGAGGAGAAAGAGGAGCTCTGCTGAAGTGAAATCGTCTCAGTTTTGAATAGGGCTGTGACGGTGGCACATTGTCTATAGCCTACACTTCAATCAGCGAACAAGCAGCCTAAAAACGCTAAAATAAATCAAAGAAATAATATATTTAATTAAGAAAGTAGCCTAAGAATATTATATAGGTTATTAAACAAACATTCCTTGTAAAAATGTCCGACAGCTCATCAATTTTTGGCCGACTGAATTTCCAGTCCGACTGTCTTTTTTTCTCTTTCTCTTCCTCATTACACAGCTGCTGATTTTAATAGCAAAGTGATTACATTTATTTTCGTTCCTTTAGTTTATAAAGTTAATTTAGAGATATATTTGGAACACTTTCTGTTTGTTAAATTCAAGTTTTTGTTTTTTAAAGTTATACCTAGCAAACAGCGGCAGACAGATCAAAAGCCTGCTTAATTCATCGCGATTTAAATTAAAATCCATTGATATAAAAAACTTAAAACATATCACAATATTAGTTTAATCATTCAATCAATATAAATCCAAAGTTTGTGCGGAGAGAAGCGCGCTTTGCAGCGCATGGACACGCCAGTGCAATGTGGAATTTCTTTTTTGCTCATAAAGGTAAGAGTAATTTACCACCCGGGCCGGAACTGTAAAGGGTCTACCTTAGTTTGTGTGTACTCACAGTATCAACAAAATGTGCTCTTAAAGAAAACAAACAGAATATGCTTGATATCTTTGGTTTAAACAGGAGCGCTTCACAATAATTAACCGTAACCCAGGTAATCAAACCCCTCACAAACACAATATCTATAGAAAGCTTTAAATTATTATTTTACTATAAAACGAAATAATTAAAATCGAAAACAAAACTCTTTCATTAGCTAATCCATAAAGATGCATTAGGCATTAATGAGCAGATGGCAGGATCGTCAATTTCATCTTTGCAACACTGAATCAGAAAATACTAGTTTATTAATAAGTAATTCGAATATTTTCTTAATTTTTGCCTTGACACATTCATGATAATTACTTTTGCTGGGGCTTTGAGGCCAGTTTTGCGTGCATTTGAATGCGGAACTCTTCCAGCTGGTCGCTGCTGATGGCAGGACACTAAACACCGCCATGGCAGAATGAATGGAGCAGAAAGTTAGTCAAGTTATCCCGTTCCAGCGTGCAAAGTCACATGACTTTTTTAATGCGCACTGAGGAATTCAATTTGAGAGGCTTCTTGATGGGAAATGCAGCATGTACACCACAGCAATCCGCTGTCTTGACGGATAGTAATTTTAGTTTATTTAGTCTATATTTGGCAGATGTAAAGCATACATGTGTATGTTTTTTGTGTTAGTCCATTTTTATTTTATTATTATTATTATTATTATAACAGTTCAAGGAGCAACATGTTCGTGCACTTTCTAAAGATTTTAGTTCTGTTTTTGAATAAAGGGTTGTAAATCCCTTGTTTTTTTTTTTATCCGATTCATCGATTAATCGAAAAAATAATCGACAGATTAATCGATTATTAAAATAATCGTTAGTTGCAGCCCTACATTTTATTCAGTTCGGGACGAGAAAGGATCGCAAATCATTTGGCTAATTGACTTCTTGATGAAAGCATCTGTTAATGTGAAATCTGAAGTTAGTACAGCTGCTGAATGAAATCACTATTAACATTGATCTGTAAACATCACACTTGTGTTGAGTTGAACATAACAGATACCTGCAGTTCTCCATCAGATCTCCCATTCATCTCAATGACAGCTGCTCACATCTGATCACTGAAAGTCCATTTCACACTGAGAGAAGGTCTGGTCAAACATCTGATAAAACAATCAGTCACTGAAATGATTCATGGAAGATTTTTTTGTTTAAATATAGATGTATTCATGACTCTCCTCTTGTGAACAACTGACTACCGGACATTACATCTTCACTCATTCATAATTCATATCCAGAGTCTTCTTTTCTCTTCGCCCTATGATCATATAATTCCAGTTGTATAAATGTGTGTCATGGTTAACAAAAGAAGACGACGTGCAGTAAATGTACCAGCAACTAAAACCATAATAAAATACTTGAAATATATATAAAAAACCTTGCATAAAAAATGTGTCAGATAGTTGCCAAAGCAATATTTCTCATTTTCTTTTAAGTGGAAGTACTAAAATTTCAAGGAAAAACTATACACATAAAAATAAAAAAAACTAACAAGTTAATAAAATAAAATCCAATATAAAACAGAAATGATAATAGCATATGAATACTAAAACACTGAAATGTACATAGAATATTTTAATAATGAAAATATTTTTAAAAATCTGTGCTTTATTTACAATATAAATGATTGTGGAAACTATCTCAGTCAATTTTCTGGTCTTCACCATGCATTTTTCTAGCACTGTTTTGTTGTCTTTATATGATGAGAGTGATTCAGGAGTGAATATGCTCTCGCCTGCAGTGCTGAAAGCTGCTTTGACATGAAAAACAATCTTATGCCCTGACTTCAATGTTTTTAGATCAAAATACTGCATTATTGCACACTTTGACTGTGGTATAATGGAGAAGCACTGGATGGTGGAGCATTCCAGCACTAGAGACTCTCTGATAAAAACATCAATTACTGCTGAACAAACAGAAGCTCGACGGCGAGAGAGACGGAGCCTTTATGAGCAGCCCTCGTCCTCGTCCTCGTGCGGCGGAGCTCTCCAGATGTTGATTTAATTACACGTTAATAATCTCGCCGGCGCTCAGCCAATTCACAGCCGTACCGGACATTCATATGAAGATAAAGCCATCCATCCTCCCTCCCTCCGGCTCAATAAGAGCAGCGGCAGGTGGGGGATTTCTCCTTTGCCAAATGACTTTGACGTTATTGGAGGAGGAAAAGAAGAGAAGAATCTAGATGAACTGCGGGGCGTTCGCACGGATGAGGTGAACTGCAGGTTAATGTAGCAGACAAATGAGCCAATAAAAGCAGAATTGAGACGAACGACGCCGTCCGTCGCCGCGGATCGCTGGAAAATAAAGCCTGATGGATGACGGAGACGGGAAGAGCGACACCGGAGCAACAAACACCACAAACTGATCGACGGCGTTTGATAAAGTAGATCATTTGGTGTAAACATTTATTGGTTCTCAAACCGAAATAAAAATGGACTCGCACCAGTAAACATCAAACAGCCTTAAGGCTTCCACACGCTTTTCCAAAAGAAAAAATAGATTTATATATATATATATATATATATATATATATTTATATATATAGAGAGAGAGAGAGATAGAGTTGGTATAAATGTGCAAACTGTTTTCTGTTTTTCTCTTTTTATTTTTCCCCAGTATGAATATAATATTAAAATACCCCCAGAAAATGACATGACGTGTGAAAACGGCAAACACAACCGTTCAACTTATTAAAAATGTGCTGACACAAAGGTGTGGCATGACGTCTTAAATTAAAAACAAGGAAATGAACAAGAAAAAAAAACAACATCAACGGAATGATATAAATTATTTACAAAAAAACAGGTTGTGTTTGTCACGGGACAGCGAGACGCGTTTATCTTTGTCCGACTGAAGGCACACCGCGAACGCGTCACATGGAGCGCCGACGGCTGGTGGAGAAAGTGACGGAATACAAATGTGAAACCCAATGGAAAAAGTCCATCTGAAGTGTTTGAACACCAGATCGTTCAAATAAAAAACAACCAACAAACGGTGATAAAAAAATAAAGTAGAACACAGTCCCGGCTGTATTTTGATTTTTTCCAGTCAACTGTCCAACGAGAGAGCAGAACACAGCTGCGGTCCGTTCCACCGTTTCCTTTTTGGACATCAGCGTGTCCGTCAGAGTCCGAAGAGCGTCCCGTTGGGGAATGTGAGCGGGACGGTGTCGGAGGACGTGGGTCACTGCTGACTGGAGCTGGTGTCCTGCACAGGTGTCACAGCAGAGATCCGGCCTCCACACCACTGACGCCCGCTGGACAGGAGCGCCACCTCCAGGACACGACCCGTCACTGCAGGAGACACGGACCACACTCAGAACAAACCCACAACACAATATTCACTGATCCTACAGTCAGGACTGATTCATAATGATCCACTTAAGCTGCAGTGATTTGGTTTTGTTGCATCATTTGTGGGTTACATGCATCACTGTACCAGAAGATTGAGCACCAATAGCCAGGGCCCAGCTTTTCAAAAAATGGAATCTGGATCAAATTGGTCCAGATTTGGAAATCCCATGTTTTCTATCCAGGATTAACTGATCTATCTTACTTTTATGACAGTTTTTTAAAGGAACATTGGGTTGGATCACTGTGAGCAAATGCCACATTTCAGGATTACCAAATCCTGTTTACCAGAGCCTTAAATGGAACCAACAGTGGGTTAGCAAAGTACAACAGGTAGGCAAAATACCAGTGGCCACAAATAGCCATTGTTTGTTTTAATTGTTTTAATTTAAATGTGGTAACTACTTGCAAATGCAACTCAAGGTGGCATGCAACATAATCCTCGCATGCATTGTTTTGCATAACATTGCAACCAGGCGTCATGTCCCTCTTGATGACGATTTTGATGAACCTGAGCCGGATGTAGAACCAGAACAGCCAGCAATGTTCTCACATAATGAAGGACACACTGGACATGAGAAATTACTTTGAACTATGAGATGATCTGTTGTGGTCATTGCCATTAATATACTGTGGAATTATAGAGCTATGAGCAACAGTGGCATTTATTTGACATCTGATAGCTTTGATATTGTTTTTTTGTTGTTGTTAACTATATCTCATTAGATGTGACATGCGTCATATAGGCTTCAAATATGAAGGAATTTATATATCAGCAGTAACCATTAAGTTTGTGATCATTCACTTAAAAAATAAAACTTTTTTTTATTTTATTTGGTTAAAAAATCACAACTGAATCCACCCGTCTGATGGGATCAGGATAATCCTGTTTTTTTGGATCAAATAGATCCCAATCTGAGTTCAAAGTTTTGAATAACCCAAAGGGCCGGTTTGATCCAAATTCAAAATCCCTCTTTTACTTTTGAAAAACCCATTTCCAAGATTTGATCCAATCCGTGATCCAAAATACCACTGGATTACTTTTGAAAAACTGGGCCCAGGTTATCACCCAAGGATTTTTTGCGAAATAATATTTAGCGCTTTAAAACGTAGCTGATGGAAATGCCATTTATCGCTAAAATTTCTCTTGTTGACATCTTTTCCCATTTAACCCTCTGGTTGTGTTCAGGTCAAATTGACCTGGAAAAGATTTTTCTTTTCCCGAAAAAACTAGTTAACATTATTGGATTGGACTCAAATGTCCTGACTTTGTTCACACAGGGTATAAGTACTTCTCAGACATTTTTTTTTTTAAAAGATTATTATTTTTGGTGGGTTTTATTTCACATAGTCACACTTGTTATAATTCATAATTGCTTATAAATCTCTCATTCTGCTATATTATCACCAAATATTGGATTCAATCTTTTTGTCAACTTGTTTTCTTTCATTTAGGACTGGTTTTGTGTTTCTATTTGCATCTGATTAATCGTAGGCCTCATTTATCTGAAAGCAGGCACCTCGTTTTTTGAGTGAAACATTTATGAATAATTTTCACAATATAAAACAAAAAATGTTAAAATAATGTGCACTGTTTCTCACACTAGTGTGCTTTAATGTTTAATCAGGAAGTTTGCTTTTAAATGCTTTTATTTTGTACAAAATTGCAAAAAGTCACACTTGTGGTGTTCCCGGGTCAAAAATGACCCGACTCCAAACAAATGCTTATAAATCTTTCATTTTGCTATATTATCACCAAATATTACGATGAATCAGATGCAAATAGAAACACAAAAACCAATCCTAAATGAAGGAGCTTGATGAGCTTGTTGAGGTGTGTTTGATCAGGGTTGGTCCACTGCTGCTCTATCAAACCGTTACCTGTGTCACTTACACTGAAATCTGTAGATAGAGCTTTCCTTTGTGGCTTCCTGCCTCGACCCGCGGGCCGGATCCCCACCGGAGCCTAAACAGAAGACGAACACACTTTAACAACTCAACAATCACTCCTCCTTACACTTTCTGTCACAATCTGTATCTATATTCAGTGCTGAGGAGCAATCTAGATATTTTATTTAAATGTTGGCACCTTTAATGCCATTTTTGAAATTGAGATTTATATATCTCAATAAATAAGCTTTCCATTGATGTATGGTTTGTTAGGATAGGACAATATTTGGCTGAGATACTATTTGAAAATCTGGAATCTGAGGGTGCAAAAAAATCTAAAGCTTGAGAAAATCGCATTTAATCTCTTAAATTCTTTGTCATATTTTGGATTTTTTTTTACTGATTTTGGAATACCTGAATTTAAAACATACATTGGAGTAACTTGATAAAAATGGTCTCATTTCACAAAAAATACCCTATATTTTAACACATGGGTGGAATAATTAATATTTTTTATTGTATTTTTTCATAATTTTATGATAAACAAATAAAATAAAAAATTCAGATTTTTTATTTTTATTTGAAAGTCTGTTTTTTTTAAGATCTGTTTGGCCCATCGTCATGCAGAAAGTTTCTTTTGATTTCACTAGGTGCCAGTAAACAAGGGAAAAATAATTTTCTTTGTAACATTTTGTTTTTAAAGTTATTGAGATTTATTTGAATGGAGGCAATATGTCCTTTAGGTGTCTACATTTTGCAAGATAAGGTACACCTGAATTCAAAAGTGTCCCATTCCCACATACATTGGGCTAAATGGATGAAAATGGTCTCATTTTACACAAAAACACCTTAAATTTTAACACATAATTATTATTGTATTTGTTCACAATCTATAGTTTTCCAACTGTGCATTGAGCTGGCAGTAGAGACTAGGGGCACTGCGCATTTTGAGTTCTGAGCGCTCTTTCCGCATGTTTGGAAAGTCTTTTATCTTTTGGCATGAAACAAATCTGATCATTTTGACCCATACAATGTATTTTTGGCTATTGCTGCAAATATACCTCAGGGTCACATATCATCATTAGCATATGTTAATGTGATCTGGATTGTGACTGGTGGGCTGACCTGACTGGACACCATGGGTGGAGCTTGAAGTAACGGAGGGCGAATCTGAGGGCTGTACTGGAGCGCCTGTCCCAGCAGAGGGTAACGCATGTCACCTGAAACAACAACAACAACAACACACCTGATGACCCTCAACACCTCAACACCTCAATTAACACCAGACAGGACCACAGGACTCACCTTGTCCTGAAACGAAAGATCTGGAGAAATGAGGCATGATGGGAACGGTGTTGAGGCCGGGGCGGATGTTCTTGACGTTAGTGAGGTGTGTCGGTGTGGGGGATTGAGCCGGTGATGAAGACGAGCTGCCCAGCTGAGGACTGCTCTGTGGACAAACCATATAACATCTCAATGAACAACATAAACTAAAAATGAGATTAGGATGAGTTTGTTTGTTCATCAGATTTGGAGAAATGTGTGATTCCATCAGTGTCTCACCAATGGATCCTCTGGAGTGAATGGGTGCCGTCAAAATGACAGTCCGAACAGCTGATAAAAACATCCACAAATAATCCACACCACTCCAGTCCATCAGTTTACATCTTGACAAGACAAGTGTTAAAATTTAGAGCTGATTTGGACTGTAAACGGTGCTTGATCTGTGCATATTTCTTCTTCTGATTCAGACCAGACCACTTTTCACTGGAGGAAGCGTTATTATGGATTACGGACTTTAATGTACTTGAGTTAAAAACGTCTTAATGCTGGATTTGTTTGAGCTTTTGTCTTCTCCAGATGTGAACTGATGGACTGAAAAGGTGTGGATTATTGTGATGGTTTTATCAGCTGTTTGGACTCTCATTCTGACGGCACCCATTCACTGCAGACTGAAATGTATTTACCATCAGATCATCCAAGATTAGGATAAGTTTGTTTCTTCATTAGATTTGTATAAACGTGTGATTCCATCACTGTCTCACCAATGGATCCTCTGGAGTGAATGGGTGCCGTCAGAATGAGAGTGCAAACAGCTGATAACAACATCACAATAATCCACACCTCTCCAGTCCATCAGTTAACATCTTGACAAGACAAAAGCTGACACAAATCCATTATTAAGACATTTTAACTCAAATACATTGAGTCCATAATCCATAATAACGCTTTCTTCTTTAAAAAAGTCCATCAAAATCCAGCCACATATTTGTTCAGAGCTGTTTTGGCTTGTAAACGGTGCAGATTTCTCTCCTGATTCAGACCAGACCACTTTTACGGACTTAATGTATTTGAGTTAAAAACGTCTTGATGGATTTGTGTCAGCTTTTGTCTTCTCCAGATGTGAACTGATGGACTGGAGTGGTGTGGATTACTGTGATGTTGTTATCAGCTGTTTGGACTCTCATTCTGACGGCACCCATTCACTCCAGAGGATCCATTGGTGAGACAGTGATGGAATGACACGTTTATACAAATCTGATGAAGAAACAAACTCATCCTAATCTGGGATGGTCAGAGAGTGAGCACATTTACAGCCAAAAAAGAATCAATGCTACATCACTGAAGTTCTAAAGCACTAAATGATTAGAATTTCCACAGGCAGGATTTATTTGAATGATATTCTAATGGACTGCGTTGTGACGACATAGAATGCGGAAAACTCTGTAGTCCAAAGGAGCCATTCGTTGTAGTTCTTGAAAAGGTTTTTTTTAAACTAAACATCTCCCTTTGGAGTGGACTTTCAGATTTGTAACTTTGTAGATGTTTTAATGTCCAAACACACACACCACACACTGACTAAAGTTCAAAATGTGAAAAAGCATAATAGGACCCCTTTAACAGTGTCAGCGTGTTCTTACTCGTGACGGTTCCAGAGCGCAGACGTGGTTGGGTTTCTGTGAGCTGTAGTATTTGTTGTGTTTCCACTGCTGCGGTGAATGTGACTGAGGCTGCTGGGACGCAGGTAACGTCAGGTGCATCATCACCATCCCACCTGCTGATGGAGGCGGACCACCTAAACACACAATGCCTCATCACCATTTACAATATTAGAATCAGAAACACACAAACTGAGCCGTTACAGGTCTTTCATTCTGCCACCTTCACTGTGTAAGCGCTATGATGATGAACATGAGGAAAACGATGAAGCCACGGTCAAAGCAGGGTTATTTTAGTTCATTAAATCAAAAAACTAAACAACAACAGAATTTCTCATTTTCAACTTAAGGTACTAAAATAACTAACTTTATGTGACCCTGAACCACAAAACAAAAAAAATTGATATTTATACATAATCTGAAACTGAATAAATAATCTTTCCATTGACGTATGGTTTGATAGGAGAGGACAATATTTGGTTGAGATGCAACTATTTGAAAATCTGGAATCTGAGGGTGCAATAAATCCAAAATTTTGAGAAAATCACCATTAAAGTTGTCCAAATTAAGTTCTTAGCAATGCATATTACTAATCAAAAATCAAGTTTGGATATATTTATGGTAGGAAATATCTTCATGGAACATGATTTTTGGCATGAAAGAAAAAGCAATAATTTTGACCCATACAATGTATTTTTGACTATAGCAACAAATATACCTGTGCTTCTCCAGAGTCACAAATAGACATACAAAACTAATAAAAATGAAAACTCAAAATTATAAAAATGTTATCTAAATGTAAAAACTAAAAAACTAAAAAAATAATAAGAATAAATCGGAAAATATAAAAACCACAATAACAGTATTGTAATGATAGAGATAGATCTATGGTAAATAGAGATATGATGAAATGGTTTCAAATCCAGGGCACATTAACTCAACAGAAGACTGTTATCCAGACGTCTCACGGTGCGGACAGTGACTCGAGAGCCGTTGAACAGGAGAGTAAAACAGCGCAGAAGAGCCTCCTTTCTCTCGCCGCCTAATCCTCCAATCAAATGAAACCACAAGACGCTCGAGAAGGGGAACAGAAATCTAATTTGAGTATTTGAGGAGCCCTTCTTTTAATTAGTCATTAAAGCGAGCGACAGAGCGATCAGAGAGAAGACGTTCACATTAAGGGAGGATGAGAACGGCAGGAGCCGTGAAGGCCTTCTTTAGGAGATAGCCGTAACCGCAGACAAAGCGGCGCAGGAATTTCTTTTTAATTACCAGCCGTATCTGTTCACTAATGGGATTGTCGGGAGCAGAGAGTGTCATTTCAATTAGCACCTCTACGCCTCGCAGGAAACCACACCAGACCCAAGGTCACACCAAAGAGACGCTCGCGAGACACTTTACAGATGAATCATACGTCCATCCTGTTCTCCAGACACACGGTCTGATCCACGACAATGAGTTTGAGCTTACTGTGCTGCGATCGGTGTGAGAATGAAGAACGACGAAGAGGAGAAACATGGATCTGTGTCAGAACCAACACGATTAACTACACATTAATACAAAATAACAAAGTAACGCATGTTACGTAATCAGATGACTTCTTTCAAGTAACTAGTAAAGTAACGCATTACTTTTTAATTGACAAGAAAATATCTGTTACTTTTTTCAAATAAGTAACGCCAGTTACTTTTCCCCTGATTTATTGATTGACAGCTCTCCTGTCCTCATGTTGAGAGAAACTGTAAGATGTTACTTTAGTTCTAGAATAAATGTGAACATGCATTAATTCATCTCACTCACTAAAAAACAGATACAGTATTCCTCAAAATGAATAAAAACACTGAAATTCAACACAAACCTGCAATAATTAAATGTTCAATAATACAAATGTCTTTTATGTATTTAATCCCATTTTATTAACTGATGTCTTTGCTTCTGATCTTCAATGATCCAATTCAACCATACTAATAAACAAAAACTTTTATTGCTGAAGAGTGCATTTGGTGTGAAAAAATGCCAAAAATACAACTTTTTATATTAAAAACAAACAAGCAAACCCTGCCCAGATTTAATAAGTAATACAAAAGTAACGTAACACATTACTTTTCATAAAAAGTAATGTACTTAGTTACTTTTTTAGGGGGTAACTCAATATTGTAATGCATTGCCACAGTCTCAAATATGTTTTGATTATGTCCGATGCTTCTCTTTTTTTTTTGTGTGGAAATAATAGACGCATTTCACTACGTCTTTTCAAATGCCTGAGTCTGTTTAATTTCCTTAATTATAACATTTCTAGCACTATTTTTAAACGTTTATTCAAGCAATAATAAATAAATGATCTCTCACGTATGCTTGTCTAAAACCAGGGATTAAAAATAAATTGGTTCCAAGTAAAAACTGTATTTTTTTTCTTTACATTTCCAGAGAACGAAACAAACGAAATTAAACATTACTTAATAAATTCAAGGCACTATAATTTCCTTATACAACTTTTACAGCTATACAATTAATACAGCTATACAGAATAATTTTATTTCGTCATATTCGTGATTTATGAATTTACATGAAGACTTTGTTTTGGAGTGTAAGCTATTTGTCATGTTTGTATATTTATGAAGAAGAAAATGTATTAGCCGGTTCATTTAATATTCTTGATAAGACATTTTTAGAAGAAGTTAAAAGTTAAAAAAGAAAACTATATATTGAAGGGTATAGTCTAATATTAATAATATTAATTAATTAATTATTATATATTATATATTAAATATATTAATTAAAATTATTATTTAATTAAATATAAATTATAATCTTAACTTGTATTACACTGCAGATCGAAATATAATATTTCTTGATCATCTTTAAAATGAGAGAATCACTGACATAATTTAGGGAATACTTTTCTTCAAAAACAAAACTATTTAAATCCATATAGCAGTAAGTTATGAATTCAGGCCAGACACTGCAGGTGAATAGGGTAAAAAAAATAACTAATAGTGATCGCCTTATTTACTCAGTTGATTGATTACATTGATAATTGCAAACATTTTTTGTATTACAAGTTTTCTAAAATGTTAGGTTTAAATATGCAAATGAGACATTATTTAATTAAATATGTGCTAATTTGCATACATTTCTAGTACAAAAATCTAAACAATGGATGAAGTCAGATTCAAAATTCTATTTGAATTTATTTCACATATTAGAGTCAAAACTTTTTACAGAGGGAATTTTGGGTATCTCATTTTGTCATAATTAAAAAAAACCTGAGAAACAGACAGAAAACCTTTTTGGGGGAATAAAATGTTGTATAAAATCAAGCAAATTCTATATGAACACATCCCTCTGTAATAATCTTCAGGATATAGACAGGAACACAAATGTAAAGTGTGGTGTGTGTAAGTGCTGCTGAAGTGGAGATTTATGGCTCAGTGTAGGAGAAAAAACTCTTGGCCTTTAAAATCTGTATTGTAATTGAAATCTATTGACACAAATAGATAAAGTGCTATAAAAGAAACACTTAACAGTGTCTTTTGGGTGTTTTCGTTCCACTAGTCTGAAAAAACACTTTATGAAACACCAAAAAGACCAAAATCTCAAACTTGACAGGTGCATGAAAAAAACTGTTTTTGAATGCAGTGTCTCTCCTTAAAAGAAAGATGAAATAAATCACAACAAAAACTTTTTTTTGGACAAAATGAGCAAATATATGCAGAATGATGTTTGCCAGTGAACGCATCTCCACCACATAGCCACATATAATCGCTGCTGTCGTAAATATTAAACATGTTTAAAAAAATCTATGTGAAAATGACTGACAACAACTGGTTCTTGAATTTTTAAGAATATAATTTTTAGACACCACACATTATGCGACTTTCTGTGCCGACAGCGCCTGAGCCAGACTGGAACAGACCTGGTCTGATGGAGATATCATTAACGTAAAAATACAATTGTATTGGTTGTTGAGTTCCTGATAGTGTAAATAATAATTATTTTTTAGCTTGAAAATGTGCCGTGATTAAGTTTAACTGGAACATGATTTAACATTTTTTAAATTGTGGCTCCTCATTTCTGATCATGAAGAAAATGAAGCAGCTGATGGAGTATTTGTTTGAGTTCAATGATTTACTGGAGTGAAATATTCTGCTAATATTGGGGCCGTATGTCAGAAGAGCAGAATGCGGAGCGGAGAACACAGAGGAAGAGCCGTATGGATGTACCTGAGCACTGCTGGGCGGGAATCTGTTGCGAGCCGCAGGGTGGCGTGGTGCGGTGAAACGACATCTGCTCCGCTCCTGGAGGAGGCAGGAACCCCACGGAGGAGCTGAGGAGACAAACACACGCACAGCTTCAGCACGTCAGCTGTGGTACAACTTTCAGCGCGCCCCGCTTTAATAAGGACACCGGCCCATCTGTGAGCCGCTTCATATGAAGGATGTGCTGCGCTCACATGGCTCTCCTCACGGGACCCGCCGCGTTATATTAAGACCAGCTGCATCTCTGGCCTTATAAATCATCTTGAGCGTGGCCTACTAAAGTCAGAGTCCCCAGAGACCACCTCTTCCTCACCGCACATGCACAACTAACCTGCTTAACCTGTGTGTTTCACAACACAATCAAAACCTTCCATTTCTGAGTTTGTAGAAGAGAATTAAATCAGTCCGAATAAAGGAAATATATGGGTTATTGACGAATAAGGCCAATTTTCAAATACAAATAATAATATCTATTGTAATTGTTCAAACATTAGGAATGTTGTGTACACATATTAATTCATATTACAATTTAGTGTTTTATCTAGATGATTTGGGCATAGCTTTAAATTTCATGTGGTGCGACCATGGTTTATATTAAAATTAATTCACTTCCTTTACATACTTAACATTTCTTTTTTTTTCTTTTTTTTTTAGAAACAAAGTATTTGCATTTCTTTTGAGTTTTTGTAAATAGCTCTGATGATTTGTCTAGGAAAAACTTTATTATGAATACTAACACTATTCTCTTTTTGTAGCTTTATTCCTGTCTGTTTTATAAACCAAGCATTAAACCAAATTAAAACTAACCAAAAATGAACCAGGGTCAATAAAGTTAACTATAACAAATTAAAGCCAATAAAACATTTTCATTACCTGAAAAAGGTTAACTGAAAAAAAATATGTTGATTTTTTTTCGTAATATTTAAACTTAATTTTTGTAATATTCGTCATTTTTCTCGTAATATGTTGACTTCATTCTTGTAATAAATTTGACTTTGTGCTCGTAGTATTTTGTCCTTATTCTCAAAATATTTTGTCCTTATTTTCGTAGTAATTCAACTTTATTTTCGTAATAATTCAACTTTATTTTCGTAATAATTCAACTTTATTTTCGTAATAATTCAACTTTATTTTCGTAATAATTCAACTTTATTTTCGTAATAATTCAACTTTATTTTCGTAATAATTCAACTTTATTTTCGTAATAATTCAACTTTATTTTCGTAATAATTCAACTTTATTTTCGTAACAATTCAACTTTATTTTCGTAATAACTCAACTTTATTTTCGTAATATTTAGACTTTATTTTTCGTAATAATTCGACTTTATTTTCGTAATAATTCAACTTTATTTTCATAATATTTCAACTTTATTTTCGTAACAATTCAACTTTATTTTCGTAATAATTCAACTTTATTTTCGTAATATTTCAACTTTATTTTTGTAATATTTCAACTTTATTTTCGTAATATTTCAACTTTATTTTCGTAATATTTCAACTTTATTTTCGTAATAATTCAACTTTATTTTCGTAATAATTCAACTTTATTTTCGTAATAATTCAACTTTATTTTCGTAATAATTCAACTTTATTTTCGTAATAATTCAACTTTATTTTCGTAATATTTCAACTTTATTTTCGTAACAATTCAACTTTATTTTCGTAATAATTCAACTTTATTTTCGTAATATTTCAACTTTATTTTCGTAATAATTCAACTTTATTTTCGTAATATTTCAACTTTATTTTCGTAATAATTCAACTTTATTTTCGTAATATTTCAACTTTATTTTCGTAATAATTCGACTTTATTTTCGTAATAATTCGACTTTATTTTCGTAATAATTCGACTTTATTTTCGTAATAATTCAACTTTATTTTCGTAATAATTCAACTTTATTTTCGTAATATTTCAACTTTATTTTCGTAATAATTCGACTTTATTTTCGTAATAATTCGACTTTATTTTCGTAATAATTCGACTTTATTTTCGTAATAATTCAACTTTATTTTCGGAATATTTCAACTTTATTTTCATAATAATTCAACTTTATTTTCGTAATTTTTGACTTTATTTTCACAATATATTTGACTTTATTATTTGAGGAAAACTTTACATTATGGCCAAACGGTTGCACCACATGATATTTTAACAATTTGAATGAGAGAAAAATGACTAATAACTAAAGTTTTTTGAAAAGTTAAAGTGAGTACTTACATAGACAAAGTATTTCATATATATGACATTGTTTTTACGCATTTAAACCAATTTTTATCTGAAAAAAAAACGCTATTGGGCAGACAATTTAGGAGTTACGTCATTGACCCATATATGAACATTTGTCAAGAGACACATGAAAAACTGTTATGATTTCACTTGTTTTTTATAAGTGAACTCCAAACAGTGATCTTCAGATTCATTATTCTGTCTATTTTCAGTTTCACACTGGCGGATCATCACAATATTGTGTGCTTTTCATTCTGATTATGACACTTTCCAAATCTGTTTTGGAAACTGGTTCACATAAATGCTCTTGTGTAAACGAACACAGTGCCACACTTCATTTAGAAAACACACAGTGAGTATATTTTGTTTATTTATAATTAAAGCCTTTGTGATTTGATAATCGCACCAAGCCATATTGCAATTCTGTCTGTATTTTGTCGAAGGTCTTAATGAGTTCTAATATGTCTGCGAATCATATAAATGTTGTGTTGTGATGTGTAGTCAGTGTGAGTGTGTGTGTGTGGACGTACCTGACGGCGTTCTGCTGGTTGGGAGGTATGATGCTGTAGTAGACCTGAATGCTGGAGGCAGGAGCGGGCTGCTGATACGTCTGCTGCGGCACGGACACCTGACACAGCGGACAGCCCACACGCTCATCAACACACATTACACAGCTTCATAATCACTAATGCGCTCTATTCATGATGTGGAGCAGCTCTACTGACAGACTCACTACACCAACGCCACACTCACCTGATAAGATGGCACTGATGGATACTGGACCATCATCTGCATCTGATTTCCCATATTGCTGTGCTGGCTGCTCACCAGACTCGGATTCGGCGGCGGCTGCATCATGTTCTGGTAGTTCTGCTGCTGATTCGGCATCACAGTTTGGTAACCTGAACAAACACACAAACCATTATAAGCCATGAATTTAATTCATTAAAATTAATTCCATTTGTTCCAACTTGGTTAATATACCAGTCATTTTTAGATTATATGTTGTACATTTCATACAAAGATATATTCAAATCAGATTTCTCATCAACATCGTCAAAAATATACACAGATTCTGAATGCATTATGAGTGTTATTCAGATATTTCTATCACAAGTGTCTGCAGATCAGATAAAACTATGAGAATAAAGTCGAAATATTTTGAAAATAAAGTCTAAATTACGAGAATTAATTCGTAGCAATTACGAGATTAAAGTTATACTATTGTGAGAGTATATTCTAGCCTATTGTGTATGCAAATGGCCCTGATTGAGAGCACCAGGACAAACATTTTAAACTCTTTGTTTCTTCTTGAAATTTGCTGGATATTTCTCATTTTGGGTCATGAATGTGCACGCAAAGTTTCGACACATTGATGCGTTTTGGAAAGGCTGTGCACATTTTGTTGACCCTCACTGTATTTCGACTTTATAGCATTCTGACTTCGTTCTTGTAGTATTTCAACTTTATTTAAATATTTCAACTTTATTCTCATAATATTTCATCTTTATTTTTGTAATATTTCGTTTTTATTTTCATAATAAATCTGACTTCGTGCTCGTAGTATTTCGTCCTTATTCTCGAAATATTTCATCTTTATTTTTATAATATTTCGACTTTATTTTTGTAATATTTCGACTTTATTCTCGTAATAAATTTGACTTTGTGCTTGTAGTATTTCGTCCTTATTCTCGAAATATTTAGTCTTTATTTTCATATTTCGACTTCATTTCCATAATATTTCGTCTTTATTCTTATAATATTCTTATAATATTTATTCGTATAATATTTCTTCAGGCGTGTAGTATTTAGACTTTATGTTCTTATTATTTTGACTTTATTCTCATAATATTTAGACTTTAGGCTCTTAGTGTTTTTACTTTATACTCATAATATTTTGTCTTTATTCTCGTAGTATTTCGACCTCATGCTTGTAGTATTTAGTCTTTATTCGCAAAATATTTCGACTTTATGCTGTTAGTATTTTGTCTTTATTCTTGTAGTATTTCAACCTCATGATTGTAGTATTTAGTCTTTATTCTCGAAATATTTCATCTTTATTTTTGTCTTTATTTTCATAATATTTAGAGTTTATGCTGTTAGTATTTTGACTTTATTTTCGTAGTATTTCGTCTTTATTCTTGTAGTATTTCACCTTTGTTCTCAAAATATTACGACTTTAATCTTATAATCTCAGATTTTTTATTACATTTTTTACTGTGGTACTATAACACTGTCAGATCAGGACTAACACGATGAGCAGCTGGACCTGATGCACATCCTCAGCACTGAGCTCAAATCTCTGAATTCACATTCATGTTTTTATAAAGCTCCTCAATTAGAGCAGAACCAGCTAATGACACCCTTACCAGCTAAACACTTTAAATCTCTGGTGATCTCATATCTACGCCTCTCATCATCCGAACGCACACGCTCCACAAATGACAATAGCTTACGAGATAGCGGCGAACGTCACGTCTCGGTGTCAACGTAAGAACAGCCTCTAATTCACAGTCAGGGCCCACACAGGTGCAGGAACCGGCCCGTTACCAGCGGATCATTTGCATCGGTGTCAAGGTTATCGGGGAGCGCCATATCAAACACGCTCTCTGTGGAGGAGCTGCCCTGCGGGAGGCGAGCGGAGGGCGGAGCGGGACGTTTTCAATTTCTGATGGCTTTTGGCCAAAGGGACAGCAATCAATTTAGCCCAGATGAGAGCAGAAGTGGGACAAAGGAAACGGACGGCCCGCGGCGAGGAGACGGCGAACGCACGCTATTTTTAGCTCTATTCTCTCACCTCCGCCGAGGAGCGGAGCATGATGGGAATATAATATTAAACACTCCGGCTGAGCGAGCAGTAGAGAACAGGAGAACATGTTTGTTACTGGATTCAGCGGCGGTTTGCAGAGTCAGGAACATCTGAAGGGTTTCATTTCTGGGGCAAATCATCATTCAATCTCTACACAGCATTCAGACATTATTACAACATGTTCCTTTAAGATACAAATGAGATGACATTATTCACATCTGTGTGTTTTATTAGAAATGAGCTCTCATTACAGTAAACCCAACAAATACCAGATCTGATGTAAATCAGTTTTTTAAATGAGTCTCATTCAATCAGAATCAGATTTAACTGCTTTGAGACTTCAGTTTCATAAAGCTGATTTACACTCGATCCATTTAATATGAATCGTACAATTATTTTCAAGACCCAAATATAGAGAATTAAATGAGACAAGCTTTTATTTACCATATTATACAAACACAGAAAACATTTAATACATAAACCATTAACATTAAATGTCTTAAAACAAACACACAAACAAAAAACATTACCAGTCTAAATTTTTTATTAAGATGTTTCCAAATTATATGTATACCAATATTTATTTGATCAAAAATACAGTAAAAACAATATTATTACACTTTTTATTTTTTTGGAAACTGATACACTACCATTTTTAACAAGATTTAAACAAAACACAAGCTATTTTTTGTGTTTTATTCATGAAGGATCCATTAAATCAATCAAAAGTGCCTGTAAATAACATTTATAATGTTACAGTAGAATTTTATTTCAAATAAATGCGTTTTTTTTTTACTTTCTACTCATCTGTGAATCCTGAAAAATAAAAGACTGCTTCCACAAAAATATTTTACAGCACAACTGTTTTCAACATTGATAATAGAAATGTTCATAAATATTAGAATGATTTCTGAAGGATCATGTGACACTGAAGACTGAAAATTCAGCTTCAAATCAATTACAGTTTAACACATATTAACATAGAAAACAGTTGTTTCAAAATGTAATAATATTTCACAATTTCACTGTATTTTAGATCAAAAATAAACGCAGCCTGGGTGAGACTTTTTTCAGAAACATTCAAATGAATAAAGCCATACTGCAATCCACCAGTAACTGACCCAAAAAAGAGAAGCGTGTTCAGTGTTTTATTCAAACAGCACAGATGTTAAAAGCTTAATGTTGTGTGAGCATCAAACTCATCCCGTGACTCTGAGACGGATCCTGCGGCGAGTGTTCGAGGAGGAGTGAGGGGCTGGAAAAGAGACCGGTTCACTGTGAGAATCGTAGGGCGTCTCAGACAGTGCCTCGGCCCCGCATTCAGCCGCTCCGACAACCGACACACCGGATATTCACAGCATCAACAAAAGCGTCTTCAGTTCAATCCAGTCAAACATCTGTTGTTGTGCGCAGGAGGCAGAACAGAGCTGAAGAGAACAATACGGCTAAAACAAAACCTGTGTTGTGTGTGTTAAAGGGACAAACGCCTGCCTCGCTGTAATTAGCTCCGGGCTGCGATCTCCTGCCCCTGCGGTGCTGCCTCCTTTCCTCAGACAATCACAGTGTGTGTGTGTGTGTGTGTGTGTGTGTGTGTGAGTGTACAGCACAGGAGAGAACAACCAAACAACAAACACACAAGAGCGTGGAGCCACGGCTCAGTCATTAACACAATCTACAATCAGCAGGAGCTCAAGAAAGCGGCCTCCTGATGCAGCGCCGGATGAGAACGTGTCAGTGTGCTCATAACAGATCAGTGCTTCATGGACTCACATTACATGCTGTTTATATTACATGTCTTTAGCTTTAGTGAGCAAGCAGTTCTAGATTCCCAAACACAAATCTTGCAAATATAGTCAAAATATAGACTCAGCATGATGCGCCAAATCTAAAGAGACTTTTGTGATTTTTGGCCTAACCATTGAGAAGTTATAATCAAAAATAGACTTTTTCGTATCTCCTGACCACTAGGTGGCACTGTGCTGAAACACTGCAGGTAGTCTCGGGTCATGCTTGTTATAACACACACCAAGTTTGGTCTCAATATGCCAAACTGTTGCGGAGATATAGCCTCACATCCATTTTTGTGTGATTTTCGTAGAATTCGTTTGCACGTTATTCGAAAACACTTTGACTAATCAACTTGAATTCCATAACTTTTTGCCAGCATGTTCCGAAGATGATCTGCACCAATTGTGGTGAAAATCAGACAAACCGTCAAGGACGAGTTCGAAAAAGTAGGTTTTACGAACTATTAAAAACAGAAAAAAACGAAACCTTACGATTTTTACATTTTGGTGTTTAATCGACTCGACATGAGCCAAGGGTTCTGAGAAAAAAAAAAATCTGATTCTGTGCATTACGGTTCAAAAGTTATTAGCATAAATTTTGTGAAATTTTGGACAAGTGGTGGCGCTAGAGAGTTTGACTTAGAGACTCCAAATTTGCTGTGGTTAATGTTGAGACTGTCCTCTATCAGTGTGCCAATTTGTGTATCTTTCCTGCAAGCGGTTCTATGGGCTGCCATAGACTCAAGAGCGGAAGAAACGGAAGAAGAAGAACGCCAACGGATACAATAAATGCCGTCACGCCTTCGGTGCTTTGCCCCTAATAATCCATTTAGACTGTGGTGAGACTAAAGCCCAAATTCACAATGCACAAGAATTCAATTTTAAATTTATGAAATATATATTTTCCTAAATACATGTTATTCTAAAAGTATGAGGAAAAAAATCTGTCATAAATCTAACGTTCTAAATTTGAGGTTGATATCTGAAAAACATGAGCTTTCAGTTAGATTTCGTTCGGCCGCAGTACCAAATTCTTCCACTAGATGAAACTCATTTCCAAATTCATTTTGACCGCAGTACACGGCACAAACATTTAACCTTTTGGAATCAACTTTTTACATTAAAAACAAACAAAGAAAACCCTGCCCAGATTTAAAACGTTTTCCCTCTTGTGTGTTGTTTTCCTCTGGTGTGTGTTGTGCAGTGATTTACCTGTGTGCTGTGTGTGTGCGGGAGGCATCTGACTCTGAGTGCTGTACGGCACTGAACCCACGGGTCGGTACTGCTGTCCAGACACCGGGTACTGGTTGGGCGAACAGTAACACGCCAGCATCTGTGATGAGAACAACACACAGTCAACTCCAGCGACACACATCTCCATGTGACGCTACAATCACAGCTGCAGTGTGGGGTTTCATCTTTACTCAGAGCTGTTAATTGTGCCAGAAATTGCACAATGTTAAAAAAAACTTTTCAGTGTAGGTTACATTAAATAGATATTCCATGTTATATTGGTAATTAAATGTAAGCTGTTGCACATCGTATTGGTACAAAGAAAAATGTGTTTATTTTGTAAAATGTTAACATCAGTGTTGGGGGAAACGCATTACAAGTAACACTAGTGACGTAATCAGATTACTAATTTTTAAGTAACTAAAGTAACGCATTACTTATTTTAATATACAAGAAAATATCTGACTTTTTCTGTTTCCTTAATGCATTTATTCCCATTTTATAAACCAGTGTCTTTGCTGCTGACCTTTGTTGATCCAATTCAACTATACTAATAAGCAAAACTTACTTTAGATTAACTAACATTTGTGCTTCATTTTTCCCATTGCTGAAGAGTGTTCTACTGTACAGACGTGAATTTACTTTTCCTTCAGCCTGAGACTTATTCATTTCATTTTTTGGTGTGAAAGGTCTTTTACATTTTCTAAAAAAAATTACTTTTTATAATAAAAACAGACAAGCAAGCCCTGCCCAGATTTAAAAATTAACATAAAGGTAACGTAATGCATTACTTTCCATAAAAAGTAACTAAGTAACATAATTAGTTACTTTTCTTGAGAGTAACACAAAATTGTAACACATTACTTTCCATAAAAAGTAACTAAGTAACGCAATTAGTTACTTTTCTTGAGAGTAACACAAAATTGTAACACATTACTTTCCATAAAAAGTAACTAAGTAACGTAATTAGTTACTTTTCTTGAGAGTAACACAAAATTGTAACACATTACTTTCCATAAAAAGTAACTAAGTAACGTAATTAGTTACTTTTCTTGAGAGTAACACAAAATTGTAACACATTACTTTCCATAAAAAGTAACTAAGTAACGCAATTAGTTACTTTTCTTGAGAGTAACACAAAATTGTAACACATTACTTTCCATAAAAAGTAACTAAGTAACGCAATTAGTTACTTTTCTTGAGTAACACAAAATTGTAACACATTACTTTCCATAAAAAGTAACTAAGTAACGTAATTAGTTACTTTTCTTGAGAGTAACACAATATTGTAATGCATTATTCTAAAAAGTAACTTTCCCCAACACTGATTAGCATCATTTTGTAACACTGAAGACTGAATTGTGACATAAAAATATAAACTCAAAACTGTGAAATAAAAAGTAGCAATTATCTTTTTATTCCATGGCTGAAATCATCTTTCAACTACTTAACAGATATTTAGAATTTTAAAGTGTAGAACGTGTCTAATAATGAAGATAAAGCTCTGTCATGCTGAAAATGTATGTGTGTAATTAAAAACAATGAAAGAATTTACAAAGTTAGTGATCCTTTATATTTTCTCAAATACCAGACTTCAAACTACATAAATACATATGCAATAAATATGCATTTCTTCTTCAAAAATTGTCTTTTACAAAATAAGCATTTGTCAACTCCCCATATTCAGTCACATTATCCATTATCCATGCTCTGGATGAGAACTGAATCTGAATAATGACTCGATTGTCTTCAGTAGCGCTGCTGCACGGCTGAAATTGAGTTTATTTCATAACTGATGAAGTATACAACATTAACTCTGTTATTTTCCTGTTCATCTCTGTAAAGCTGCTTTGAATCAGTCTGTATTGTATAAAGCGCCATAGAACTAAATGTGGTTGACTTGTGCGCCAACGATTATAATCAAAAGTTTTACACACACTTGCATTCTTCACACCTGGACCAAATGCATCATGCATTTCACTGCAAAAATACTTTTCTTACTTAGATTTTCTGTCTTGTTTCTAGCCAAAATATATTAAAAAATTTAAAACAAGAAGGATTTTCTAGTCAAGTAAAAATAATTTTCTTGTTTTCAGAAGAAATAAGTCAAACTTAAGTGATTTTTTGCTTAGAACAAGCCAAATAATCTGCCATTGGGGTAAAGAAAATTATTTTTACTTGTCTAGAAAATCCTTCTTGATTTAAGGTGCGACAATGCAGGTGATTCGGGTAAAAAATGAACTAATAGTTATGACCTTACTTACTCAGTTGATTGATTACATTAATAATTGCAAACATTTTTTGTATTACAAGTTTTCTAAAATGTTAGGTTTAAATATGCAAATGATCCATTATTTAATGAAATATGCGCTAATTTGCATACATTTCTAGTACAAAAAAAAAAATCTGAACACTGGATGAAGGCCTTTTCAAAATTCTTGTTTAATTTCTTTTGACATATTAGAGTCAAATGTTTTTACAGAGGAGATTTTGGGTCTCTCATTTTCTCACTCCAAAATTCAGAAAAAACTTAGAACTGACAGGAAACAAATTTTTTTTTCATTTTGGGGAATAAAATGTATAAAATCAATCAAATTATATACAAACAAATCCCTCTGTAATAATCTTCAGGATATAGACAGGAACACAAATGTAAAGTGTGGTGTGTGTAAGTGCTGCTGAAGTGGAGATTTATGTCTCAGTGTAGCAGAAAAAACTCTTGGCCTTTAGAAATCTGGATTGTAATTGAAATCTACTGACACAAATAGATAAAGTGCAATAAAAAAAAACACTTAATAGTGTTTAATGTTTATGTTTTCCTTCCACTAGTCTGAAAAAACACTATGAAAAACAAACAAGGCCAAAATCTCAACCTTGACAGGTGCATGAAAAAACAACGCTTGTGTCTCCCCTTAAGAATTTTTAGATATTTTGGCTGGAAACAAGACAAAAAAATCTAAGAAAATCTAAGAAAGAAAGGCAGGTGTGTTCAAGATCACGAGTGTGTGTATTGGGACAGCCCCAAACAACGGCAGACGTGTCCAGTTTAAAACATGATTTGAGGTGTGTTTGTTAATGCAGGTGTTGTGTGTCACACCTGCTGCTGCTGCTGGCTGACGGTGGATGCGGGCGGCGCAGGAAATGCGGGGTTGGCCACAGTCTGTCCCGGCGAGGGCATCACGTATCCGCTCTGATGCGGCGGCGCAGGGCTCTGGAGCGGATAAACAGCCGCGTGAGCGTCACGTCCGTCGCCCGAACCCGACTGCACCAGCATCATGTGACCCAACTGAGCGCTCAGATTATCCTGCTGACACAAGAGACATCACACTACAGCAGTCTGCACACTATCTAGTGCACTTGCACACTGAGATGATGCTCTTACTGTACGGATGTGATCAGAAATGAGAAGAGGCAAGATGCTTTTCTATTCATTGAATATTAATTCCAGCATCTGCTCCTGCATTAATTATTCAAAACATCTCCTAGTCTTTTAATTGGTCATTAAGGGATGTTTACTGCTGAGGGAGGTCAAGAAAATGAGGTTATGAGAGCACATGATGTGCGTCCTATTGAGTGCTGATGGGTTTGAACGCCTCCTAAAATACTGAACATACCGCGTCCTTGTCCTATATTTACTTTTATCATCATACCAGCATCTAACGCTATTTTCATGACAAGGTCAATGTGTTTTAAATGAAACAAATGGTAAAAAAGCAGTACTGAAAAAAAACAACAACAAATGACAACCAACTCACATCCTGTGGTGCAACGTAACAAGTAACAAAGTAATAATACTACTAAGAGTTTTTATTTTTCAGACTACTTTTACTTTTACTCCATTATATTTCCTAATTCAAATGTATACTTCTACATATTAGTAGCATATTCGTTACTTACTACAAAATAGTCAAAAGTCAGGATCTCAGTCAGAATTGCAAGATGTAAACTCACAATTAAGTTTTTTTTTCTTAATTTTGCAAAACTTTATGGAAAAAATTATTTCACAGAAGTATGGCGTTCTATTTAGAAAGTGTTTGCTCACAAAAATGTTGCCTTTCCCTTTCGCATTTGCATTGAAATGTAGTTTTCTTTCTTTCACCTCTTTATTTTCGTGAGGTTTTTGTGAGCAAACTCATCACTTTTTATCTCAGAAAACAGTTTGAGTTGCGACATAAAACTCACATTTTGATTTTTTTTTGCAAATGCAAGATTGTATCTCGCAATTCTGACTTCTTTTCAGGAAATTCTGGCTTTTTTTCCCCAGAATTGGGAATTGGTGATACAAAAGCTCAATTCAGAATGGCGAGATATAAACACAGAATTCTGACTTTTTTTTTCTTAAAAATTGATGATATAAACTTGCAATTGTGAGAAATAATTTTCTTCACAAATGTATCTTGCAATTGTGAGTTTGTATCTTACAAATCTGACTTTTTTCTTTACAAATGCAAGTTTGTATCTCACAAATCTGACTTCTTTTCAGGAAATTTTGGCTTTTTTCCCCCAGAATTGCGTGATACAAACTCAATTTGGCCTTTTTTAGGAATTGGCTGACTGCAACTTGCAATTGCGAGAAATAACCACAGAATTCTGACTTTTTTTTTTTCTCAGAAATTTATGATATAAACTTACAATCATGAGAAATAATTTTCCTCACAAATGCCAGTTTGTATCTCACAAATCTGACTTCTTTTCAGGAAATTCTCACTTTTTTCCCCCCAGAATTGTGTGATACAAACTTAATCTTGACTTTTTTCTGTGAATTGGCTGATATAAACTTGCAATTGCGAGAAATAAAGTCAGATTTGCAAGAAATAAATGCAGAATTCTGACTTTTTTCCTCAGAAATTGATGATATAAACTTGCAATTGTGAGAAATAATTTTCACAAATTTGAGTTTGTATTTCACAATTCTGTTTTCTCGCCGTTGCGAGTTTGTATCTGACAAATCTGACTTTTTTCCTCACAAATGTGAGTTTGTATCTCGCAATTCTGACTTTTTTTCTCCGAATTGGGTGATATAAACTTGCAATTGTGAGAAATAAAGTCAGAATTGCAATATAAACTCATAACTCAGACTTTGATGATATAAGCAATTTTTTTTAACATTTACTTGTACTTTTACTTTCAATACTTAAGTACATTTAAGATTTTAAAAATACTTTTTGTACTCAAGTACAATAAATATCACATACTTTAAGACTTTTACTCAAGTAATATTCTAAACGTTGATGTTTTCTGGTAAGATACCCGTACTTTTACTTAAGTATGGCTTTCAGCTACTTCATACACCACTGCTCACATCAATATAACAAACAGTGCTTCCCAAATTAGGGTTTATGACTGAATTAAAAAAGTGAGGAATCAACCAATCATAATAATGTTAAATTATTTATTTTTTTAATAAAAAAATACTTATTTTATCTCAAAGCTGAGAAAAAAGTAGTGGAAATTGCTGCTCTATGGGCCTCCAGTGCACTGCAAAAAATGCTTTTCTTTCCATTTTTTTGACTTGTTTCCAGCCAAAATATCAAAAAATTCTTAAATCAAGAAGGATTTTCTAGACAAGTAAAAATAATTTTCTCATTTTCAGTAAAAACAAGTCAAAATTAAGTGCGTTTTTGCTTGAAACGAGCCAAATAATCTGGCAGTGGGGTAAGAAAAATAATCTTGTTTATTTGTTTGAAATAATATTATTTTTCTTACCCCATTGGCTGATTATTTGGCTTGTTTCAAGCAAAAACGCACTTAATTTTGACTTGTTTTTACTGAAAATGAGAAAATTATTTTTACTTGTCTAGAAAATCCTTCTTGATTTAAGAATTTTTTGATATTTTGGCTGGAAACAAGTCAAAACAATCTAAGCAAGAAAAGCATTTTTTGCAGTGCGTCAGACTTTAGTGAGGATTGTGGACTGATGAGGGAGTCAGAAACACAGCACAAACGAACAGAGGGCAGAACGATGACACAGGAAGTGATCAGAGCCAGACAGGAAGTAGAAAGAGAGCTGTAGGTACCACAGTGAAGGTCTGGTTAGGAGACACCGTGAGCATCGGCGGGTAAGACAGCGGCGAGTGCTGGACGGCCAGAGCGGACGACGGCTGACAAGACCAGAGCGGCTGAAGACGCCCAGCAGGAAGAGGAAACACACACACAGGAAATACAGGATTTACTTCCAGATGTACAGGATGGAAAAAGGAGCTGTTAGTTTACAGCATGTTGTAGAAGGGCCTGACAGACTCAGTTAATTTCCCATCATCATCCTCTAGTGTCATCAGAAGAACATTAATGTGGTCCTCAAGACCTGAGCGCTAGAAGATCGATCCGTCTTTAAATAACGATCCGTCAGGACGAGCCGCTAAACTCACCTGTGGCATGACGTGATTGGTGGGCTGGTGCTGGGGGTGGGCGGCTGGAGGCGGAGCTACAGATGATTGACATCTGGAGGCCTGTGAGTTGACGCTGGGGTTGTAGACGACAGCGCTGCCGTCAGGATTCAGAAACGGCTGACCTGCGATCAGTCAAGAGGATTGTAGATCAGTACAGGCTCCTATCAGAACTGATATCAGATTTATCACCACTGTTGCCAAGTCTGTGGTTTTACCGCGGAATCGGGCTACTTTTATACTGTTGTCGCGGGTTGTTTGTCATGTCCAACCCCAATAATGTAATATTTAGCCCCTGGAATGCTAATTTGACCAGAGGAACCCCACCCTGGAACACAATTTTTACAGGGGGACCCCCCTCGAAACACAATTGGGCTACTTCTTTTGATTAGCAATTGGGTGGGTTTTGTTGTGAAAATCTGGCAACCCTGTATATAACTGATACACACACTAATTTTTTTAATTTGCTAGAACAGAAAAACTATTTATATTTCAATCTACAGCAATATAATCACTGAATATTTTGATATTTCAATATATGATATCTGACAAACTAAGCACTTCATTTTCTTCATTTTTATTTGCTCAAATTTGATTATTTGAAGCATTACTGATAATTGCAGCAATAATGATAATCATCAATAATTTACTAAATTGAGAAAACTAAAATCTATCTATATTATTGCCTAGCTATATATATATATATATATATATATATATTTTTTTTTTTTTTTTTTTTTTTTTTTTTTTTTTCCAGGACTTTAAGCACTACTTTTTTGATTTTTTTAAGGACTGCCTTTAAAACAGAGATCTCACTTATCAAACAATGCTTTATCTTTCAAATTCTAAAAAACATAAATAACAATGTGCTAATAAAAAATGGCAAAAATGAAGTGAACCACATGCATTACAAAGTATACCACACTTTTATTATAGTAAACCTGTACTGCCTTATTGGTTTGATGTTCTCTACTGTTTAAGAAAACAAAAATGACAAAATACATTTTATAATTAGAATTTAATGTAAAAACTCCTTTAGAGTGTTAATTCTAAAAATAAATAAATAGCCTTTGTTATTTTAACCTTTAATATTATAGTAATATGCAAGTAATCTATATAGTTTACAGCATTAGCTGAGACAGATTCAACATTATAATTGAATTTATTTAAAGACATATCTGTTCAATAAAGCACTGTTTAATTAATTTTGTGTGAGTGAACCATCATTTCTGTGTAGTGTTACTCCAATATACAGCAGATCTCAGCTGAGTGATTATTTATATCTTTGCAAAATCTGAACTATATAATCACCAGCTCTGATCCACTAAACGCAACTATAAGATAAGATGATAAGATATTATTAACATTAACCTCTTGATTTCCTGTAAAGCTGCTCTGAAAATAATTTCCAGGACTGGTTTATCGGTTCACGCTGAGAAAGATGAACAGCACTGCATTACGAACAATGGTGTAATTGAGGTAAAACCTGAGAGGAAGTCTAAAAATAAGCCTGTAAATGATGACAAATAGAGCACAGGAGACGGTTTGGTCTTACAAACAGCCTCATTGAGCTCCAGAACACAAAAACGCATCCCAGAGGCCTTGATAGAAGAGAGAAATGTCTCATTTGCAAACTCCTTAAAAGAGGTCAATAAGCAATTACACAGCCGCGCCGCCTGTTGTAAACGCATTAGAGCCGCCCCAGCAGCCGCATGCATATTTAAACACACCTCTCCAATGAGACGCAATATTTCACACGTCCGTCTGAATCTGGACACACAACAACGGCTTCATCGTGAGTTTCCCAGCAGCACACTGATGCATTCAGACCAACACTGAACAATAATGGTTTGCTATTGCCTATAATGACTGGCTATATTACACCATTTTTTGAGTGGAATCTCTCAATACAGAATGCTAAACTTAAACAGATATGTTTGCCGTTGTTTTCAGCCCATCAGTGTCTTTTCTGTAATGCAGAGTAAGTGTGCAAAGGGTTGCCAGGTCATGAAGATTAAGTAAACCAAAGGACAAAAAATAATGATTTAAGAGAAAAGTTCTGATTGGGGGATTTAAGCTATTGACATCTGGCAACCGAAACCATAAAAGCTTATGGAGGCTGATTTTGCTAAATGGCAAAAATTAAACATGGGCAAATATCACACATGATTTTGCTTTAAAAAATTGAGAGCAGCAGAAATCATGAATATCTCAACAGAAACATATTTTTGTCAGTGTTTTTTATGGTTGCCAGGTTGGGAAGATTGAGTAAACTTTTGGGTACAAAAAAAAATGTGTCCATTTAAGAGAAAAGCTCTAAAAGGGGGATTTATGCTCTTGAGATCTGGCAACCATAACCATAAAAGCTTGTGGAGGGTTATTACGCAAAAAGGCAAATGAAAAATTAAACATTTTAGGATATATAATCAGTAGGCAAATATCACACACGATTATGCGTAATAAACCTAGAGAAGCAGAAATCTTGCATACAGCATGAGTGTTTATGAAACATCAGTCTGAGTGACACAAGAAACAGCGAAAGCATCCGTTTGAAAGAAACAGACTGGCTGTAATACGCTATTATTTTAGTAGAATATCTCATGAGAGACCACAGAACTTAAAAGTATTTTTGTCAGTGTTTCAATGGTTGCCAGGTTGGGAATATTAAGTAAAATACTGGGTAGAAATTGTGTTCATTTAAGAGAAAAGCTCTTAATGGGGGATTTGAGCTCTTGACATCTGGCAACCACAACCATAAAAGTAGATGCTTGATTCCAATGCAAGATAACGCAAATGAAAATTAAACATTTTAGGACATATAAATGATTATGCTCAATAAATTCAGAGAAGCAGAGTGTTTATTAAGCAGTCTGAGCGACACAGTAAACAGCGCAAGCGTCCATGTGGAAGAAAGTAATACACTATTATTTAAGTGGATTATATCTCAATAAAGATCGCTGAACTTAATTATACGTTTTTGTCTGTGTTTTAAATGGTTGCCAGGTTGGGAAGATTAAGTCAACTATTGGGTAGAACTTGTGTCCATTTAAGAAAAAACCTCTGAATAGGGGATTTAAGCTCTTGACATCTGGCAACCGCAATCATAGAAGGTGGTGGAGGCTTGATTCCAATGCAAGATATTGCAAATAACAAATGAAAATGAAACATTTCAGCATATATAATCAGCAAATATTGTGCATGACTATGAGAAGCAGAGTGTTTATGAAACATCAGTCTGTGACATAATGAAACAGTGCAGGCGTACATGTGGAAGAAAGTAACACACTATTATTTAAGTAGATTACATCTCAAAGATCGCTGAACATAAATGTACGTTTTTGTCTGTGTTTCTAATGGTTGCCAGGTTGGGAAGATTAAGTAAACTATTGGGTAGGAAATGTGTCTGTTTAAGAGAAAAGCTCTGATTGGAGGATTTAAGCTCTTGATATCTGGCAACCACAACATCTGTGATGACTTTTTTTTAAAAGCATGAATGACAATGGCAAATTACACTAAAACGCCTTCAGGATAAACCAGCAAATATTGCAATATCATCCAGCATGAAGTGTCAGTGTGAGCGTGGCAGGGTTAAGATCAGGGTTAGTGGAGGACGTGAATCGTGCATGCGAGAGGAATCGGCGTCAGCGTTTACCAACCTGTGTGCGGATTGACCAGGACACTCCCGGACGGTATCCCTGCGGCATCCAGCGGAAGCAGATAGTAGCTAGCGCTAGCCGCGGACACCGGCGGCTCATAGGAAGCGGCGCCGCTAGCGCTGACGGCGGGGAAGGCCACGGGCTGCGTTAGAGCCGCGGCGGCTGGAGCAGGCTGGGATCGAGAGAGCGAACCCGTGGACGAACCTACGCTACTACAAGAGTCAGAACCTAGAGAGGAACAACCACATCAGCCTCAACAAGCAGACAGAAGAAGAAGAGCAGATTCATTGGGGATCGTCAGCGGACTGCAGCGCCACGGTTATTAAAACACTCCAGAATATAAAAGGTCAGACAAATTTCAACAAGATGCTCAATTCAATTTCATTTCTAATTACCTCAGGGACCGAAGCAATGGAAGAAGAGAATAATTGTATTAGCTGAGAATGACATGTTAATTAATTTCTGATTAGTGTCTCGCTTCATTTCGCCATTGATGTGTTTCTTCTTCTCTCAAATTAAGGATGTTTTTCTCTCTTTGAAACTAAAAATATGTGTTTACATGTCAAAGGTCATACTGACAGTAGTTTATGTGAAAACTACACACATTACTGGTCAGCAAGATTTTTCATGTTTCTGAAACAAGCTCACAAAGGATGCATTTATTTATTTAAAAATGCTGTAAAATAGTAAAATATTATTAGTTTTAAAATAACTGTTTTCTATGTGAATATATTGTAAAACATAATTTATATAGCTGTGATCAAAGCTGAATTTTTAGCATCATTACTGCAGTCTTCAGTGTCACATGATCCTTCAGAAGTCATTCTAATATACTGATTTGCTGCTCAAAAAACATTATCAATGTTAAAAACAGTTGTGCTGCACAATATTTTTGTAGAAACCACAATACATTTTATTTGTCAGGATTCACAGATGAATAGAAAGTTTAAAAGAGCAGCATTTTTTTGAAATAGATCACTTTAATGCATCCATAATGAATAAAAATATTCCTTCTTTTCTTTATGCTACTGACCTTGAAGTTTTGAATGGTAGTGATCAAATTTTCCAAAATAATATTTTTTTTTACAATATGACTGTTTTTATTGCATTTTAACGATTTAATGATTGATTTAATGATATTAATGCATAACGATCACCAATGAATTCCGAGGACTAAACAGTGTTAATAAAGTTGACAGAGAATTCAGAGCATGCAGTGAGACACAGATGAGTCGCTACATAAATCATGCTGTTATTGTAAGAACAGAGACTGTATGAGAAGAAAAGCAGAGGAAGAGTATGTCAGCAATCAGATAAATCTGTCCCTCACCTGTTTTTGAGAGCCGTCCTACGCTCTTGCTGCTGCTGGAACTGTCTCCGCGGATCAGGACCGGGATCCCGCTGAAGCTGCTGGCTTTGGTCATGGCAGGCTTCAGGTTGCGGTTGGAGCTGTCCGAATCGGTGCTGCTCCACGGCCGCGGCTCTGAATACTTGGCCTCATTCTCTGAGCTGCTTTGGCGGCTGTTCCCCGACCGACCGTCTTTCAGCCTGCGTGAGGAACATCAGGCGGATTCAGAACAACAGCTTCGTTTCACAATCAACTCATTGGATACGATGGATGCTCAAAATCACCTGAAGATCTGCCGTCTCTGCTGGATGTCGCTGCACACCTCGTCCTCCTGAATCCTGGAAAACATGTCGCTTATTACTTTTATGGAGTTGGCAGATGCTTTTATCTAGAGCTACTTTAATTGCATTTGAGATGCTCATTTAATCAGTTCATGCATTCCCAGGGTATCGAAACCTACAACCTGCAGCAGTTTAGTGCATGAAAATTACCCTTAATAAAAAATGCATGCATTTGACAAAAGCTTTTATCCTAAGCCACTTCCATTTTTTCAGTTCATGCATTCCCTGGGATTCGAACCCACAACCTTGATGTTACTAACACCATGATCTGGGACAGTTAAGTGCATGAAAACAACCCTCACTAAACATTTATGCATTTGACAGAAGCTTTTATGCTAAGCAACTTTTGCAAACATTCAGTTCATGCATTTCCTGGGATTTGAACCCATGACTTTGCGTTGCTAGAGATCTACTGTTTGAGCAACAGGAATAATTATTCACATGCCACCCATTTACTCCCATGTGACCAGTTATGTACATTGTTTTCAAGGTGCACATTTAATTAGTTTATGCATTCCCAGGGAATCGAACCCACAACCTTAGTGCTACTAAGACCATGATCTGGGCCAGTTTAGTGCATGAAAATGACCCTCACTAAACATTTCTGCATTTGACAGAAGCTTTAATCCAAAGCAACTTCTGCAAAAAAAATTTCAGTTCATGCCTTTCCTAGGATTCAAACCTACAACCATGGTGTAACTAAGCCCATGATCTGGGCCAGTTCAGTGCATGAAAATGACCCTCACTAAACATTTATGCATTTGGCAGAAGCTTTAACCCAAAACCAGTTCCATTTTTCAGTTCATGCATTCCCAGGGAATAGAACCCAGAACCTTGTTGCTACTAACACCATGATCTGGGCCAATTTAGTGCATGAAAACGACCCTCACTAAACATTTATGCATTTGACAGAAGCTTTATTTTTTTCAGTTCATGCATTCCCTGGGATTCGAACCCACAACCTTGGTGTTAGTAACACCATGATCTGGGCCAATTTAGTGCATGAAAACGACCCTCACTAAACATTTATGCATTTGACAGAAGCTTTATTTTTTTCAGTTCATGCATTCCCTGGGATTCGAACCCACAACCTTGGTGTTAGTAACACCATGATCTGGGCCAATTTAGTGCATGAAAACGACCCTCACTAAACATTTATGCATTTGACAGAAGCTTTAATTTTTTCAGTTTATGCATTCCCTGGGATTCGAACCCATGACCATGGTGTTACTAACACCATGATCTGGGCCAGTTTAGTGCATGAAAACGACCCTCACTAAACATTTATGCATTTGACAGAAGCTTTATTTTTTTCAGTTCATGCATTCCCTGGGATTCGAACCCACAACCTTGGTGTTAGTAACACCATGATCTGGGCCAGTTTAGTGCATGAAAACGACCCTCACTAAACATTTCTGCATTTGACAGAAGCTTTAATCCAAAGCAACTTCTGCAAAAAAAATTTCAGTTCATGCCTTTCCTAGGATTCAAACCTACAACCATGGTGTAACTAAGCCCATGATCTGGGCTAGTGTAGTGCATTAAACGCCCCTCACTAAACATTTATGCATTTGGCAGAAGCTTTAACCCAAAGCCAGTTCCATTTTTCAGTTCATGCATTCCCAGGGAATCGAACCCAGAACCTTGGTGCTACTAACACCATGATTTGGGCCAGTTCAGTGCATGAAAACGACCCTCACTAAACATTTATGCATTTGACAGAAGCTTTCATTTTTTCACTTTATGCATTCCCTGGGATTCGAACCCATGACCATGGTGTTGCTGACATTATACTTTGCTGAAGCTCAATAGTAATTTATATTAATAGTCTTTTTAGAGCTAGAGTTTGAATTAGAATGAGTCTCATAGTGGATGAAGTCTGCATCACTGATTCTGTTATTTTCTTGTTTATCTCTGTGAAGCTGCTTTGAAATGATCAGCGCTGTATGAAGCACTATAGAAATAGATGTGACTTGATTTCTCACGCTCACCTTCTATCCAGCGGGAAGGTGTCTAAACCCTGCAAAAGAGATTCAATGTTGTTTATTTTCATGTCAAACAGCCATAAGCACAGGATCATATAGTTGTAACGTATCTCACATCAGCAAAGATCCTGTCTCTTGCTCTCTGATATTCCTCCTCCCGCTCCTCGATGGACTTGCTCCTCCTGTCATCCTTCAGTTTCATGCGCATCTGAAACACAGAGCACTCTTTGAACTCTAAATGCGGTCTCACATCACATTATGCCGTTACTATGCGAGCTAACGGCCGGTTTGATGGCTTCATTAGCAGATCTCCACCTACCCCGCTGTCGTCTTTGTCTATGCTGGAGTTGTCCCTTTTTAAGATGTAGCGCTTCTGGAAATCGTCCGTCTTGTCGTCTTTGATGTGTTCGGAAAACTTCTGATCTGGTCTGCGCACGAACGGAGAGAGAAATCAAAATGAGAAACGCTCCAGGAGACGTTTACGGCCGTCGCACAGATGCAAATCCCTCATAATTACGCTTCTCCCGAAAAACTCATTTCAAAGGGATCACATGCTAAATGTTCGCCTACGGTCGTCTCACGCTCTACGCTAGCAGTCGGAGGTCACTCACATTCGTGTATTGCTGGTTTTGTTGACGATGACACATTTGCCGGACTGGTCGACGTTGTGGTCTAAGCCGAAGTAAGCAGCGACTCTGTGCAGGAGCATTCGGTGATAGGAGGTCATGGGCGGAAACCTCCTCCTCTGACTCCTGAACAAACCAAAAACACATCCAGAAATCAACAACTGTTAGAGGTTTTTGAATTCAACTGATTTGACATGCCTTTTGATCATTACATTTAATTAAAACATTCAAAATGTGGAAATATGGAAATGGAAAAAAAAATAGAATTTGGGAAAACAAAATGCAATTTGGGAAAAAATAAAATTTCATAGGGCCCTAAAATGTCAAAAAGTGTTACATTTGTAATAGTTTTTAAACTGTTTTATTATTTCAATTAATTATACACGTTTTTTGATTAATAAATTTTTTTTTAAACCATTACAATTTAATAAAACCATTAAAATGGGTAAAAAAATGGAATTTGGGAAAATAAAAAGCCCTAAAAGTGTTACATTTTAAATAAATTGATGTTAAACTGTACAAGTGTCATTATTTCAATTTATTATATACACCTTTTGATTAAATTAAATCATTCAAAATGTGGAAATATTAAAATAATAAAATGGAAAAAAATTGAATTTGGGAAAACAAAATGGAATTTGAGAATAAATAAAATGAATTTCATAGGGCCCTAAAATGTCAAAAAGTGTCAAATTTGTAATAGTTTTTAAACTGTACAGTTTTATTATTTCAATTAATTATACGCATTTTTTGATTATTACAATTTATTTAAACATTACAATTTAATAAAACCATTAAAATTGGTGAAAAAAAAAATTAATTTGGGAAGATAAAAAAAAATTTCATAGAGCCCTAAAAGTGTTACATTTTAAATGAATTGATGTTAAACTGTACAAGTGTCATTATTTCAATTAATTATATACACCTTTTGATTATTAGATTTAATTAAACCTGTAAAATTGGAAAAAAAATGGAATTTGGGAAAATAAAATTAATTTCATAGGGCTCTTAAATGTCAAAAAGTGTTACATTTTTAATAAAATGATGTTATATTGTGTACGTTTCATTATTTCAATTAATTATACACACTTTTTGATTATTAAATTTAATTAAACCATTCAAATTGAATAAAACCATTAAAATGGAAAAAAAAAGGAATTTGGGAAAATAAAATGAATTTCATAAGACCATAAAATGTCAAAAAGTGTTACATTTTTAATAAACTGATGTTAAACTGTACAAGTTTCAGTATTTCAATTAATTACATACGCTTTTCAATTATTAAAATGTAATAAAAAATTAAAACAGAATAAAACCATTAAATTGGGAAAAAAAGGATAATAAAAAGAAATAATAAATATAAAAATAAAATGAATTTCATAGGGCCCTAAAATGTCAACAAGTGTTAAATGTTTAATAAATTGTTGTTAAACTGTACAGTTTCATTATTTCAATTAATTGCACACGGCTTTTGATGATTCAAATTGAATTAAACCATTAAAATCGAATTTCATAGGGTTTTAAAATGTCAAAAAGTGTTACATTTTTAATAAATTGATGTTAAACTGTACAGTTTCATTATTTAAATTAATTGCAAACGGCTTTTGATGATTCAAATTGAATTAAACCATTAAAATGGAAAAAAAAGGAATTCGGGAATAGAAAATGAATTTCATAGGGCCCTAAAATGTAATTCATGTTAAACGTTTAATAAACTGTATTCTATTCATGATTATTTAAATGACTTAGATGTGCTTCTTGGTGACTAAAACTCAGTTTTAGTTCAATTTAATTGAAAAGTTATCCGGGAAAATTAAAGCAGAAAAAAACTCCAGAAAATCTAAAATGGACAAAAGAGAACTTGGGGAAAAAATAAAGGTGATTTCTGTGATGAAGGACTTACTCGATGTTACTGATGAAGTCCAGGATGTCCTGCTCCAGCTTCAGCAGCATCATTCGGTCCCTGATGAAGAACAGCTACAGTTAGCCATCTATACTAATATAACCAGAAGTTTCCACCACAAATAATGCTTGATCCTCCTCTGGAGGTCTAATGATAGGAGTGTTTGTCTGAGGTCAAGCCTGAGTGAGTCACCTGGGGTTGTTCTTGAGTGTGTTCACCAGGAAGCCGTGCAGATCGATGCCAGTGGAGTCCTTGTATTCCTGACTGGAATCTGCAGACAGATGGACATGTTAACCACACGCCTCTCTCTGAAACATCCTCACACCACTCAGCAACTCACTCACCTCTGGACAGCATCTTGCGTGGCATTTTCTCCAGTTTGTTGGCACTTTCCTCATCCTCGTACGCAGTAAGAGGCGACTCTTCTTTGTCAAACGTCTGCGAGAGTTTAATATGATCTCCATCCTGCGGATAAAAACAAACACAGCTAATGGAGCTTGACAGTAAGTCAACATTTCAATGAAAATGTACACTTCAATTAGATTTTTGTGTGTTTATACTAACAACTGCAATCATATTTTTAATAAAATCACCCAATATGACTTTAATCAATTAATAATAAACCAGATTTTTTAATAAAACCACCCACAATGGAACTGAGATCTGATAAGTTGTATCAATTTAAATTGTTATGTTTAATGCCATACTAATCAAACAGCAATACAGACAAGAAAAAGACTAAATAAATGAGTTTGAATTAGATTGTTTAATTAGTAGTATGTTTAATTGTAATATTTGTGACCCTGGAGCACAAAACCACTCTTAAGTAGCAATAGGTATATTTGTAATACATTGTATGGGTCAAAATGATCAATTTTTCTTTTATGCCAAAAATCATTAGAATATTAATATCATGTCCCATGAAGATATTTGTAAATTTCCTACCATAAATATATCAAAAAGAAATTTTTAATTAGTAATATGCATTGCTAAGAACTTAATTTGGACAACTTTAAAGGCGATTTTCTCAATATTTTGATTTTCTTGCACCCTCAGATTTTAGATTTTCATTCCATTTCATTTAGTTTCATTCCAACCAAATATCATCCTATCCTAACAACCCATACACCAATAGAAAGCTTATTTAATTTCAAAATATTGACCCTTATGATTGGTTTTGTGGTTCAGGGTCACATTTAAATTAGTTTAATGTCAGAACACCATAAATGCATCAGTAGTTTGTGTACAGTAAGAAAAAAAAGAAATCTTCAGTTTGGACAGATCACGATTTGGATGAATAAACCTCCAACTCTCCTAAAACTAACTAATCAGCCTTTATTCTGTGATTAATAACAAAGAAAACTAGCAGAACTCACTGCAAAAAATGCTTTTCTTACTCAGATCTTTTGTCTTGTTTCCAGCCAAAATATCCAAAAATTATTAAATCAAGAAGGATTTTCTATATAAGTAAAAATAGTCTTGTTTTCAGAAAAAAGAAGTCAAAATTAAGTTTTTGCTTAGAACAAGCAAAATAATCTGCCAATGGGGTCAGAAAAATAAGCTTATTTCAAGCCGAAAATTAGATTATTTTTCTTAACCCATTGGCAGATTTTTTTGCTTGTTTCCATCAAAAATGCACTTTTGAATTTTTACTTGTCTAGAAAATCTTTCATGATTTAAGAATTTTTACATATTTTAGCTGGAAACAAGATAAAAGATCTGAGTAAGAAAATAATTTTTTGCAGTACTGTAAGAGAAAACAGAAACACCTTCACAATCCTCTACAAACGACCACATTGACATTTCCTTTCTGTCCAAAAACACTCTTCCACACTGGAAACTAAAGCGTTGTGTAATACGACATAAACAACCAAACCAGCCAATCAGAAAACATTCATCTGTCGCTATCACAGCTTGTGTGCCCTTTCATCACCGGATCTATTATGCATTACGCACTTAAGACCTTCTATAGACATCAGGGATGCACCGAATAATATTACTTTTTCCAAGTAACTAGTAAAGTAATGCATTACTTGTTAATTCACAAGAAAATATGAGTTACTTTTTTAAATAAATGACTAATAACTAATTACTTTCCCCCTCATTTATTGATTGACAGCTCTCCTGTCCCCAAGTTGAGAGAAATCAAGAGTAAGATGTTATTTTAGTTCTAGAATAAATGTGAACATGCATTAATTCATCTCACTCACTAAAGAAACACTGAAATTCAACACAAACCTGCAATAATTAAATATGTTCAATAATACAAACATCCCTTATGTATTTAATCCCATTTTATTAAACGATGTCTTTGCTGCCGACCTTCAATGATCCAATTCATCCATACTAATAAACAAAAATGACTCAAGATAATCTAACATTTGTTTTACTTTTTTTATTGCTAAAGAGTTGACTTTTTTTCTTCTGCGGTCTACTGTACAGACGGAGATTTACTTTTCTCTAAGCCTGAGGCTTTTGCTGTCAAAAGGCTTTTACATTTGACAAAAATACAACTTTTTATATTAAAAACAAACAAGCAAGACCTGCCCAGATTTAAAAGTAACACAAAAGTAACATAATGCATTACTTTTGCATTACTTTCCATAAAAAGTAACTATGTAACGTAATCAGTTACTTTTAGGGAGTAACTCAATATTGTAACGCATTACTTTCTATAAAAAGTAACTAAGTAGTGTAATCAGTTACTTTTTTAGGGAGTAACTCAATATTGTAACATTACTTTCTATAAAAAGTAACTAAGTAACGTAATCAGTTACTTTTTTAGGGAGTAACTCAATATTGTAACGCATTACTTTTCATAAAAAGTAACTATGTAACGTAATCAGTTACTTTTAGGGAGTAACTCAATATTGTAATGCATTACTTTCTATAAAAAGTAACCAAGTAACGTAATCAGTTACTTTTTTTAAAGGAGTAACTCAATATTGTAACATTACTTTCTATAAAAAGTAACTATGTAACGTAATCGGTTACTTTTTTAGGGAGTAACTTAATATTGTAACATTACTTTCTATAAAAAGTAACTATGTAACGTAATCAGTTACTTTTAGGGAGTAACTCAATATTGTAACATTACTTTCTATAAAAAGTAACTATGTAACGTAATCAGTTACTTTTAGGGAGTAACTCAATATTGTAACATTACTTTCCATAAAAAGTAACTATGTAACGTAATCAGTTACTTTTAGGGAGTAACTCAATATTGTAACATTACTTTCCATAAAAAGTAACTATGTAACGTAATCAGTTACTTTTAGGGAGTAACTCAATATTGTAACGCATTACTTTCTATAAAAAGTAACATAATCAGTTACTTTTTTAGGGAGTAACTCAATATTGTAACATTACTTTCCATAAAAAGTAACTATGTAACGTAATCAGTTACTTTTAGGGAGTAACTCAATATTGTAACATTACTTTCCATAAAAAGTAACTAAGTAACGTAATCAGTTAATTTTAGGGAGTAACTCAATATTGTAACGCATTACTTTTCATAAAAAGTAACTAAGTAACGTAATCAGTTACTTTTAGGGAGTAACTCAATATTGTAATGCATTACTTTCTATAAAAAGTAACCAAGTAACGTAATCAGTTACTTTTTTTAAAGGAGTAACTCAATATTGTAACATTACTTTCTATAAAAAGTAACTATGTAACGTAATCGGTTACTTTTTTAGGGAGTAACTTAATATTGTAACGCATTACGTTCTATAAAAAGTAACTAAGTAACGTAATCAGTTACTTTTAGGGAGTAACTCAATATTGTAACGCATTACTTTCTATAAAAAGTAAGTAACATAATCAGTTACTTTTTTAGGGAGTAACTCAATATTGTAACATTACTTTCCATAAAAAGTAACTATGTAACGTAATCAGTTACTTTTAGGGAGTAACTCAATATTGTAACATTACTTTCCATAAAAAGTAACTAAGTAACGTAATCAGTTAATTTTAGGGAGTAACTCAATATTGTAACATTACTTTCTATAAAAAGTAACTATGTAACGTAATCAGTTACTTTTTTTAAAGGAGTAACTCAATATTGTAACGCATTACTTTCTATAAAAAGTAACTAAGTAACGTAATCAGTTACTTTTAGGGAGTAACTCAATATTGTAACGCATTACTTTCTATAAAAAGTAACTATGTAACGTAATCGGTTACTTTTTTAGGGAGTAACTCAATATTGTAACGCATTACTTTTCATAAAAAGTAACTAAGTAACGTAATCAGTTACTTTTAGGGAGTAACTCAATATTGTAATGCATTACTTTCTATAAAAAGTAACCAAGTAACGTAATCAGTTACTTTTTTTAAAGGAGTAACTCAATATTGTAACATTACTTTCTATAAAAAGTAACTATGTAACGTAATCGGTTACTTTTTTAGGGAGTAACTTAATATTGTAACGCATTACTTTCTATAAAAAGTAACTAAGTAACGTAATCAGTTACTTTTAGGGAGTAACTCAATATTGTAACGCATTACTTTCTATAAAAAGTAAGTAACATAATCAGTTACTTTTTTAGGGAGTAACTCAATATTGTAACGCATTACTTTCTATAAAAAGTAACTAAGTAACGTAATCAGTTACTTTTTTTAGGGAGTAACTCAATATTGTAACGCATTACTTTCTATAAAAAGTAAGTAACATAATCAGTTACTTTTTTAGGGAGTAACTCAATATTGTAACGCATTACTTTTCATAAAAAGTAACTAAGTAATGTAATCAGTTACTTTTTTAGGGAGTAACTCAATATTGTAACGCATTACTTTTCATAAAAAGTAACTAAGTAATGTAATCAGTTACTTTTTTAGGGAGTAACTCAATATTGTAACGCATTACTTTTCATAAAAAGTAACTAAGTAACGTAATCAGTTACTTTTTTAGGGAGTAACTCAATATTGTAACGCATTACTTTTCATAAAAAGTAACTAAGTAATGTAATCAGTTACTTTTTTAGGGAGTAACTCAATATTGTAACGCATTACTTTTCATAAAAAGTAACTAAGTAACGTAATCAGTTACTTTTTTAGGGAGTAACTCAATATTGTAACGCATTACTTTTCATAAAAAGTAACTAAGTAACGTAATCAGTTACTTTTTTTAGGGAGTAACTCAATATTGTAACGCATTACTTTTCATAAAAAGTAACTAAGTAACATAATCAGTTATTTTTTTAGGGAGTAACTCAATATTGTAACGCATTACTTTTCATAAAAAGTAACTAAGTAACGTAATCAGTTGCTTTTTTTTAAGGAGTAACTCAATATTGTAACGCATTACTTTCTATAAAAAGTAACTAAGTAACATAATCAGTTATTTTTTTAGGGAGTAACTCAATATTGTAACGCATTACTTTTCATAAAAAGTAACTAAGTAACATAATCAGTTATTTTTTTAGGGAGTAACTCAATATTGTAACACATTACTTTTCATAAAAAGTAACTAAGTAACATAATCAGTTATTTTTTTAGGGAGTAACTCAATATTGTAACGCATTACTTTCCATAAAAAGTAACTAAGTAACGTAATCAGTTGCTTTTTTTTAAGGAGTAACTCAATATTGTAACGCATTACTTTCTATAAAAAGTAACTAAGTAACATAATCAGTTATTTTTTTAGGGAGTAACTCAATATTGTAACGCATTACTTTTCATAAAAAGTAACTAAGTAACATAATCAGTTATTTTTTTAGGGAGTAACTCAATATTGTAACGCATTACTTTTCATAAAAAGTAACTAAGTAACATAATCAGTTATTTTTTTAGGGAGTAACTCAATATTGTAACGCATTACTTTTCATAAAAAGTAACTAAGTAACATAATCAGTTATTTTTTTAGGGAGTAACTCAATATTGTAACGCATTACTTTCCATAAAAAGTAACTAAGTAACGTAATCAGTTGCTTTTTTTTAAGGAGTAACTCAATATTGTAACGCATTACTTTTAAAAGCAACTTTCCCCAACACTGATTCCAACAGCTCTATTAAAACATTTATTCTAACATTCTCCTTTGCTCAGCGAGGCTGCATTTATTTGTTCATTAAAAACACATGCCTGATTCAAGAAGGGGGTCCTAAAAATGGCCAAAGAATATTATTTGCTAACTTATTATTGATTTTAAGTTAAATTTGCTTTGTTGGTAGGCTATAATGTCTACAATGACTATTATGTTAAGTAAATATTTTTTTAATTTATGTTTTGTAATTGATTTTTTTCTTTGAAAAGCTGTAAAAAGCAAATATTGGCTATTTAATGTATGCAATGGTGAAAAAAAAAAATGGCAAAATACATGGGGGAAAACAAAAAAAACGTGTTCGGCTTCAACCAAGAATTTTTATTTCGTTGCATCCCTAATAGACATATTATAAGAAGATATTAATCTATTCGTCAGCAGGACGACTGAAACACAACTGCATCCTCTCTTAATATTACTCAGTGAAATCAGTTGATGGAGTGATCTAAAGCACGTTTACCTGCTGATCTTGAGGCAGCTGTGTGGTAATGGTGGAAGGACAGGGATCTTCACAAACGGCCAGGCTCCGAACTAACTTTACCTTTGCGTTCTGGCGAAGAGCATGAGTGAAGTTACACAGAGTCACTGAGTTTGACAAACACACGTGCAGCAGCGCATGACCAAACCCTGAACACACGGATCAAACTGAAAAACCCATGCAAACATAAGAACACAACGACGCTCTGATCCTAAACCAAAAACGAGCATCATGCAGAACTCAAGCACATGAGGACGACTTTTCAGGAGAACGCTGTCAGATGAGCTCATGCCGCCGTACCTTGGGTCTTTTAGCGCTTGCTCCGGGTGTTTGCCGCTGTTCGGTGAGCAATGAGACAAAACCAAGCATGTCAGTTTCTGAATCACAAACCACAGAGAGCTCAGCTCTGCTTGAGAGAAACGGACAACACATACTGTACGTCTGAACCACTTACAGGAGAAACATCTGCTCTTCCTGTAACACATCATTAAACATCACACCAGCGTTTAGTGGCCACAGGAATATTGGCTAGCACTAAAGCAGTCCTGCGAGTTATGAAAATATCTCGGACACTGATTAGATTAATAAAGGCGAGAGTGTCAATCAAAGACATTATTAGATTCGCAGCCGCCATCTTCCTTCATTAGACACCAGAACAAAGACTGTCGCCATCTCCAAATGCTCCTCCAGGATACACTCGAGGTTTCTGCTAATATAATAGAATAGAAACGTGATCCCTCAGGATGAAAAACCCATTACTGAATCACTATGAATGACACTGAGACCGGGGGGAATTGTGTAAAAAAAATAATATTAAAAAATGTATACATATATTTTATATATCAAATTAAAATATATTAAATTATTAGAATATATTAACGCACACGCGTTAAGTTATTGCACTTTTAAGTTATTAAAATATGTAAATGTTTTTGATCACTGCATATATCGAGTTTGGGATTAGCGTGACTTTAAAAAGTAATTTATGCTCATCAAAGTTCCATTTATTTGATCAAAAATACAGAAAAAGGTATTATGAAATAGTGCAATTCAAAATAACAGTTTTTTATTTTAATATACTTTAAAATGTAATTTATTTCTGTGATGCAAAGCTGAATTTTTAGCATCATTCTAATATACTGATTTATTACTTTTACTATACATGTGGGAAACAGTATGTTTTTGGAACCTGTGATGCTTTTTTTTAGGATTCTTTGATGAATAAAACGTGAAAAACAGCATTTATTCAAAACAGAAATATTTTCTAACAATAAGCCTTTGTTACCACTTTTTATCAATTTAACACATCCTTGCTGAATAAAAGTATTAATTGCTTTTAAAGAGAAAAAGCAAGGTGTTTATTGTTACAAAACGTTTCTATTTTAAATAAATGCTGTTCTTTTTAGCATTTTATTTATCAAAGAATCCGAAACAAGTATCACAGGTTCCAAACAAATATTAAGCAGCACAACTGTTTCCAACACTGATAATAAATCAGTATATTAGAGTGATTTCTGAAGGATCATGTGACACTGAAGACTGCAGTAATGATGCTGAAAATTCAGCTTTGCATCACAAAAATAAATTATATTTTAAAGTAGATTAAAATAGAAAACCACTATTTTTAAATTGCATTAACATTTCACAATATTATAGTTTTTTTCTGTATTTTTAAACAAATAAACGCAGCCTCAATCAGCAGAAAAGTCTCCTTTAAAAAGCATTAAAAATCTTACTGATCCCAAACTTTTGAGCGGCAGTATATTTATTTATACATATTATCTATTTATATTCATATGTATGCATGTATATATATATATATATATATATATATATATATATATATATATATATATATATATATATATATACCCGCATATGTATATAATTATATACACATTTATATACACACTTTTTTTCTCACAATTGCTTTATATAAACTTTTTTTTTTAAATATAAAATGCACAATTGCGAGTTATAAAGTCAGAATTGCAGGATATAAACTCTAAATTCTGAGATTTTTCTTGTAATTCTGACTTTTTTGAGATATAAATATAGATATAAAGACAGAATTGCGGGATATAAACTCACAAATCTGAAATTTTTCTTGTAATTCTGACTTTTTTGAGATAAATATAGAGATATAAAGTCAGAATTGAGCGATATAACTCACAAATCTGACATTTTTCTCACAATTGCAAGTTTGTGTCTTTTTTTTGTCAAATATTTTTTATAATTGCTTGTCACAATTCTGACTTTTTTTTTAAATTGTGAGTTATAAAGTCAGAATTGCGGGACAAACTCACATACAAACATATACAAATATACACACACACACACACATACATATACATATACATATATATATATATATAGATAGATAGGTACAAAATCTGCAGTGATCGAGTAGATGATTTGTTGGCGTGTCTTTTGTCTCAGTTGTTCTCTCAGCCTCAACAGGCAGAAGTGGTGGATTGTTAATAAGCGCAGGGTGTCTTTACTGAATAATGACGGATGGTTATTCAGCTTTAATTGGCTATTGAACACGCCGTATTCCCCGAGAGACTCAATCTGGAACGAGGCCACAGATCCTCAATGACAGACCATGCTGGAAGAGTCCTGTCCACACACACACACACACACACACACACACTCACACACTCACACACTCACACACTCACACACACACACACACACACACACACACACACACACACACACACACACACACACACACAGCAGATCTGCGACAGGAGGAAACAGACAGATGGCCGTAAAGCTCCTCGCTGTGGCTCACTGGACCCCGCCAATCGCCTCGGACATCCGCTCTCTCCTCCGCCAGAGACCAGAGAGACGCTTGTGAAACCAAACGAAAGTCTGGACGGAGGAAATGTCACCGTATCACAGAACAGAGAGACGCAGCGGCGTAACCTTCAAAAGATTAACCTTCTACATCTGAGCGCCGTGTTCTCGTCTGCCGCTCCTCGTAACACAATTACGCTCCATTGATTGGCGGCTCTGGGCTGCGGCTCTAAAGCACAACGATCGCTGCGCTGATTTGTTTCGCTGACCCTTGCTCTCCACACAAACAACGGCACAATCGCTTCTGAAGGACAGAACTGACTACAGCGATCAATACGTGCAATATAGCAACAATACAGCGCCGGTCATCGCTCCTAGCGGCCTGCAGGGGGCGAACCGTCAATTAAACACCAATCAATAATGACACAGCTGCTATATTTTCATTCATATCTATGCGTTTATTGAAGGTGAGCACCATGTAGAATAATGTTATTAGTAGAGCTCAAATTTTTTATCTAATTAATTAGATGATGTAGTGATTAATTCATCGGTAATTAATTGCACAACAATTCGAGATGAAAAATTACTCCCCCAAAGATCATTTAAAGTCATTACTGGATGGAAGCTCATTTCTGCCACTGAATAAAAAATAAAAAAGGTAACTGCAACTTTGTCTTAAAATTCAGATTTTTTTTTCCAAGTCTGTGTCTCGCAATTTTGACTTTTTTTTTTTTCTCAGAATTGCTTTATATAAATTTTTTTTTAAATATAAATGCACAATTGCGAGTTATAAAGTCAGAATTGCAGGATATAAACTCTAAATTCTGAGATTTCTCCTGTAATTCTGACTTTTTTGAGATATAAATATAGATATATAAAGTCAGAATTGAGAGATATAACTCACATCTGACATTTTTCTCGCAATTGCAAGTCTGTCTTTTTTGTCAAATATTTTTTTATAATTGCTTAATATAAACTCACAATTCTGACTTTTTTGAAATATAAATGCACAAATGCGAGTTATAAAGTCAAAATTGAGAGATTTGAACTTTGAAATTTTGCAATTCTGGCTTTTTTTCTCAGAATTGTGAGATATAAACTTGCAATTGCGAATTTTAAAGTCCAGTTCTGAGGAGAAAAGAAAAAGACTGATATGTTCACAGAATTGCGAGTTTATATTGTGCAATTCTGACTTTCTAAGTTGCAATTGGGAGTTTATATCACATAATTCTGAGAAAAAAAAAGTCAGAGTTGTGAGAACTTTTATTTTTTATTCAGTGGCAGAAACTGTCTTCCATATTACTGTGTTAGACGTGAATTAATGTCTTTTTTCTTTTTTAAATATTACAATATGAAATTATTTTTATGAAGCGAAATATAAACTAAAAGCACCAGTAGGTGGCAGTGAGTCACTGTCTTAATGAGCGAGTCATTGAATCATTCATTCTGCTGATTCATTCAGAAAGGAAGCTGAAATGACTCTTTAGAAATGAGTCACTGAATCATTGATTCACTCGATTCAAGTCATTACTGTATAGAAGCCCATTTCTGCCACTAAATAAAAAATAAAAAAAGGTAATTGCAACTTTTTAACTCGCAATTCTAACTTTTTTGGGATATAAATGCACAATAGCGAGTTTTAAAGCCAGAATTGCGGGATATAAACTTACAATTCTGAAATTTTTCTCGCAATTGCGAATTATAAAGTCCAGCTCTGAGGAGAAAAAAAAACAGATGTTCTAAGAATTGCGAGTTTATATCTCACATTATTCTAACATGCGATGCGACTGCAACAAAAATCCACTAATAGTTAAAAGAAATATAAAAAGTTATATATCTTACAATTCTGAGAAAAAAAAAGTCAGAATTGTGAGATAAGTTGCAATAACCTTTATTTTTTATTTAGCGGAAACGGACTTCCATATTATTGTGTTCCATATTACTGAGGTGAATTTAAAACTTTTTTTATTTCTGTATGAATATTATGAAACTAAAAGCACCAGTAGGTGGCAGTGAGTCACTGTCTCAATGAGTGAGTCATTGAATCATTCATTCTGCTGATTCATTCAGAAAAGGAAGCTGAAATGACTCTTTAGAAATGAGTCACTGAATCATTGATTCACTCGATTCAAATCATTACTGTATAGAAGCCCAGTTCCATCACTAAATAAGAAATAAAAAAGGTAATTGCAATTTTTTATCTCACAATTCAGATTTTTTTCCCCTTTGCAATTGTGAGTTTACATTTCGCAATTCTGACTTTAAGATATAAATGCACAATTGCGAATTATAAAGTCCAGTTCTGAGCAGAAAAAAAGAGTTTATATCACACAATTCTGACTTTATAACTCGCAATTGAGTTTGTCTCACAATTGTGAGAATGTCAGAATTGTGAGAAAAGTCGCAACTACCTTTTTTTATTTTTATTCAGCGGCGGAAATGGGTTTCCATATTACTGGGTTAGATGTGAATTAATGTTTTTTTTTTATATTAAAATATTAAATTATGTATTATGAAGTGAAATATAAAGCACCAGTAGGTGGCAGTGAGTCATTCAGAGAGAAAGCTGAAATGACTCTTTAGAAATGAGTCACTGATTCACTCGATTCATTCAAAACTGGATTCAATCAGTAACGAATCACAGCTGTGTTAAACCGAGACTCAACAATTCTAATGCGGCTTTGATTGGAACGACTTTCATTTGTGAAATTGAGCAAAACAGACGATATTGTGTCTAAAACAGTCTAAAACACAATATAAACTTCTGGTTTACTGGACTGTTGCAATAATGGCAGTGGTGCGGATATTGGGGAGAAACGGCACTCTCACTGGTGTGATATTGCTCAACTATATCATATATTAGAAATACGTTCTTGTGCTCATTTCTTGAATTTAAGTCATATAATTGTACTCTAATAAACTCATGTTCAGTGTAAGATGAAGGACAGATCTGGACACAAACACTCTCCATGTCTGTTTTCATCTCTTTCTCTCTCACAAAGCTTTGAGTGGTTGTTTTTAGGCTTTAACTGAAATGCATAAAGGAGAGAGGCGTATCTGAGGTGACGTCATTACCTGCGTGTCCGTCCTGTCGTCGCTGCAGTGTTCCCGGTGCGTGCGGCTCTGCTCGTCTGCGGTCGAGGTGTTCTGCGATCTCATAGTCTCGCCGTTAGAATCAGACATCCTCATCAGACACGGCTACCTGGAGCGTCGACCGAGAGCCTGGAAGCTGAAACACAAACAATTATTCTAACATGCGACTGCAACAAAAATCCACTAATAGTTAAAAGAACCATCTGATTTGTTTGCTCTTAAAGTGCATCATTAAACACGTAAATGTCTCTCACAGAAGCTTTAGTGTTTTTCACAAATTACAAATTACCCCCTCGTCAATATGTACTAAAATAGCACAAACTTATATAAAACGCAATGACGTCTTCGGTGACGCGCTCGAGTCCTCCAGGGAGACGCTATACATGAGCGCCGTTACCCAAACCAATTAACCTCCAACAATTATGAGCTCAGAGTCTGAAGAGCAAAGTGAGCTAATGAGAATTACACCAATCTCAGACTTTCATTAACACGTTAGCTCAGAGTGAGATTTCTAACACGCGTGACGCTCCAAATCCCCAGCGAGACGCGGGAGCGATGACACCTTATCCAGACGGAAGACAAACCTGTGAACGCAGGCAAACCGCGCTTCCAAGCGAGCCACGAGGAACAAAAACACTCTGAAAACGGCAGAACGCTGTTCTAATGGTCTCCGTGACACATTTCTGCCCTTAGAAAAGCTATTTCTAATAATCGTTTACCTATCCACAAACGTCATCAAATTTAAAATTCATTAAATATGAATTATTTGCATGTTCTGGGAAACTGTCTAGAAGCAACACCGCGCACCTGTGCAATAATAATCTTTATTTTTATTTAAGGCAAGACACTGCAGGTGAACACTGTTTAAAAAGACACTTAATATAGGGTACTTTCCCAGTTTTTGTATTAACGGTTATATTTAAATATGTATTGTAATATGTATGTATTTTCATTGTTTTTAGGAGTGAAATGTTGTATAAATCAGTGTAAATGAAATGAACCTTCAGAATACAGATAGGAATAAAACTGTAATATCTGGTGTTTGTAAGAGAATAAATCTTTAGGCATACGCATTGGAATTGAAATCAGACGCAAATAGATAAAGTGCAATTAAATAAACAAATGTGTATTTTGGATGTTTACTTCATGAAAAGCCAAATAGCACAAAAATTGCATTAAAAAAGTGTTTTTGCTCGTAGTGTTTATCTAATGTAAGTCACGCATTTCGGAGAGACACTGCAGACAAAAACACAGCTTTTTCATGCACTTGTCAAGTTTGAGATTTTAGGCTTTTTGTTGTTTCATAAAGTGTTTTTTTCAGACTAGTGGAAAGAAAACACCCAAAAGACACTGTTAAGTCTTTCTTTTACAGCACTTTATCTATTTGTGTCGATAGATTTCAATTACAATACAGATTTCTAAAAACCAAGAGTTTTTTCTGCTACACTGAGACATAAATCTCCACTTCAGCAGCACTTACACACACCACACTTTACATTTGTATTCCTGTCTATATCCTGAAGGTTTCTACAGAGGGATTTGTTCATATATTAGCTTGATTTTATACATTTTATTCCCCAAAAGTAAAAAAATAGTGTTTCCTGTCTGTTCTAAGTATTTTTTGAATTATGAAGTAACAATATGAGATTTCCAAAATTTGACTCTGTCAAAAAACATAAGAATTTTGAAACTGACTTCACCGGTGTTTAAATTTTAATACTAGAAATGTATGCAAATGAGCACATATTTCATTAAATAATGGCTCATTTGCATATTTAGAAAACCTGTAATACAAAAGATGCTTGCAATTATAAATGTAATCAATCAACTGGGTAGGCAAAGCGATAACTATTAGTTATTTTTGTACCCTATCCACCTGCAGTGTTTCTCCTTAATGTTTCATTCCAGTGCAGTTAGTTTTCAGTGTTTTGCCATCAGAAGCTATTTGGTTTCATTCGCTAATGAACACCAGCTCAAATACTACGGTCAAAAATCAGTTTGATTGCAACAATGAGGTCATTTACACTGGAAAACCATCAGCAGTGTATTTATAACTCAACACAGGCCATAAACAGAAGAGCGTGGAGCCGCAGGAGCAGCACCGTTACCCGATGTTCTGCTGCGCGCTGCGGGTCGGCTGATGTGGCCCTGCCGTGAAGACCGAACCCTCGTGGCTTTCAGTGGCGCTGCGGAGCGTGTGGTCGCATGTGCTGAACGTGAGACGGCGGCCCATGTCCCCTTCACCGGCCCCGGAGCCCGATCGCTGCAGCGCGGGCCGCCGACGCAGAGCTCATGTCCTTCAGGAACCTGCAGACACACAACAGATCAGGACGTCAACACCAGGAAACCGCGGCAGTTTTAATGCCATGTCTGCAACCTGACAAGTGTTGCATAAAAACAATACAAGAGAAAAAAACGGGCTCTGAGTTGCATTCGCTTAATGATCTCAAACTCATGTGAGAGCTGAAATTAGACGCCTCGCACTTTGACCTCTGATGAAGCAGCACGCCGGACCGCTTTGAAAAGCAGCCTCTTTTTTTCTGTGAGATGAAAGCGTGTGTGGAACGGAGGGCACAGCTAAGCAAACACTCCACGCTGACAATGTAGTGCATTTATCAGCCGGCCGCTGCTGCATTATTTAAGAGGCTGATGGCCGCGGCTGATTGATATTCATGAGATCTGTAGCCCCAGGGTGTGTGTGTGCGCATTGTCATCGGTCACACACACACACACACACACACACACACACACACACACACACACACACACACACAGGCAATAATGTTGCACAAGGTAGCTGTCAAATCTCTGCGTGTGGGAGTGACACTGCGCTCGCAAACATCTCTCAAAATGAATCCTGCGAACTCTTTTCTCTCTGAACGCTCGGATTGCGATGCGGAGAGAAACAGCTCGTTCCGGACGCGAGCCAGATGCCCAATCCAGCAAAGATGGAGCCTCGACGGGGGACAAAGAGGAGGAAAGGGACGCATGCCAGGATTTGGAGACGCCATACGCTTACAGACACACCACAGCGCCTTCACACCAGGACAAAGAGTTGAAGACCACCACAAATAATATCGAAGAGTTTAGATACGCACAAACACAAACTCTTCATCTCAGTTTGCATCAACTCAAACATCACCGTGTGTTTGTTTGCACATAAAGCGCCTGTTTGGTGTTTGAGAGCAATTGAGGATCCACTAATAGTCCGGCGTGCAGCAGCCGAAGCGAGACAGAAACGATGTTTGAATGAGACGTCGAGCGCTTCACGGTGGAGCGCACTGGGAACTGCTGACAGGAGGATTGGGAAAATGAAACAGGAAAGAGAAAACACAGTTTGATGGCACTATCAATCTGAACTCACGGCCCCAGCGCAGCCAAAAGCTGGCGTCTAAATGAGACGGAGGTGTTGCTGTCGGACACGTATCGATCGTGTCAGCGTAGACAAATAAGCTGCTTGTTCTGCGTGCGTTTGTGATACGAGACGCTGCCAATTTCAGCCACGTCTCAAACCTGGGAATTATTCACATTCAACAAATCGATTGCTGTCGCAAGTCAACCGCAATCCTTTATGCAGGAACAATTACATCTGATATCATGTCATCAAGTCTAATCTCTGCTCTTGTTCATTAATAAATGCATATGATATCAACGCTTATTCCTTCATATATTCATAACCACAGCGTCTTTAACAACACAAGCCTCATCTGTGATGCAACAACATCATTATTATTTCAGTCAATTATGCCTACATATAATAGAAGCATGTTTGATTTTTATATTAACAGAGTGCATGAAAACACACTTTTGACATCAGAAACACATTTAATTGACATTCTGCGAATCAGAAGCATTTCTAAATCCACACAGATCAAACTTGTGCACAGTGAAATACAACAAACCAGCAGTCATCAGGCATCTCAAGTGCTCTATCAGAGTAAACGCTCATCACAATCACAGCAGCGAGCCACGGATGTCCTCACCTCACCCGATCGCAAGCGCGCCGGAGCACGTCTCAACCTCCATCACGCATTCAAGCCCCGTTTTCAGCCAAAACAAACCGCAAAGTTTCAGCAGCCAAACTCTCTCTGGCGCATTACCTGTGGGCACTCACCTGCCGCATGTCGGCGGTCATTATTTCCATCGGTCAGAGGGTTAGTTTCCATAGTACCCTAAAGCGCCCCTCCTCCTCCTCCTCCACCTCCTCCTCTCCTCTCTTCTCCTCCTCCTCTCTGTGGCTCGGTCTGCGGCGAGAGCTCCTCCGTCTGCGCCTAACTGCCGGAGCCCATGGCTGAGACTCTCGCCCGCAGCCTCAGAGACAGCGGCAAATCAACGGCTGGCCGGCGTGATGTCAGCAGCTCTCAGCCAGTCAGAACGCTCGGCTGCGCTCGCGGCACGTCACTGGCTAATTTGAGCTCTTCATTAGCCAAACAGCCACAGCCCGAGGAGTCGGGGGGGAGACGTGGGCGGTTTACCTTCACCCCCAACCCCAAAAATACACCCGCAGCTCGCGGGTCGCCGGTCCGTGGAGACGGGTCACACGCGAGCGCTATTTCGAGTGGCTTTAATCGATAATTGCAGGGCGCTTTTCATTCGGATGCAATCCTTCTAATTGCCAGAAGCTCTTCTCCATACGGACGCTCCCCACATCAACCGTGCGTTCGGTTCATTTCCATACGGACGCTCCCCTGTCAACTAAACATGTCAAATCAAACGGGGCACAGAAGAGGTGTTCAGATTAAACGCTCTAAAGATGCCCAACACAAGTCAAGCATTTGTAAAGCGCTTTATACAATGCAGATTGATTCAAAGCAGCTTCATCTTAACAAAACAGAAAATTACTGCGGCGGAATTCAATTAATTATGAATTCAACTCAATTCCTGCTGGAAAGCAGCTCTATAGAAGACAACAGAGTCATTATTCAGATCAATAACAGCATTGATGTTGCAAAGTTCAATTAGAAAACCAATTCAAAATTCTACTTAAGAAAGGTGTCATAATTCAGTTATTCGTAGTGCAGTGTTGATTCAATTCAGTTCAATAACGATAGGGTTCGAACAGATACTGTAAAATTAAATTCCAGGACTTAAGAAATTTTCAAGCACTACTTTTTTGATTTTCAAGGACTTCAATCAGAAAGCTCATTTATTGGCAAAGTCTTCCCTTTCACATACTAAAAAAAGAAAAATAGATAAAAATGGTAAAAATAAAGTGAAACACATGCTAAGTATTACTACTAAAGAATGACAAAGTATACTATTCTTTTACTATTGTAAATCCACTGTTCATTTTCTAAAAGGATTTGTATTTGTGTATACTTTGTGTTTTTATAACTGTACTGCATTATTGGTTTGATGCTTTCTACCGTTTAAGAAAACAAAAATCTGAAAAAAAGATTTGCGAAATCACTCCAAAAGTGATTTGCAGATATTTAGCAAAAGATTCACAAACCCACAGCAAATGATTAACCATCCGCACTCCACAGTTCGGATATAAACCAAATGATTTGTGATCCATGTTCTGAACTTCTGAATAATTTGATTTGAATTATTCAATTCGCAAATGATTCACAAACCTGTTCCGATTTAAATCAAATGAGTCCAGATACGCACTCCAAAGTCTCGACCTGAATCAAATGATTCGCATTCGGTGCTCCAAATTCCAACCTAAAGCAAAAGATTTGCGAACCCGTTCTGTAGTCCCAATCTGAATTAGATTTATATTGGGACTTCAAATTGCGTATCGCCAATCATTTGATTTGAATCATTCAATTCACAACTGATTTACAAACCCGATCCAATTTAAATCAATTGAGACCAGATACGCACTCCAAAGTCCGGATCTGAATCAAATGATTCGCCAATCATTTGATTTGAATCATTAAATTCGCAAATGATTTACGAACCTGTTCCATTCTGAATCAAAAGAGTCACAATATGCATTCCGAATCAATTCAGCTTAATAACAGCATTGATGTTGCAAATTTAATTGGTTTTGAAAAAAAATTAATTCTTCATTTCTCTAAAGCAGCTCTATAGAACTCAAAAGCGTCATAGTTCAGTTTAATGTTGATTCAATTCAGTTCAATAATGGTGTCGCTTTTTCAGTTCATTAATTATGAAACAAATTTCAACTTTAATAGTAGACAACAGCGTCATTATTCAGCTCAGTTCAGTTCAAATTCTGTTCTCGTCCAATAAACTGCAGTTAAATTGATAATATTACTGAATGTAAAAAAACCCCACTAAATCTGTGATCGCAAACCGTTGTGTAACACAAGGACACATTTTCTAGCAGAATGTTTGATGTTCGTTTAATTGTACATTTAACACCTGAAATAAAGAAAGTAAAAATACCCCTAAAAGAGTGCAGCAGCATCTGAAAAGCTGTAATTTACATATAATTAAAGAGAAATTCTCATTTAGCCAGGCTCACATCTTTACACTTCCACCGCTCTGGAATAATTGCCCCGCTGATAAACGACACGCTGGAAATCTCTCACCCCATAATCAATTTATTTCAATTGTGCGTGTGAACTATGACACTCCAGGAGACGAGATGAAGATTTCCTCCCGCGCGGGACGGACAGACGGACTTCTGCAGCTAATATCAGTTTGCAATGAAGCTCCTCAGAGCGTGCGCTCACCGAACAGCGTTACATTAGTCCTCAGAAAACAGGGATTGCGACGAGTAATAACGCAGGAGCACGTAATATCCTAATAATGAGAAGATGATGAGAAACATCAGACGAGCTGCTTTATTGACAAACGTGAGCAAACAGCCGCGAGTCCCGCATTAAAACCGATTTCTCCCGAATGTTGCTGCGATCGCTCAGAGGAACAATAGGGTGCCGAAAACACCACCTAAATTGACACGCGTGTCATTGAGCCGCCGCACTAGTTTATTACCCGCGTACAGGTGCCGCGGCAGATTGACGGGCGGAGGTGCGAGCGACACGCGAGCGGGCGAGAAGCGTCAACACATCAGGGCGCACGGGTGGAGCCGCTGCCAACAACTGAGCCGTGACCTTCCCCGAGAACCCAGAGCCAACATCACAGCGTGACGCGCGCCATCAACGCTTCAACACCTGAACGCCGCTCACTTACAGACTGACTGATGAGAGCTGCTGTCACTAAACGGGACGCTTCTCCACACATTAGCCTACACTATTGGCTAGTTAGAGAGGAGGAACATCACCAGAGAGGATAATGGGAAACACTGCACCTGCAACAGCCTCAACTCAACACCTGCACACAGTCAGACGCGCCTCCTTGAGAACAGGAAGTGATCACATTATAGGATGAACATGACACTGCTGGTCACTAATCAACAAGTTCAAATGAAAATTTTAGGAGATCAATGGCGCATATGTAGGTCTAGATGGACCCTGAGTACAGTTTCTCAGAAGCAGAAGTCATCGTAGTTTGGAAAATCAACATAGTGCAACAAATATCACTTTTGGACCAAAAGGAAAACACACAATAGCATTTCTATGACTTTAAAAACAGGACAAAATGTGCAGAGATTGATTAAGTTGGTCAGAAAATAAAATGGAAAATGTCACTTTGCTGTTTTCTTCAGAAACACACATGCAGTGATGTTAACTAGTTTTCTGTTTTTAACACCATTATAATATAACACCAAGTATAGAATTAAAAAAACACTTTTTTTTTTTTTTTTTTAAATTAAGGTTTCATAAATGTGATATTGAGATTTATACGTAATCTGAAAGCTGGATAAATAAGATTTTCATTGATGTATGGTGCAAAAAAGGGTGCAAAAACATTTCCAAATATTGAGAAAATCGCCTTTAAAGTTGTCTAAATGAAGTCTTTAGCAATGCGTGTTACTAAAAATATCTTCATGGAACATGATCTTAATATCCCAGTGATTTTTGGCATAAAAGAAAAATGTATAATTTTGATTTGCAATTACAATGTATTTTTGGCTATTGCTAGTTGGTTTTGTGCTCCAGGGTCACAAATGAGCATTTGTGAAAAAGTAAATAAGCTTTCCATTGACGTATGGTTTGTTAGGATAGGACAATATTTGGCTAAGATACAACTTTTTGAAAACATGCAATCTGAGGGTGCAAGGAAAAAAAAAAAAAAAAAAATCTACATATTAAGAAAATACTTGTCTAAATGAAGTTTTTAGCAATGCATATTACTAATCAAAAATTAAGCTTTGATATATTTATAGTAACAAACTTACAAAATATCTTCATGGAACATGATCTTAATATCCTAATGATTTTTGACATAAGAAAAATAGATCATTTTGACCCATACAATGTATTTTTGGTTATTGCTAGAAATATACCTGTGCTACTTAAGACAAGTTTTTGTGCTCCAGGGTCAAATGACCATTGCCGAAACAAAAGTAATGCTTATTTTATGCAATATCAATATTTTGCAAAAACATTTTAATTTCAAATGGATGAACTGAATCTGAACTGAATTTGTCCGAATGACATTATTGTCCTTTAGAGCCGTTTTGCAGCTCAATCTGAATAGTTACGTTTCCATCATTGATTCTAGTTTTCTGCACTACAGAAATAAAGCTGACTTGACTTTTTAGATTTTGGACGTGGAACATCTATGGCAATACGACAGTCAAATATGAGCCAAAGTCATCACTGGATTAACCGAAGGGCTCATATCGCAACCAAATCTGTTCTCAACACTAAAAAATGAAGACGTGACGGACAGGTGATGCCGATAGAGAATCCCATTGGCTGACAACTCGGGATTCAGGCCAGACAAAGAGACACGGCGAAAAGTTCCTTCAGAATAAATCAAGTCAAGCCAAGCCCTGGATGGACGGCCGCCTCGTCCTCCTCAGTCACTGTCAATTTCCAAGCCATAATCCTTCCCAGATCTCCCTCATCATCTTCCCTCGCTCCCGAGGACGGCGGGAGCAGGTGGGCAAGATTAACATTCCACATTTCCTCTCATAAACCCGCCATCACCTGCCGCTAAGGGCCAAGACTTATAGATTTTCAATATTAATCAAGCGCTAACCCCCGGGGAGAAGCGCAGTCACCGCTCCGGATTTCCGGGTATCAAGTTCTCGGGAAGAGACGTGAGAATCCTAGAGAACGCACAAGCTCAGCCTGGACAAAGGAAATCAAAGTAGCCGCGTCACTCGAGCCGCGGACCGCAGGGGAGGGAGAAAAAAAAAAAATCATCTGTCAAATAATTATAGCTCGTCCCACGTTTTCACAGTACAGTTGTCTTTTTCTTTTGAAAAAAGCACCGGCAGCATTCAGCCAGAAAACACCTGGCACAAAGCTTGCGAGACGCCGGTTCCGAACGCTCGGCCGCTTCATTTACATAATAAAGAACGCGTAATGGCAGCGCTTACTAATTAAGCCTCGCGATGCAATTTTTCTTCCTGGAAAAAGCAAAATGGGAGGGAGCTAAGTGACAAACGCGTTTATTTACATTTCTCCCTAAGGACGATGTGATTCCTGCACGGAGACGCTGGAAAAAAAGCCTAATGAGGTCCCCGGAGGCCGAGCGGGAGAGGAGCCTTCATCGGTACGTGACAGCGGCGCGCGGACACTGTTCCATCCTCATTAGAGCGGGGGAAAGATGCCGCTCTGGTTTAGGATGTGTCAGCGAGCAGCGACAGTGTTCCTCTTCACCGTGACACGCTGCTTGTGTAGAGCGGGACAGGTGAGGACGGGAAACGGCTGCCGAACTGACGCTTAATGCGCACTTACTGCCACACCGATCCTTCCCGCGTCTGTCCTCGGGTCACACGGCAATTACAGCCCAGGAAATGTTCCACCGCCGCTCCATCCGGGATAATTCTGCTCTCTTTGATGTGGCCGACTCGTCACACCGCTCAAGACCAAACGTACGTATACGGGACCTGTTGAACGTGCCGCTGTCTCGTGACTCAATCTACAGACTTCTTTCGCATCTCCTGCCACAACTGCGTGTGGAATGGATTTAAAGGGTTTGTTCAGCCAAAACAAAGACTTTGGTTCAATGAAGATGTTTTGAATGAAGCCTGTGAGGTTTCTGTCCCTCCATTGAAACTCCATCCATCCAAAACTTGATCTAAAAAGGTGTCATGAAGCAAATCCATAAGTTTATCACTTTATATGATGAACAGATTTAACTTAAGGGGTTTGTTTAAGGGTTTATTTACTCACCCAAAGTCAAAGACTAAAAAAAAAATCTAAGAGGCTTCTGACACTCCATTGAAAATCCATCCATCCAAAACTTATCCGAAAACGAATCCGTATGAATCAAGCGGTTTAACCCACGTCAGGGTTTTATATGCAATAAACAATATTAACAAATTTGTTTTTTTTACATTTTTTGCATCTTCTGCACCAACTGCAAGGGAAAAAACTGTGTGGGATGGATTTGAAGAGTTTGTTCAGCCAAATATATCATCATTTAGTCACCCAAACCCATTAGACTTTAGCTCAATGAAGGTATAATGAGAGGTTTCTGTCCCTACATTGGAAGTCTATGCAACCAGGACTTTGACAAGCATCCTGAAACAAATCCATATGAATCAAGCGGTTTAATCCAAATCAATCGCTTTATATGATAAACAAATTCAATTTAGGGGATTTTTGCATCTTCTGCTCCAACTGCGAGGAAAAAAAGTGTGTGGAATGGATTTGAAGGGTTTGTTTACTTACCCAAACCCATTAGACTTTAGTTCAATGAAGATGTTTTAAATAAAACCTGTGACGTTTCTATTCCTACATTGGACGTTCATGCAACCAAAACTTCAACGGCCCTAAAAAGGCATCATAAAACATTAATTTAGGGGTTTATTAAACACTTTTTGCATCTTCTGCACCAACTGTGAGGGGAAAAAATTCAGGCGTTTTCCCTGAGGTCTGGAATACAGGACTCATCTCTCCCATCTTTAAAAGTGGAGACAAAACTGATCCTGAGAACCACAGAGGGATGTGTAACCAGTAATCTGGGAAAAGTATTTTGCTCTATAATCAACTCTCGAATCTCATCTTTCTTAATGCAGCACAATGTCATCAGCAAATCTCAAATTGGCTTCCTTCCTAAATATCGAACCACTGACCATATCCACACACTACACACATTAATAAATGAACATGTACACCAAAAGAAAGATGGGAAAGTATACGCATGCTTCGTAGATTTTAAGAAGGCTTTTGACTCCATCTGGCATAATGGATTGTTTTATAAAATCATTCAAAGTGGCATAGGGGGCAAAATATATGACTTAATTAAAAACATGTATAACCAAAATAACTGTGCAGTAAAAATTGGACAGCAAAGGACTGATTATTATTTTTCTCAACAGCGAGGAGTGAGACAGGGCTGCTGCCTCAGCCTGACTTTATTTAACATCTATATCAATGAACTGGCAGATCTACTGGACCAATCAAACAGTCCTGGACTACAATTATTTGACACAGAAGTCAAATATTTACTATATGCAGATGACTTGCTAATTTTATCTAAAACACCTGAAGGTCTCCAGAACAACCTTGACATTTTAACTAAATTCTGCCATGACTGGATCTTAGAAGTCAACATCCAAAAAACTAAGATTATGATATTTCAGAAAAAACCCAGAAATCTAGAACATAGGGCTGCACGATTAATCACACGATGTTGCGAGGCGCGTTTAGTCAATGAAGCCGGTACTTTGATTAGTAGTAAATCTCCATCACGTGCGTTCAGCTGTGTTCAGAGGCGGAAATCACTGACAAGCTACGCCAAATCGCGCTCAAAATCGAATGCGAATTGGCGTAGCTTGTCAGTGATTTACGTCTCTGTGTATTAATTGCCGCTCCAGCTGAACGCACGTGATGGAGATTTACTACTAATCAAAGTAGTTTCAATCAAAGGCTTCATTGACTAAACGCGCCTCACAACATCGTGCGATTAATCGTGCAGCCCTACTAGAACATAAACATATATTTACTTTAAACAACACCACACTACAACATGTTTTACAATACAGCTATCTTGATCTAGTCTTAACTCCCGCAGGAAATGTCAATGTGGCAATAAAAACATTACTTGTAAAAGCCCACAGGGCACTGCATGCCATACGAACGAAATTATTCAAAATAAGCATCCCCATCAGAATTTGGACAAAGATTTTCGATAGTGTCATGCTGCCTATTGCCCTGTATGGAAGCGAGATCTGGGGCCCAGCGACTGACTACAGCCATAAAGATTGGCACAAACACCCTTGAGAAGTTCTGCATGTGGAGTTCTGCAGAAGTATCCTTCATGTCCACAGAAACACGCCTAATAACGCCTGCAGAGCTGAGCTAGGCCGTCTTCCCCTAAACCTAATCATTAAAAAAAGGGTTTTAAAGTTTTGGATCCACTTAAACTCTAGTTCTGAAGATTCTCTTCATTTTAAAGCAAAAGAGTCATCTTTGTGTAATGGTGTCCAATCTGACTAACAAAGCACTCAATATCACAAAACTTGAGGATCATGGAAGAATAAAAGAAATTATAAATGAAGAAAAGGAGACATACATACAACATTGGAAAGAACAGACCAAAGATGCAGGATTTTAAAATATTTTACAAGATGTAAGGGCACAAGTTTAGAAGAAAAAGTGACGATTTCCTTGACCGCTCTCAAAAACAGCTCTTTTTCCCCACACCGCGTCATCTGACGTCACGAGAGGGAGTCGTTCGCCAAGCTCTGTTGCTATTCAGTAGGAGCAGCGGTGAGTTAGTGTGTTTTCGGTAGTTATTTTTAATTTCAATTGATCATCGTCGTGGTAAATTATTGTGTTTATGGAGGCTGCACAAACTCCAGCCTGTCAGGACATCATCTCCACGGGTTTACTTACAATACAAAGAACGGTGCTATCTTCCGTATCTGGGTGCGTTTGTGCGGGCGAAGAGACGAGCCTAATGCATCTGCTTCGAAAAACGCGTTCACTTTACAACGAGGATTATTATCCCGGCGATACGATACAGTTCAACATGGGATGCCGAAGCAAGAACCAAGTGAGGCTCAGAGCCGGTGCAGTTCCTTCGGTGCACACAACACCTTCATCGGGTCCGCCGTCAGACTGTGGTTCGTCCGAAGCCGTCAGAGATGCAGCTCCACGAAAACCTGAACTGTGCACCGTAAGTCTTGTTTTTCCTCTCAGAACTTCTCATAACTACCAAATCCGTGAACATATTTAAATAATGAGACACAACGAGTCGTGGTAAAGCACCGTTTCTAGCTTGTAGGCAATAGCAATGTAATTTTAAGAACCATGTTTTAAAGATGAACCAAAGTCTTATAGGTTCGGAGTGATCATTTTTGTGAACTAACCCTTTAAACTGAGCTAAAAATTGTCTTACTAGCACCTGGATGATGAAATGAGCTGAATTATTTATCTAACAGATGTGCAGAAGTTTGTGAATGAAGGGCGTTCCAGTTTAACATGTGTTTCAGTATCTATTATATCAGTGCCACTGAGGAAGATCTAGAGAGATCCAGCTCAAACAACACATGAAAACGCAGAACATCAGTGACGAGATGCAATTACACGCCTCTGATGACAGGACACATCAACAGCTGCACTGCTCATGCTTAAAATCAACTTTTGGCTGCTGGAGAAAATCAACGACACTTTTCTTATGGAGTGAAGCTACAGCAGGCCTAACACTGCTGACAAACTAACAGTATGACAATCACCTGTTCGCCTAACACAAATGACCAACCAGTGCTGCCCGTCACACCTGCAATGTGTCAAACTAACCTCACGCCAGGACAACATCCACACAATTAGGGCGATATGGCACCATGATTTTTCTCATATCAGTCGATATCGATAATTATCACGATAAATGTCTAATCTTTATATCTATCAGTTTTAAAGGCAGGTTTTTACTCCTGAATGAAAGAAAAAACAGACAGTTAATTATTATTTATGGCTTATTGTCAGAACATGACAAATACTTTCCAAACAATGATCAATTGAGGTAGAATACAGATTAGAATATTACTAGTAAAATCAACATCAATAGAATACAATATTATTCATATTAATAGAATATATAAAACGTTTTTATAAAAAAAAATAAGAAGTGTAATATGATACAACACTTGGTTCATGGTTCTGACTGTAAACGCAGAGTGATTTTTAATGATATTTATCATTCAACAAAAATAAGAACAGACAAATCTTTTCAGCATGCCAATCCCTTTGTGCAGCTGATTTAACACATTTTGTATAAATATAAAAATATAAATATAAATAAAAAAAAAATAATGGCTCAGGGCTCTACACTTACTTTTCTTGCTAGGAGCACTTGTAAGCAATAATTAAAACTCAGATAAAAAAATTTGCCTTCCTATTTAGTTTTTTACCTTTGCTTTTACCTTTTCGTATGTTTAATGAGGCTCAGAGGTGACATGAGAGCAATCAAAATCATAAATTCATGAGATTAATGTTTTAAATAAAGTTTGAATACAGAAATATTAAAAGATTTAACTAACTGAACAGATCTGCCAGCAGGTGGCGGTAAGACACTGATTTAATTACTGAATCATTTCATTCTTTTGATTCGTTCAAACGGATGGTTCATTCGGGAATAAAGCAAGTGACTCTCTTTATGAAACTGAATCATTTCATTCATTCATAAACGAAACACCGCTGTGTTTGAATGGAGATGCGCGCAGTTGTGACTTGTTTCAGACTACTTTTGACGACGAAATGGAACAAAATCAAATTTTATTTTTTTTTTACAGTCGCACGTACTAATTTTTAGTCGCAAATGTGAGTGAAATGGTCTCACTGTAGAGCCCTGTGGCTGTAAACTAAATACTGCGTGTGGCATCCGGAAGTGCGGGCTGCAAAATGCCTGCGCAGCGTTACGCATAGCGAGTAAACATTATCGAGCGCTTATCGAACTGTCATTATCGTTTTATCGGAAAAAAAACAACAACAAACTATATCGTGATAATTATCATTATCGAATTATCGCCCAGCCCTACACACAATCATTCATGAGGTTCAACACTCGCTCCCTGAGTGCAGCTCTCTTCACATTTACCTCCATTACACTGAACCTACAGAAACTCAAAACCAGCACAGAAATGGCACACAAGACGATTTTATATAGATGCTTCAACCACTGATTGTATATCATGATATAATAAATTTTTCTTGTAAAAATGAAAAGTTTAAATATAATGAGGTTATGCAAAATTTTAATGCAATGAGTGAATTTGATTATTTCCTCTTTTATTCATTTGGAACTTGATGGATATACAGTGCAGGTCAAAAGACTGGGATCAGGACGTTTTGTATTTTATGTATTTGAAATAAGTTTCTAATGCTCATCAAGGCTGTGTTTATTTGAAAAATACAGAAAATTTTGAGAAATATTATGATGTAAAACAATGTTCTTTTATTTTAATATACATTTAAAAAAAATCTATATATTTTATTTTATACACTACTGTTCAAAAGTTGGGGTCTGTAGATTTTTATTCTTTCTTTTTTTTTTTTTGAAGGAAGTTAATACTTTTATTCAGCAAGGATGTGTTAAATCGATAAAAAGTGATTGCAAAGACTTATATTAGAAAAGCTTTATATTTTGAATAAACGCTGTTCTTTTTAACTCCTGAAAAAAGTGTCACAGGTTCCAAAAAAATATTTGGCAGCACAACGGTTGCCAACATTGATAATTCTAATAATAAATCAGCATATTAGATATGATTTCTGAAGGATCATGTGACACTTAAGACCAGAGCATGGCTGATGAAAATTCAGCTTTGCATCGCAGGAAAACAATGATTGTAATGTATATTAAAAAAAATAACCTATATTTTATATTGTAATAACATTTAGCAATATTATTAGGTTTTTTTTCAGCATTTTTGAACAAATAAATGCAGTCTTGATGAGCATAAGAGACTTCTTTAAAAAACATTACAAGTCTTATTGATCCCAAACTTTTGAGCGGCAGACTGCAAATGAAAAGCTGATGAAAGTGGATGATATAGTTTGATTCTATTATATAATAATGCAGTCAGCTCTTCATAAGTTCTCCCTCGTCTTGACTTGTTTGGGACTCGTCCAGCGCTTTATTTTCACACACTGCTTCACACAAACACATCTAACGCAGTCTAAAAACCAAATGCCAAATTAAAATGGAACATTTTCAGGATAAATAACCAGCAGGCAAATATAACAGTTATGCTTAATAAACCAAGAGCAGCAGAAATCATGATCACAATTAAATTAGCTCTCTCTCTCTCTCTCTATATATATATATATATATATATAGTCTTTTAGAGCTGAGTTTCCATAACTGATTCTGTTATTTTCAAGTTTATTTCTGTGAAGCTGCTTTGACACAATCTGTATTGTAGAAATAAAGCTGACTTGACGATAAACGACATCAATCCAATCTAGCATCATTCCACCAAGTACTAGTCTGGACCTTTTAATCGAGTTAAAAAGTCACATTATGAATCCCAGACGCACTTGTTAGTGTGCCGCTGTCTAGAAATTAAACAGCATGGGTCATTCCATCTCAGATGGGCTGCTGCAGGAACTAATCACTTCCTAAGGGTCTTAAAAGCACAAGCAACCAACTTTAGCATTTCTGAAGCACTTACATCAAACAAAAATATTCTCAACATGACTGACCTTTGTTAGTAAAACGCAATGGTTTTCAAAGCTGATGGTGTTTTATGTTCATCACTGAAGCAGCAGAGGCTGAATAAATGATAGCAAACAATGATCAATGATCAAACAGAGGCGTGCACTAATGATCAAACATGTGGTCAGTGTGGAAGCATTTAAAACTGTCCGAGAAAGACACAAAAATCATTCCAAGCAGCGACAGCGAGAGACTGTTTAGAAGCGCATCGCATGTCTTCATGAGGAGAGAAAGGTTACTGTATGATGACTGAAATCATCCATTAGTCAATCAACTCCAGAACGTTCTGTTGTCTAATACACCAGACACCAATGGTGTTTATTCTGACAGCAGCTCCTTAGCCAGGGTTCAAAGACCAAAGATGACAATCATTCACAAATCTGCTGCTGCCAGCAAAAACCAGGACTGAGCTCTTCTTGCGGGTTTACCACTAAATAAAAGACAACATTCAGAAATGTTAGTATTGTCATTTCACTGTTGTTCTGGAAAATAAAATATAAAAGTAAGACAAAAATAATAATGACAATCATTACAAACACATTTATTCTAACATTCTCCTTCGCTCAGCAAGGCTGCATTTATTTGTACATTAAAAACACATCTGATTCAAGAAGAGGGTCCTAAAATGGCCAAAGAATATTATTTTACTAACTTGCTATTGATTTTAAGTTAAATTGTGGTTTGTTGGTAGGCTATAATGTCTACTAGAATGTTGTTTTGTAATTGATTTTTTTCTTTGAAAAGCAAGACAACACTGTAAAAAGCAAATATTGGCTATTTAATTTATGCAATGGTAAAAAAAAAAATTTTGAAAAAAAAAAAAAAAAAAAAAAACAGTGTTTAATTTAGTTCAAGAAAACAGTGCTGTCTTCCAAACAGTGTGCAAACCAAAGAAGAAACCTATGTAGACTTCATGCTATGTAGGGTTGCAAAAGGGTGGAAAATTCCAGTAAATTTTTAAATTTTTAACATTTAGACCTAAAAGTAGTACTGAGGTCTTCTTGTGGGATTACAGCAAAATAAAAGTCAACATTCAGAAATGCTAGTACTGTCATTTTACTGTTATTCTGTCAAATAAAATTGACTAAGACAAAAATAATGCTAACAATCATCCCAACAGCTCTATTAATACATTTATTCTAACATTGTCCTTTGCTCAGCAAGGCTGCATTTATTTGTACATTAAAAACACATCTGATTCAAGAAGGAGGTCCTAAAAATGGCCAAAGAATAGTATTTTACTAGCTTATTATTGATTTTAAGTTAAATTGTGGTTTGTTGGTAGGCTATAATGTCTACTAGAATGTTAAAAAATGTTCAGTGTTAAGTAAATATTCCTAAATTGTTGTTTTGTAATTTATTTATTTTCTTTGGAAAGCAAGACAAAAATGCTGCAATATTTGCTTTTTACAGCAAAAATATTTGCTGTAAAAAGCAAATATTGGCTATTTAATTTTCGCAATGGTGAAAAAAAAGGGAAAAAACATGAAAAGGGTGTTCAGTAATCGGCCTTCGGACCAGTGTTTAATTTAGTTCAAGAAAACAGTTTTATCTTCCAAACCAAAGAAGAAACCTATGTCGGCCTTCTGCTTTTGGCCTAGTGTTTAATTTAGTTTGCTTTCAGCCAAGAATTTTCATATTGGCGCATCCCTAAAATATTCTTCAACATGATTGACCTAGAGCTGCACAATTAATTGTTAAAAGGTCGCGATCTCGATTCGACCCCCCTCACGATCTTAATCCAGCATTTATACGATTCAGCCAATTATATTTTACAAAACTTTTGCTAGCCTTATTACTGCACAGACTGCTGTGAGCTGATGCAGTGACAGGTTCGCCGTTCTCTCCAACATTACATAACCATTTAAACTTCATCTTCAGCGCACATTCTGTCAGATGCAATTCATGGCGCCTCCGTCTCAATATACTGTACAATGCGGCATTCATTCACATCAAATGATAACTCAGCGGCAGAGTTCCACTGGGGACACTTTTCAAAATCCCGTTTGTGTCAAATGGTTGTGTTACAGTAATCTCTTGTATTGTATAATGCACGCTCAGCGCCGCCGAGAGTTTCACGCAGTCGTTAAAACTAAACCAAAAGTAAAACCCGCACGCGCTTTCAAAAGCAATTTTCATACCCCGCGTTTAGATAGCGACTCCTCAATGCGCGCAAATTAAGCTACATAAAATATCTAGACTTTTATTAGTATGTGGGCTATAAGTTGTGTAGTTGTGTAGTTAGCTCTGTATCATGCTTGGAAAATCCGGTCTCTATTAGCACTTTGAATATTGAAAGAGTAGTACTTTGATGGTGCCAGATTCATGGACCAGCAGAGCAATGGAGCCATATATGAGCATGACGATCCATTAACCCCTCAACTGTTACTGCCATTTTTGAACAGAGACGAGAAAATGAAGAATTGAAGCTTAAATCTTTATCATTCATGGACAAGAACATTTAGTAATATGATTTTGATGTATGTTAATTCAATGTCTGATTTTAAAATGGCATTCCAAAGGATGAATTTTGACATTTTAAGTTTTCATCTGATATATCATTTCTTATTATTTCTAATGTGTAATAGGGAAAAAGGCAACAAGAAAGTCTGTTTGTGCGAAAGGTCAGAACTCCGGTTATGAAGGAGATTTTTGAGGTGCATAAATTAATCTATGAAACTCTTGTTATAAATTATTTTCCTACATAATTTGTAACACAAAAAAAATGTCAAATATCTATTTAGGAGCCTTAGACCTTCTTCAATGATATATAGTTTGTCATGATTAGATTAGGATTTATTTGTAAAATGGTGAAGTAAACTTGGGCATCCCACAGAGTGGACGTTGACAGCCATAAATGATGATAGGCTACTGTTTCTAGCTAAGAGTCATTAAATCGCTTTAAATCGCTTTACCTTTGCTAGAAAAACTCAATGGTTTTCAAAGCTGTGTTTTACATACATCACTAAACCAGCAGCTCTCATTCACCTGCAGAAAACCACACTAAAGAGAAAGAAATGTCAGTTCAATGACTGGAGAGACGCCTGCAGCAATTAAAGCAATAGAATCATTTCAGTGCAACCGCAGTCCAATCACAATCACACCAACACACGAAGGGCACCGCGGGACAATCCGCCTTCTCTAATTAGGTCAGTGTGCACTACACGTCGACCTCTACCTGGATCTGACGGGACCTGGAGAATCACACGACTCGCCGGAGAGAACCGGGACTTGTGGGAACTCCAAACACTCTCGCTTTCATTTCACGAATCTGAAAACACCAGGAAGAATATCACAGACTTCCAACTTTGTTGGAGAAGTGAGCCGGCGAACCGCGCAACACTCTGTTCTCTGCAAAGCGCAGAAGCGAAACTGTAATGTTGTGGAAACTTAATTGACTCGGTGACCCGCCGCATTGATGGATGGCTCTAGATACCTGGAGCATTCAAAGACAAGAAAGACTGATGGGTGAGCCGCTAATGGCGTTAAACCCGCACTCAGAGGGGGATGGATACGGCCACCCGCCGCGTCAGAGGAAGAGCTCTACAAATGCTTGGTGTCAGACGCTTCATATAGACACGGGAAATGAATGTCTCTAATGGAGGACGGAGGAAAAGGTGCAGAAAAAGCACGGATGCGAATCACGGAAATTCTGTCAGGAACATTTCCATAGCGAAAGGCCAGGAGAGAGGGGCTCGAAGAGTGAGGATAAATGCTAAGAGGTTGTAAGAGCGAGAGCGGAGGGCTTTTAAGTGTAACGCCGGCGGGATGGGCGCACGATGATACAGTCGAGAGAGACGTCGCCAAATAACGGCTCTAATGGCGACTGCGTCTATTACGCTTTGCCAGAAAGCCGCGAGTTGCCGTTCACGGACCTCTGCTCGATTCGGGTCAGGCCATTACCGCACAACTGCTCTTAACGCAACGCCGATGAAAGAAAGACGAGGCTCTAAATCAGGAGCGGACGAGTTCAAAGCCGGCGTACACTTCAGTCGATTGAATAACATGCTAAACGTGCTTTAAAGCAACACTGCTTCTGTCCACAGATCACATCTGATATACCTCAGACCAAGATAAAACCAGTGCTTACTGAAGACGCCTACTAGATCATAGATCTTCCAAACAGTGTGCAAACTGAGGAAGAAACCCATGTAGATTTTATGCTATGTGTTATATGTAGGGTTGCAAAAGGGTGTAAAATTTCCAGGAAATTTCTGGAACCTTTTAAAAATCTCTGGAACATTCCAAAAAATCCTGGAAACAGTGTTGGGGTAACGCAAGTTACATAATATTACTTTTTCCAAGTAACTAGTAACGCATTATTTTTTAAATTGACAATATCTGAGTTTCTTTTTCAAATAAGTAACGCCAGTTACTTTTTACCCCGATTTATTGATTAAAAGCTCTCCTGTCCCCATGTTGAGAGAAATTGTGAGATGTTACTTTAGTTCTAGAATAGGGCTGTGCGATTAATCGAAATCGCGATGTGAACATGCACGATTTCTAAATCGCCTTACAGCACGATTTTTTGCACGCACTCGACTGATACTTTTCCCGCAGCATGCTATTTGAACCAATCACAACACAGCGCGCCTAAACAGAGAGCAAGAACATGCCAACGTTCATGCTTGAAACCAGAAATGGTCATGCTGGTTTTCTTAGCAGAAAGCAGCTAGACTCTGCCAGTGTTCTAACTGTTCTTATGTGGGACACTGTGGTCTGGGTTGTTGTTTTTTCAAACACACGCACTCGCATACGCACACACATACTTACGTTTTGCCATAGGTCTGTTCTAAAGACATTTTGTTCTACCTTTACTAGGCAGGGCTCGAAATTGTGAACGTTTTGGTCGCATATGCTCCCAAAATTTAATCTGCGTGACCTGAAATTATATTTGGGAGCATTGGTGCGAGTGCGAGAAACTGTTGTGCTCCGACTTGGTTTCATTCCTTTACCAAACTTTCGGTAGCCTAACTACTGAACAGACTGCTGGGAGCTGACACAGTGACAGGTTCGCCATTCTCTTTTTCTATTGTGAAAAAAAAAAAAGGTCTCCACAAACCGCTTTTGAAGAAATATAATATATTTCGTGCTACAGCGTACATTCTTTCAGATACAATTCTGGCGCCTCCGTGTCCATATACGTTACTGAACAACGCGGCATTCATCCACATCAGATGATAACTCAGCGGCAGAGTTCCACTCACACAGGGGTGTAATTTTCACTGGGGACATGCTTTTCAAAATCCTGTTTGTGTCCTCTCATATTTCAAATGGTTTTGTTATAATAATCTCTTTTATTGTAGAATGCACGCTCAGCGCCTGAGAGAGTCTCGCACGATCGTTAAAACAAAACCAAAAGTAAAACGCGGACGCGCATTCAAAAGCAATTTTAATATCCCGCGTTTAGAGAGCGACTCCTCAATGCGCGCAAATTAGGCTACATAAAATATCTAGGCAGTTATTAGTATGTGGGCTATAAAAATATATTGTGTAGTTGTCTATAGCTCTGTATCATGCTTGAAAAATTCGGTCTCTATTTGCACTTTGAATATTGAAAGAGTAGCCTACTTTGATCATGTGCTTGTAAAACATCTGCTGTCAGAATCAGCCATGAAGAATCAAGATCAGTGCATTACTAAAAAGAAATTGGGTGCGCCTACATTTTTTTTGGTGCTCCTAACTTTTTTTCACCTGCTAGGTGATTTTTTTTTCCGCCTTCTGTTTTAGAGACATGTTACAGGTCTTTGATAAAGATCTAATTGTTTTCCTTTTAGAAAAATGTTTTAGATTCACACTGTAAAACATGTATGTGTCAAAACTGTGATTAAAATCGAAATCGCAATACTGTTCAAGAAAATCATGATAGGTTTCTTTTGTCCATATCGCACAGCCCTATTCTAGAATAAATGTGAACATGCATTAATTCATCTCACTCACTAAAAAACAGATTCAGTGTTCTTCAAATTGAATAAAAACATTGAAATTCAAGCAAACCTGCAATAATTAAATGTTAAATAATACAAATATCCTTTATGTATTTAATCCCGTTTTATTAACCGATGTCTTTGCTGCCGACCTTCGATGATCCAATTCATCCATACTAATAAGCACAAATTACTCAAGATAATCGAACATTTGTTTTCCTTTTTTATTGCTGAAGAGTTGACATCGTTTCTTCTGCGGTCTACTGTACAGACGTCAATTACTTTTCTCTAAACCTGAGGCTTTTACTGTGAAAAGGCTTTTAAATTTGACAAAAATAGAAGTTTTTATATTAAAAACAAACAAGAAAACCCTGCCCAGATTTAAAAAGTAACGTAAATGTAACGTAACGCATTACTTTCCATAAAAAGTAACTAAGTAACGGAATTAGTTTCTTTTTTAGGGAGTAACTCAATATTGTAATGCGTTACTTTTAAAAGTAACTTCCCCCAACTCTGCCTGGAAATGTTCTAAAATTTCTGGAATGTTTCCAAAATCTACTGGAAATTTTCACATTTTTGCAACCCATGCAATAAAGAGCTCAAATACTCAAATATTAACATTAAAACCATTGCCACCATAATAAAGTGAAACAAAAGCACAGATTAAACATACACAATCACTCACACTCACATTAACATTCATTAGATATCGTGATTACATCTTTACACCATTGAAGAGCTAGACAAGACAAGCGATTGAGGTTAAACGAGAGTGTATACATGTTTAATTTTTTTAAGAAAATAACATTGTTTCGCTAGACAAGACCCTTATTCGTCAGCTGGGATCGGTTAGAGCTCTTTGACACTGCATTTAAACTGCACTATATGGAGAAAAATCTTGGAATGTTTCCCTCCAAAAATGTAATTTCTTTGCGACTGAAGAAAGAAAGACATGAACATCTTGGATGACAGGAAATGTTCATTCTGGAAGTGGAGTAATCCTTTAATTGCATTGTAAAAGTGGTTTCAGATCATATAAAACAGCTTATTTTATAGAAAATACAGCACTTGTTGCTGTTTAAACCACCAACACCAGGTTTAAAAAAACATAAGTGTTCATCTTGAGCATAATGGGGCCACATTTCCTTCTGCAATCGTACAATCAAACGTAATCTCATTCCCACACTCCTCCTGAGCATTACCTGCAGCAGGAACACATTTCATTACCACGCAACAAGAAAACAACGTCCCCATGCTGCACAAACACAACATCAATACTACTGAACTACTCCTCTATCAGATCAGCTAATTGATACAATAATTGCTTTTAATGGTTTTGGAATTAACGGCGTTTTAACACAACTGATTTGAATGTTTCTGGACAAATACATGGCTTGGAATTAGAGCGTTTGCTGCTTGTTTTGAGGCTGACTTACAGCTTGAACACTAAGGGCTGATTAAATGGCTCTGAGGTGTGTGATGAAGGACGGTGGATCTCAGGTGCGTCCGTCCTGCGCTGCAGTACATGTGTTCAGCAGAGCTCATACATCACTAGTGCTCTATTAATATCAGCCGCTGACAGATACAGGCCATAGAGGAACACCATGAACAATACTGCTGATAAGAGCACTTATAATGCTGGAAGACATCTCTCACACAGATACACAAACACACACATCTAGACAGAAAACTCACTTTCCTCTCTCTGCCTCAACTGCTAAACACATGATTTCAACCTAAATGACAGACAAATAACACACATCAGCTGCCATCATCACTTCTTACACCCTCATGACACATTCAGATCAGTTTTGACCCGGAAGAGATATTAACATTTCTTAAAAAAAATAAAAAAACCTGCATAGTTTTTAGTAAAAGAACAAACCTTTGCAGACCCTCAAAACGTTTTGTGTGTGTGTGGTTTTTAAGAGATTTAAGAGATATAACTATTAAAAAGAGAAAAATTTTCACGTTCAGGTCCAGGTATTACAGTATTAAATACTGTTAGATGACAAAAATGTTAAAAGCACATTTTGGCTATTTAATTTATGCAATGGTGAAAAAAAACAAAAGGCAAAATACATGAGGGAAAAAACACGAAAAATTTTGTTGTTTTGTTTTTGGTCATCTCTAGTTTATATTCATTTCACAGAGTTCAATGATATATTCAAAATTTCACATCAATATTAAAAAAGAATATTTGTATTGATTTGTGTGTGTGTGTGTGTGTGTGTGTGTGTGTGGTCCATGTGTAATTTAAAATGTCAAAGATTTACCTTTTTTTCCACATTCACTCATTAATGAGAAGTGCCTTATACAATTAGCTGAAAAACATTAAGTTATGTTTTAAAACCAGTCTTAAAGGTTGTATCAGCGATTTCTAGCCTGAAACATAAAGTGTCAAATTCAGCTGACCTTTCATCACGATCCGCTCGCTGCCTGCCCCATAAATTGTCTGTGAAAAAAACGCGTCTCTCTGGTCAGCCTAGGGTCCGAGATATGCCAAAAAAAACAATCGGCACTACCAACCTTTCCACAGATAAACAAACAGTGTTCCAACCATCCTTGCACCAGTAGGAAAGTCCACAACACCAACCCCCTGACGCTGATTGGTTGGAACACTGTTTGTTTATCTGTGGAAAGGTTGGTAGTGCCGATTGTTTTTTTGGCATATCTCGGACCCTAGGCTGACCAGAGAGACGCGTTTTTTTCACAGACAATTTATGGGACAAGCAGCGAGCGGATCGTGAAGAAAGGTCAGCTGAAATTGACACTTTATGTTTTAGGCTAGAAATCGCTGATACAACCTTTAAGTACCATTAGTGGCAATAACCAAAAATGCATTGTATGGGTCAAAATGATCAATTTTTCTTTTATGCCAAAAATCATTAGGATATTAAGATCATGTTCCATGAAGATATTTTGTAAATTTCCTACCGTAAATATATCAAAACTTAATTTTTGATTAGTAATATGCATTGCTAAGAAGTTCAATTGGACAACTTTAAAGGTGATTTTCTCAATATTTTGATTTTTTTTTTTGCACCCTCAGATTGCAGATTTTCAAATAGTTGTATCTCAGCCAAATATTGTCCAAACAAACCATACGTCAATGGAAAGATTATTTATTCAGCTTTCAGATGATAAATCTCAGGTCACTGCACACCGAGTCCAAAAGTTTTGCAGGGTAAAAAATAAATACAACCTCACGTTGTATCAATCATGTTTACACACTGCCTCTAGAATTTTTGTCCATCATAAAAAAAAATCAGATCAGGTTAAATTTTCTGCGTTTTCACATCCACAGCAAGCATTTTGATAGGAAAGGATGACGAATACCAAAAAACCTGAAAAAATACATATGAAAATTTCATACATAGCATGCAATGACCTTTATCACTGGTTTTGTGGTCCAGTGTCACAAATAAGTTCAAGTTCAAATTCAAGTAAATTCCACATCAGTATGCAGATTCTAAATGCATTATGAGTGTTAAACGGCTTGTGTTTGAGAGCAGGTTTTGTCCCGATGCATTAGACCAGGGGTGTCAAACTCAGTTACTGGAGGACCACAGCCTTGTAGAGTTTAGTTGCAACCCTACTCCAACACACAAACCATGTAGCTTTTAAATAAGGCTTAAGGAGTTGGTTAGCTGGCCCTACTTAAGAGTTAAATCTAAACTCTGCAAGACTGTGGTCCTCCAGGAACTGAGTTTGACACCCGTGCATCACACACTGTAAGACAGCGTTCTGATCAAGCCACATACACTACTACATCACTATTGAGTGCACTTGACAGCGGCAGACTCTTATTTACCGCACCGGGTTCAACTCATCCACTCGAACAAGAATGTGATTCAAGTGTCTTTCTGCTGTCAGATCTTGACTGAGTTTTATCAAGTAAACATGAGAATATCTGTAATACTTATGAACACTTATTGAACTGAAGCATCTCAAATCTGATCAGAATCTTTTGAGTAATGTTTCCAGAAGCTTTACTTTCACTGTTCCTCCATGGAGGAATGATCTTTCTAAGCCTCCAAAACATCACATCTTTTGAGGTGTGTTTGTTCATCTCTTAATCATTATTGGATTGCATTGCATTATGTTTAAAACATTTCAATCGCATCTTACTAAGACATATTACTGGAGATAATACGAACACTCATATTTACATCATATTATGTCAGTATCTGCTGTACTGTTATAAACATCTCATTGATTCACATTACAAGCCTCAAAATTTCATCATATCAATATCAGCATCTGCACCAGATTCATATTTCTGCTCAGATTGAGTCTCTGAATAAAACTGAGCTCCATATTTTCATTCTATCAGACTATATGAGCCTGATGCATCAAATATGACACAAAACAAAAAGCACATGTGCAAACTTTTTATTAAATTTAGCCATTTTGTCTAAACGTTCAATAACCTTCAGCATTTCAAAAAACATTTTTGGACTATTATTTCATATGTCAGGCTTTGCAGGGTAAAAATGCAAACTGTAAACTTGTTTTTATCTGAAATGTTTCAAAATCCAAATGCGGTTTGCCAAATCTCAGTGGAAACCTCATAATGGAGGTCAAAAGGCAAGCCAAAAGCATTACAGACTGGTTTGGTTTGCACTATTTACATTACAACTGCACTGTTCTCCAATACTGTATAATTTATTAACTGCATGAAAATTTATGAAAAACAGGCTGAAACTTGGAAAAACTTCATGTCAGTGTGATTGAAGCATCTGTGATCGAATATGACAGCACTCTGTGTCACATATGACCATATAAACACACACACAAACAATTGTGACCACACAGAAATCATATTAACAGTTATGTCTGTAGATAAAGCATTGTGAGCACCTGTCATCATCTCTGACTGAAGCCCTCAATGACAACAGCTAGCATGTTAGCTCTGCTGCTAACACACAGTCAGTAATAACACACATCTGACAGCGGCTGTGGTAAACCTCTATGAAGCCCACATGCCATCTCAAAGAGAGGTCTGCTAATTCAGATCATTAGATATTCAAAGTGACTGCGTTCATGTGACATGTCAATCAATTCAAACCACAGGCCTCATCTGTGGAGTCCAGTCACAGAAACCGGCGCCCGATTCAATGAAAGACACTCGGAGAATTCATTTACAGAAGCAGTGAAACCAAAAATGAACTAGTCCGAGCTTTTCTGACTATATACAGGACTAGTCCAGTCAGCTTATGCATTTAAACCAGCTGTCTGAGGAGTTAACTAACCAGCTAATCCAGCTACCGCGTTAGCAGACGCGCTAATGAACCGCTGCTGCGGCATTTGGCCATTTCTCAACATCATACTAAAAACAACAAGTATAGACATATTCTTACCGGTTCCGTTACAGTGTGTCGATTGTGGACGGTAATTGTTATATTTTGGGAGTGTTTGCTGTCATTTAATGTAGAAACATTAGGACTCACAGGCTGAGAGAGCGACCGCTGAAGAGAGCGGCGTGGAGCGTTTTGATTGACAGACAGCGAGGTTGGACCAATCACAGCGGTCTAATTGCGATCGCGAGCCAATCGCTTCACAGCGTTGACCTGAGAGGCGGGTGCTAAAGATAAGAGCTCTATAAATACCAAGATGAGATGCGCTCGTGTTTATATATGTGACCCTAGACCACAAAACCAGTTATAAGTGGTTATTTTTTGGAAATTGAGAAGATTTAAACATAAAAAGCTGAATAAATAAGCTTTCCATTGATGTATGGTTTTTAGGATAGGATAATATTTGGATGAGATACAACTATTTGAAAAAATGCAAGCCGAGGAAAATGAAAATGCGAAAAAAAAAATCAAAATATTGAGAAAATGGCCTTTAAAGTTGTCCAAATGAACTTCTTGGCAATGCATATTACTAATTAGGAATTACTTTTTGATGTGTTGGAATGCAAAATTTAAACAAACCTTCAAAATATAGATACAGGCATAAAACTGTATTGGCGTATTTAAAGATATAGCCTGGAATTGAAATGTATAGATGCAAATGGATAAAGTGCAATAAAAGAAACACTTAAATGTGACCCTGGACCACAAAACCATCATCTGAAAGCTGAATAAATAAGCTTTCCATTGATGTATGGTTTGTAATTATAGGATAATATTTGAGATTTGATAGTTGAGATACAACTGTTTGAAAATATTCAATCTGAGGGTGCGAAGAAATCTAAATATTGAGAAAATGGCCTTTAAAGTTGTCTAAATGAAGTTCTTAGCAATGCATATTACTAATCAAAAATTAAGTTTTGATAAATTTACAGTAGGAAATTTACAAAATATCTTCATAGAACATGATCCTAATGATTTTTGACATAAAAGAAAAATGGATAATTTTGACCCATGCAATGTATTTTTGGCTATTGCTACAAATATACCCATGCTACTTAAGATTTAAGGTCAGGTATGTATATGGCTAAAAGCTAATGACAAACAAATCTAATATATATATATATATAATATCACCATACCACCCCAGTTGATTGATTGCATTCAAAAGTGCAAATATTTTTTGTAATACAAGTTTTCTGAAATATCTAATTAAATATGTACAAATTTGCTTAGTCCAGAACAGAAATCTGAATACAGGTTCAAAGTTCTTTTTTTTTTGTTTGTTTGTTTTTTAGAATATTTTGTTGAAATATTCAAGGTTTTCCCAGAGGGGATTTCTGTTTTCATCACTCCATAAATCAGAAAATACTGTAATCAGACCAAAAACAAAGTATCACAGCTTTTAATAATACAATGTTGTATAAATCAGTTTGAATGAAATATGTACAAGCCTTCAAAATATAGATACAGGAATAAAACTGTATTGGCGTATTTAAAGATATAGCCTGGAATGGAATCCTATGGACGCAAATGGATAAAGTGCAATAAAAGAAACACTTAAATGTGACCCTGGACCACAAAACCATCATCTGAAAGCTGAATAAATAAGCTTTCCATTGATGTATGGTTTGTAATTATAGGATAATATTTGAGATTTGATAGTTGAGATACAACTATTTGAAAATATTCAATCTAATGGTGCGAAGAAATCTAAATATTGAGAAAATGGCCTTTAAAGTTGTCTAAATGAAGTTCTTAGCAATGCATATTACTAATCAAAAATTAAGTTTTGATACATTTACAGTAGGAAATTTACAAAATATCTTCATAGTACATGATCCTAATGATTTTTGACATAAAAGAAAAATGGATAATTTTGACCCATACAATGTATTTTTGGCTATTGCTACAAATATACCCATACTACTTAAGATTTAAGGTCAGGTATGTACAGTATATGGCTAAAAGCTAATGACAAACAAATCTAATATATATATATAATATCACCATAAATCCCCAGTTGATTGATTGCATTCAAAAGTTGCAAATATGTTTTGTAATACAAGTTTTCTGAAATATCTAAATATGTACAAATTTGCTTAGTCCAGAACAGAAATCTGAATACAGGTTCAAAGTTCTTTTGTTTGTTTGTTTGTTTGTTTGTTTGTTTGTTTTTTAGAATATTTTGTTGAAATATTCAAGGTTTTCCCAGAGGGGATTTCTGTTTTCATCACTCCATAAATCAGAAAATACTGTAATCAGACCAAAAACAAAGTATCACAGCTTTTAATAATACAATGTTGTATAAATCAGTTTGAATGAAATATGTACAAGCCTTCAAAATATAGATACAGGAATAAAACTGTTTTGACGTATTTAAAGATATAGCCTGGAATGGAATCCTGCAGACGCAAATAGATAAAGTGCAATAAAAGAAACACTTAAATGTGACCCTGGACCAAAAAGGGTTAAGGGTTATTGATATTTACATCATCTGAAAGCTGAATAGATATTCTTTCCATTGATGTATTCTTAGGATAGGACAATATTTGGTCAAGATACAACTATTTGAAAATCTGGAATCTGAGGGGGCAAAAATCTAAATATTGAGAAAATCGCCTTTAAAGTTGTCCAAATGAAGTTCTTAGAAATGCATATTACCACAAAAAAATTAAGTTTGGATATATTTAGGGTAAGAAATGTACAAAATATCTTAATGGAACATGATCTTAATATCCTAATGATTTTTGGCATTAAAGAAGAAAAATCGATAATCGATACAATGCTATTTCTACAAATATACCCGTCCTACATAAGACTGGTTTTGTGGTTCAGGGTCACACAGAGTGTTTTCTTTCCACTAGTCTAAAAAAACATGCTATGAAAAGCCAAATAACACAAAATCTCAAAATTTACAAGTGTAAAAAGTTTTCCCCAGATTCAACTTAAAAAACCTAAGTTCAGGACTGCCTTAAAATTTTAAGTTAAATCAGCTTAAAACAACAAAAAAAGTCATTTAAACTTAAAATAAGTTGATTCAACTTGTGAGTTGAAATGACTTAAGTTGATTGAACTTAAAACTTTAAGGCAGCTGCTAAACTTAAGATTTGAAGTGTACTTGTCTGTAATGTGTTATATGAAGTGGAACTTTACTCATTCACATTTGTATGCATATTTATGGATTTTATCCAAATGCGATGGTTTTTTAAAAATGCACATATACATCTACATTCATCCTTTGTTTATCAGAAACTAGTGTTGGTTATGAATCACTAAATATTAAATGATATTGTTGGTTTTGGATGACGAAGCTTCATTCATACTACAGTGAATATTATCAGCAATATGTTTGTCTTTGATAGGTTGAAGGCATGCAGTGAGTAAATCCCTGTTTGAATTGAACATTTCCAATGTTTATTTGTTAGCTGACTTATTAAGGCACATAGGCTAGAAAATAAACAGGGCCTGTTTTTCGCTGTTCAAGCTCCATATCAAGCCCTAAAAAAGAAATTTGAGCAGTTTAGTCATTGTTTATGTTGTCCTCCCTCCATTTGCTCCATTTACAGGTGGATCTTGAGATCAGAACAGCACTAATGACTGCAGCCTTGATCTGTGGAAACGCTTTCAGAGTCAAATCCATTTCGGCGGATCCGCCGGCACGACACGGTTCGGACCCGAGCGCGGCGGAGAGCACTTCCAGACGACCCCGCGACCTCCTTCTTTTGTCCCTCTGCGGGCCCGGCGGAGAAAGCTGTAATTCAGCGAGGGCAGCCTCTGCGTCCCAGCCTTCTCTCTAAACTGATTGATACCTTTGAGAAGTCACTTGCTGACGTTCATGCTCCTGTGAAGAGACGCTGTTAGTTTTATATAACGCTGTGTGGGAGGCCGGTGACGAGCCCATCCAGTGCATACGGCTCTGCTGGGTGATGTGTGGGCAGCGCTTTTAACAAATGGATACTGGCTCACACTCAGGTTATGGGGGAGTACAGGAATGAAATTATGTAAATACCCTCCAAAGTAGTGACACACAACGGATACGGATACGTGTGCGCTCAAACGGAGCTGGAAATATCTATTGATTTGTGTATTTGCTGATTATTTGTGTGTGGGTCTGCTCTTAATTTGGAATGGCAAATTCAGAAAATGTAGCTGAATTTAAAACTGAGATCAAATAAGAGTGTTGCTTCCACTTTAATATTTAGTTCAGACAGCAGCACTTCAATGGATTTCTGGAGTATTGGCTGAGAAAAGAGAAAAGCAGCTCCTATTAAACCCAAACGCTGATCACACAAACGCTCTGGGAAACTCTGTCTGTTGTGCTTTATCATTTATGAATCTGATCAAATTAATTATATCCCACTGCTGCTACACTTTAACTATGGAATACCAGTTTGTATTCTGCTTAAAAACTGGCTTCAGTTTCTGTGTTGCGGGTCAAACTGACCCACATTGGTTTCCACGCAATTTGGCAAAAATTGGCATTATGAAAGTACGAAAGTCAGAGATTAAAAATCTAAAATATGAGAGGAATTTAAATGATCCTGTTCCTTCTGTTTATAGTGTTAGGGTTTAATTTGACCCACAGGTTATTGTTGATTGGACAATATTTGGCCGAGATACAACTATTTTAATATATCTGAAATCTGAGGGTGCAAAAAATCAAAATATTGAGAAAATTGCTTTTAAAGTTGTCCAAATGAAGCTCTTAGCAATGCATATTACTACTCAAAAAGTACATTTTGGTATATTCACGGTAGGAAATTTACAAAATATCTTCATGGAACACGATCTTAATATCCTAATGATTTTTGGCATAAAAGTAAAATCCTGATTCTGTTCCTTCGATGTTTATAGTGTTAGGGTTCAATTTGACCCACACAGTTTATCGTTGCTGCACAAACACAAAATAAAGATTTAGATTTGTTTTGTCTTGACTTGCACACTGATATATTAATAGTATAAATAGCATCTTACATTATTTGTACTAAGTGTAAGTATTGCATGCTATTTGTACTTCCTGTCTTTAAATGTCTTTTCTAAAAGCCGTGTGACGGTGAAATTAGTTTTTAACACTTCTGTGACTGTGAAACTCAACTAGATGAGTTTTTTTTTTTTTTTTTTTTTGATAAATCTGGACAATTTTTGTCATTTTTGTCTTCCCAAAACACATCAATGTGTTGAAACTTTGCATGCACATTCATAGCCCTAAATGAGAAATATCCACCAAATTTCAAGAAGAAAGAAATAGTTTAACCAGTATTTTGAGCAGTTTAAAAATCGAGCGTTGGTCAAATTGACCCCAGCACAACAATTGTGATTGTCTGTATTTATTGTTTATATTTCCATATTTATGACCTTGGAGCACAAAACCAGTCTTAAGTAGCATGGGTATATTTGTAGCAATAGTTAAAATTATTGATTTTTCTTTGATGCCAAAAATCATTAGGATATTAAGTAAAGATGCATGAAGATATTTTGTCAATTTCCCACTGTAAATCAATCAAAATGTAATTTTTGATTAGTAATATGCAAGGCTAAGAACTTAATTTGTACAACTTTAAAGGCGATTTTCTTGATATTTAGATTTCTTTTTTTTTTTTTGCACCCTCAGATTCCAGATTTTCAAATAGTTGTCTCTCGGCCAAATATTGTCCTAACAAACCATTACATCAAATGAGGAAAGTTATGTTTCTTATCCATTGTCATGCAACAATAACATCCTTTTAACATCCAAAATGTTTTTTATAGTGGTAAAAGATTCTTCACATTAATAATGGTTATTTTAAGAACTGACCACTAAAAGGTTTTTATTGAGTTGCTACTTGTACTTCCTCTGTCTTTAAATGAGTGAAAAATGAGTTTTTCACACTTCTGTTGAGTGCTGAAACTGTCTAGTAATTGAGATCCAAAAACAACCTTTGACACATTTTTGTGACTGTGAAACTCAACTAGATGAAGAAACAGTTTTTTTTTTTTTTTTTTGATGAATCTAGACAGTTTTTTTTTTCATTTTTGTCTTTCCAAAACACATCAATGTGTTGAAACTTTGCATGCACATTCATGGGAATAAATTAGAAATTAGAAAAAAATAGTTTAACTAGTATTTCAATCAGTTAAAAAATCGAACGTTGGTCAAATTGACCCCAGCACAACAAAACTGTCAGTTTCACCTGTGATCATCTGTATTTATTGTCTGTATTTACACATTTGTGTCCCTGGAGCACAAAACCAATCTTAAGAGTCACAGGTATATTTGTAACAATAGTCAAAAATACATTACATGGGTCAAAATTATAAATTTTTCTTGTATGCCAAAAATCATTAGGATTTTAAGATCATGTTACAAAAAGATACTGTGTAAATTTCCTACCGTAAATATATCAAATTTAAATTTTGATTAGTAATATGCATTGCTAAGAACTACATTTGGACAACTTTAAATACGTTTTTCTCAATATTTAGATTTTTTGCACCCTCAGATTGCAGATTTTCAAACAGCTGTATCTCAGCCACATTTTATCCTATCTTAACAAACCATACATCAACTGAAGAAAGTGATGTTTTTATCCATTGCATTGTCATGCAACAATAAAGTTGACTTTGCTTTTGATGTAAGCTGTAAACCAAGTCTTGAGGACATAAATATTTTAAACTGAATTGTGTTTTATCAAAATATTGCCATTTACTGCCACTGATTGCTCCATGATGAACCTTTAACATCTACAATGTTCTTTATAGTGGTAAAAGGTTCTTCACATTAATATTAAATGGTTCTCTTAAGAAGGTTTTTGGAGAACCCAATGGCATTGCATTGAAAACCTCCTGTTGGAATGTTTATTTTTAAGAGTGCACTTGACACTAGACTTATTAATGAAAGATGACACAATATAACTGTTTCCATCAACATATGTTTGCATATCAACACCTCATTATAATAAAGTAGCATTTAATCCACTGCACTCTGAATGCAAGTAAATGTATTCAGAGGTGCTGAAACCACCAGCGCGTGGTGTTTCTTTAGTCAAGCGGCGTGTAAATGTAAAAGCTGTGAATGATTCGGTGTCAGAGGACCTTCTCCTCGTGTCACGGCCTGCTTGATCCTCTACAGAGCGCGTCAGCATCAGAATTATAATTCAGGTATTGTCTCGCATTCAGCCGCTTGAACGGCAGCCACCGAAGAAAGCAGAACAATACAGCCATCAACGGGACGTGACAGCGCTGGGCTTATCTCTCCGGGACACACCGGTCAGCCAGCCGCTTTACGAGGCGCTCCAGACGGCCACGCGCGCGCCGTTATTCGCCCTGATCCTCCAATGACAGCGCAAATCCGCGGCGCGTCTCATGATCCCGAAACTTTCTGTTCTGATATACGATCAGCTCTGGAGGCTCGGCTGTGTGTGCGGAGATACAGACGCTCTCCTCCAGACAGGTTATTTATCTGTAAATTGATCGGCAGGACTTCGAGGGAGGAGGCCGCCGCTTGTGTCCTGCTGAAATTGGGAGGGCAGCTCGAGCTCGCAAACATTCAGCAGGGCTTTAGCGCTTCATAATGGACCAATTTTGCTCCCCTCGCGTCGCCCCAGATGGCTTTTCCCTGTATTATTCATCCTGCGAAAAATTTCCCTAGCTTATTGCTCCCCTGCAGCCGTATTTTACTGGCCAGTTGACCCGCGTCATTCATATTCATTTGGCCGTGCTGCTGGATCTCGCCCTCGGGGGGGTTTGTCTTCACACTGACCCCAGCGCTTATGTCGGATTTCTGAGCCGTTTCATTCAGGAGCGAGACGCAGCGGCGCTGGAAATGAGAGGAGGGATTTGTGGATTCCTGCTCCTGCTGCACTCTTTACAAATGTAATCTCTGTAGGAGAGATATCTACTCACACTGCACCCAGAACATACTGATATAAACATTACGTGAACACATCAGATGAGCACTAAGGTTCTTCATTAGCATTGATTAGAACCTTTGGAGGAAAGGTTGTTTATAGTGGAAAAGATCCTTTAGATGTTCTTCACACTCATTTAAAAAGGTTCTTTTAAGAACTGTGCACTGAAAGGAACCCAAAATGGTTCTTTTTTTTGGATGGGAACTTTATAATAGAAAAAAGCTTTTCAGATAGTTGTATCTCGGCCAAATATTGTCCCTACACACTCTTAAAAATGAAGGTGTTTCACGATGCCATAGAAGAACCTTTTTTGTCTAAATGGTTCCATAAGAAACTTTTAACTTTTAAAATATTGGCATTAATGTCTCCATGAAGAACCTTTAACATCCACAGTGTTCTTTATAGTGGAAAAGATCCTTTAGATGTTCTTCACACTCATTTAAAAAGGTTCTTTTAAGAACTGTGCACTGAAAGGAACCTGAATTGGTTCTTTTGTTGGATGTGAAAAAGGGATGGGAACTTTATAATAGAAAAAAGCTTTTCAGATAGTTGTATCTCGGCCAAATATTGTCCCTACACACTCTTAAAAATAAAGGTGCTTCACGATGCCATAGAAGAACCTTTTTTGTCTAAATGGTTCCATAAAGAACTAACATCTGAAGAACCTTTCTGATTCACAAAAGGTTCTTTGTGAGAAATGGATGGTTCTTTAAAGAACCTTTTACAAAAATGGTTCATATCTCTGTGAAGAACCTTTTAAAGCACCTTTATTTCATCAACTATTTACTACGTCAATGGAAAGCTTATTTATTCAGCTTTTAGATGATGTATAAGTCTCAATTTCAAAAAATTTACCATTATGACTGATTTTGTGGATGTTTTTATCCATTGTCATGCAACAATAAACTTGACTTTGCTTTTGATGTAAGGTGTAAACCAATAGTCTTGAGGACATAAATAAATATCAATAACTGAGTTGTGTGTTATTGGTCAATCAAAATATTGGCATTTATTGCCATTGATGTCTCCATGAAGAGCCTTTAACATCCACATTGTTCTTTATAGTGGAAAGAGGTTCTTCACATTAATAAAAAATGGTTCTTTTAATAAATGGCCACTGAAAGGAGCCCAAATGGTTATTTTATTGAATGTGAAAATGAGATGGGAACTTTTATTTTTAAGAGTGAAGGTTCTTTATAATAGAAAAATTATTAAAATGTTCTTTATACTAAGAAAAAGACAATTATCAGATAATAAACCATTATTAAAAGAGAAGCTTTTATCGTTACATTAATCAAAGTAATGACACCCTCATTAAAAATGAATTAAAAACTTAAAAAATTAATTAAAAAATGACCTAAAACTGACTTTAAGCACTAGTTATTTATTTTTTACGAAAGAAGAAGGAAGAAAAAGAAAAAGATGTCAAATACATGGAGCTTCTGATGATTGCATGAAAAAAATATGGATTCTGGAGCACAAAACCAGTCACAGTCTACATATTTGTAGAAATAGCCAAAACTACATTGTATGGGTCAAAATGATTGATTTTTCTTTTATGCCAAAAATCATTAGGATGTTTAGATTAGATCATGTTCCATGAAGATATTTTGTACATTTTCTACCGTAAATATTAAAAAGTAATTTTGGATTAGTAATATGCATTGCTAAGAACTTAATTTGGACAACTTTAAAGACGATTTTCCCAATATGTAGATTTTTCTCGATCCTCATATGCCAGATTTTCACAGTTGTATCTCGAACCTAAGAAAACCATACATCAATGGAAAGATTATTTATTCAGCTTTCAGATGGTGTATAAATCCCAATTTTTAAAAAAAACTGACCCTAATGACACATGGTTTTGTGGTCCAGCGTCACATATGTTCAGTCACAAAGCGTTTCTCAGAAGAAAGAAAAAGTTTTGCAAGAGAACAAGCAATGAACAAAATACAATCAATCATTAAGTATCGAAACCCAATGTTTTACTTTTAATAAAGTCACACAGGGAGTTCCAGAAACACATCAAATGCAATCATTCAAATGTTTTTGCTTTTTTGAAAAAATGATAAAGTGTTTTTTTTTAACCGGTTCATTTAAATGAACTGAAAACGAACGTTCTCACTAAAATAAATCAGACCTCCCAGTGCCATTACAGACAGATTTCCTACCGGAGCGTTTGATTTCTGCTTCGGCGCTTCACTGCAAGGTTGCGTGAGTGATATAATGAGACATAAAATGGCCACACTGCGACTAGAGAAACTACTAGAAAACAATACTGTTCTACAGTTACTGTAAAAGAGTTCCATCAGCAGTACTTCTGGTGTTAGAATAGAGTAGAGCGAGTTACTCTCCAACACTGCAGCAGAGCGACGCGTTACTGTCATTAATGGACTGCATTACTGTCTGCCTTCAGGCGTCTTTATATAGAATCAGAGAAAGAGAGAGAGACTGACCTGTGTGGGCTCACCGTGACCCGATCGCCCGTGACCCGCTCTATATACACTCAACCACAACTATTGACTCATTTCAGGCTATTTTTATTGCTCTGAAGGGATTTCAGGAGAAACATTTGAGAAAGTCGATATAATACATGAATTATAACGGAGAACCCAAAAAGAGCCACATCTAGATTCTCACAGCAGCCTCAATACGGCATCTTTATGTGGAACATAAACATATATAAATATATCATGTAAACATATATGACCCTGAACCACAAAACCAGTCATTAGGGTTGATTTTTTCAAATTAAGATTTATACATCTTCTAAAAGCTGAAAAATAAGCTTTTCATTTCCATAGGACAGCTATTTGAAAATCTCAAATCTGAGGGTGTAAAAACTCTAAATATTGAGAAAATCGCCTTTAATGTTGTCCAAATGAAGTTCTTACACTGTAAAAAGTTTTCACCAGTTTCAACTTAAAAACTTTAGCAGCTGCCTTAAAATTTTAAGTTAAATCAACTTAAGTAATTTCAACTCACAAGTTAAATCAACTCATTTTTAAGTTAAAATGACTTGTACTTTTAAGTTGATTTACCTTATGAGTTTAATTTGTACTTTTAAGTTAATTTAAGTTGAGTTTAAATGACTTGTAGTTTTAAGCTGATTTAACTTAAAATTTTAAGGCAGCTGCTGAACTTAGGTTTTTAAGTTGAATCTGGTGAAAACTTTTTACAGTGCAATGCATATTACTAATCAAAAATTAAGTTTTGATATATTTACGGTAGGAAATTTACAAAATATCTTCATGGAACATGATCTTAATATCCTAAAGATTTTGGTGTAAAAGAAAAATCGATAATTTTGACCCATACAATGTATTTTTGTCTATTGCTACAAATATACCTGTGATACTTAAGACTGATTTTGTGCTCCAGGGTCACATATGTCTGTTGATAACATGTTTTAGATGTGTTCTCGATTAGATGAGAACAGGTTAAGATATTTCACTGAGGAAAAGCAAAATTACTGACAGCTAACAAGGAACGTTCTCGAAGCGTTCTTTCGGTAACATTAGTAGAACATTCATTAAAAGTTATCTGGTCTTTAATAACATTCTCAAAATGTTAACACAATATTATTTATACATCCTTATTTATACATGGAACACCTAATTTCTGGAATGTTTTAGTTTAACGTTTTTTAAATGTTTCTATTCAAAAGTACAATGACTTGTACTTTTAAGTTGATTTAACTTGAGTTTAAATGACTTGTACTTTTAAGTTGATTTAACTTGAGTTTAAATGACTTGTACTTTTAAGTTGATTTAACTTGAGTTTAAATGACTTGTACTTTTAAGTTGATTTAACTTGAGTTTAAATGACTTGTACTTTTAAGTTGATTTAACTTGAGTTTAAATGACTTGTACTTTTAAGTTGATTTAACTTGAGTTTGAATGACTTGTACTTTTAAGTTGATTTAACTTGAGTTTGAATGACTTGTACTTTTAAGTTGATTTAACTTGATTTGAATGACTTGTACTTTTAAGTTGATTTAACTTGAGTTTGAATGACTTGTACTTTTAAGTTGATTTAACTTGAGTTTGAATGACTTGTACTTTTAAGTTGATTTAACTTGAGTTTGAATGACTTGTACTTTTAAGTTGATTTAACTTGCGTTTGAATGACTTGTACTTTTAAGTTGATTTAACTTGAGTTTAAATGACTTGTACTTTTAAGTTGATTTAACTTGAGTTTGAATGACTTGTACTTTTAAGTTGATTTAACTTGAGTTTGAATGACTTGTACTTTTAAGTTGATTTAACTTGAGTTTGAATGACTTGTACTTTTAAGTTGATTTAACTTGAGTTTGAATGACTTGTACTTTTAAGTTGATTTAACTTGAGTTTGAATGACTTGTACTTTTAAGTTGATTTAACTTGAGTTTGAATGACTTGTACTTTTAAGTTGATTTAACTTGATTTGAATGACTTGTACTTTTAAGTTGATTTAACTTGAGTTTGAATGACTTGTACTTTTAAGTTGATTTAACTTGAGTTTGAATTACTTGTACTTTTAAGTTGATTTAACTTGAGTTTGAATTACTTGTACTTTTAAGTTGATTTAACTTGCGTTTGAATGACTTGTACTTTTAAGTTGATTTAACTTGAGTTTGAATGACTTGTACTTTTAAGTTGATTTAACTTGAGTTTGAATGACTTGTACTTTTAAGTTGATTTAACTTGAGTTTGAATGACTTGTACTTTTAAGTTGATTTAACTTGAGTTTGAATGACTTGTACTTTTAAGTTGATTTAACTTGAATTTGAATGACTTGTACTTTTAAGTTGATTTAACTTGAGTTTAAATGGCTTGTACTTTGAAGTTGATTTAACTTGAGTTTAAATGACTTGTACTTTTAAGTTGATTTAACTTGAGTTTAAATGACTTGTACTTTTAAGTTGATTTAACTTGAGTTTGAATGACTTGTACTTTTAAGTTGATTTAACTTGAGTTTGAATGACTTGTACTTTTAAGTTGATTTAACTTGAGTTTGAATGACTTGTACTTTTAAGTTGATTTAACTTGAGTTTAAATGACTTGTACTTTTAAGTTGATTTAACTTGCGTTTGAATGACTTGTACTTTTAAGTTGATTTAACTTGAGTTTAAATGACTTGTACTTTTAAGTTGATTTAACTTGAGTTTAAATGGCTTGTACTTTTAAGTTGATTTAACTTGAGTTTGAATGACTTGTACTTTTAAGTTGATTTAACTTGAGTTTGAATGACTTGTACTTTTAAGTTGATTTAACTTGAGTTTGAATGACTTGTACTTTTAAGTTGATTTAACTTGAGTTTGAATGACTTGTACTTTTAAGTTGATTTAACTTGCGTTTAAATGACTTGTACTTTTAAGTTGATTTAACTTGAGTTTAAATGGCTTGTACTTTGAAGTTGATTTAACTTGAGTTTAAATGACTTGTACTTTTAAGTTGATTTAACTTGAGTTTAAATGACTTGTACTTTTAAGTTGATTTAACTTGAGTTTGAATGACTTGTACTTTTAAGTTGATTTAACTTGAGTTTGAATGACTTGTACTTTTAAGTTGATTTAACTTGAGTTTGAATGACTTGTACTTTTAAGTTGA
>NC_133368.1:51913737-51928737 GCF_049309525.1 Garra rufa | reverse complement strand
GTCAGCTTGTAAACGGCTGATATTCTGTACAGAAGCTTGCGGCCTCTCCACGGGCTCAGCAGCACTACTGAAGTCATAATAGAGTAGAATAATGAGGACGGGAGCGCGCACAGCTGCGTTCTGAGGGAGCTATGCATGGCTACGAATAATGCTAGAGTGTGTCTGCGAAGGCCAAACGCAGCAGAAAGACCCACAGAGCCATAATTATGAATCAAGCACAAACTCAAACGCATCAGCAGGTGAATATCAATAGACTCGGTTTCTGAAACACGCGCCGCCGCAGGGTCACCAACAATTAAGGCAGATAATTAGCCCGCGTCGCTAGCTGGATGTTAGCGCCGAATGGCTGGCCATCTTTGTTACGGGGCTAATGAATTGTCACGGCTCACATTAAGATGTCAGGATGAGTTCATAATGCTATCTGACAGAAATCATCCCGTGTCAAATGGTTTGTTTATGGGACGTGTCAAACCATTCGTCACCTGATGAGTGTTGAAGCAGCGGCCGTCAGCGTTTGCTCTTCTCTGATGTGTTTACGGTTACAACCTCAGGCCAAACCAGACAACAGCTTTAGTGCATCTGAGTTCTTCAGTTGCACTGTTTTCTTTCAAATGAGCACTCGCTGTTTACTTTCACTTTCGATTTGGTGATCACACGCACTCTGTGTAAAGGAGCCAAGACGATTACAAGATCAGACATTTGTCAATGAGATCAGGATCTCCTTACTCTCCAGCAGTCAAATCATTGCTACTGCAGCTCGTGTATCACTCTAAAAAATTGCACTGTAAAATAACAGTAAACTACTGGCAGCTGTGGTTGCCAGCATTACACTGTTATTTTATAGCTCTCTACCGTTAATTTACAGCTCTTCATTTTTACAGTATGTTACCGTTATTATACCATGTGGTAACTCATTTTATTTCGGAAACCAATTGCTTCAAACCATTTGAGTTAAAAAAAAAAATATTGTTTATATGGTGTTAGTAAAGTGAACTTATTTAATTTGAGTCCACTAAGAAGAAATATTTCTTAATATAAACCCACAAACACTTAAAGTGTAATAAAGAAGCAATCGACTTTGCCTCAAATCTTTATAGATTTTCATTAACTAACAAAAGCACAAATTTGTGTAATAAAGTGCTTAGTAAAGAGATTGTCACTATATCAGCAATTCCACAATTACTGTCTTTAAATAAAGCAGCAAAACCTCAGTGCTTGCGGCTCATCATTGCCTGAAGCACAAGCTCTACTCTCCAGCACAACGGTCACCCGCAAAACTAAATTAAACTAACAGATCTCTCTAGTACAAAAACACACCAGTTAGGCACAATTAAATATTTACTCTCCTTACCAGTTAATGACTTTGCATAATTGTTTTTCTATGAACATTCACTAATATTTTAGAGAAAATAACTTGATTTGCTTAGTAAATCTGACTGTTGTGTTTTACAGTATATTACTGTTTTTTTCTTGAATTAACAGTAATCTACTGGCAGCTCTGGTTGCCAGCATGTTACTGTTTTTCTACAGTGTGTTGCCGTAAATTAATTACAGTTTATTACTGTTAAATTACTTTTCATGCTGTTTTTTTTCATCGTGCATCTTTAACCCTTTAAAACCCACAGCAAAATCCTCAGTTTTAAATGAACACTTATAATGTGTCAACACTACAGAGTGTTTGAGTAATACTGAATTAGTGCTGAAGTTAATGAGATAATTATATGATTGATCACGTTCTGATTGAGCATTAGTGATGAACACCAGCTGTTAACAATCAAAATCGCTGAAGAAAAACACAAAAACAACTGACTTCAGCCACAGCTTTAGATGAAATCAACTGAAATAAAAGAAGACATTAAATCTCTCAAGATCTGATTAAACTCCTAAAACAGCATTACCAGCTTCACTTATTACCACACTGAATTTATTTCTGTCAGACGTCTACAGAACAGAGTTGCAGAGGTTTAGATGGGGTTTTTTTTTTCACTACCACGGTGGAGATCAGTGTTTACTTTAGTTGGGCTCTTGAACCTTGACATTTTAAAGCTATTTTTTTTAAGTTGTTGTAATTATGTGAGTTTGCAATATGCTTGTTATGGCAAAAAAAAAAAAAAAAAAAAACGAAAGACAAGAAAAAACCTAGAGTTGTCTATGGTTTGGTTATGACAGGTTTATCCAGTATCTTTTCTTTCATTGAATATTGATGCTAGATTTAAAAAAACAAACAAAAAAAAAAAAACCTGGGAATCCAGTTATGAAAACACCACTCATTTAAAAATAACAACTTTGGTATAGTTTAGATACACACATCAAGAATCATGTATCAATATCAACAATGGTGAGGTTTTGTGCTGATACCCAGCATGCATTGCAGCATGAAGCTTTTGAATTGTCACCATTGTTGAGATTCATGTGCTGATTCTTCATGTCTCCATTTGAGTATAAATGCTATAGTAGTCTTAAATATTATCTATTGAATCCTTATTTTCTGATTGCCACGTTACCAAAAAATCTGCTGTAACACACTTGGTGGAAAAAAAACAACATACAGATCATGTTCATGCTCAACTAAAAATAGCCAACATCAACTGACCAGCATCACTGTAACTAATGCATCATAAAAACCCAATTACAGCAAAAATATCTATGTTTAAATATCAAGAGTCAAGAGCCCAATTAAATTTAAGCAAACACTGATCTCCACAATGGTATTGTCAAACAAAACAAAACATCATCATCTAAACATCTGTTCATTCTCAATAAGATCTTCTATAGACATCTGACAGAAATCAAATCTGTCCGGTTAGAAATGCGTGGAGTTGGTAAAGCTGTGTGTTGAGTTGTTTAAATTTTCAGTTGATTTCATCTAAGGCTGTGGCTGAAGTCAGTTCTATAGTTCTTGTGTTTGTCTTGTTTCTCTGTCAATCAGTGATTCTGCTCATTAACAGCTGCTGGTCGTCAGTGTCTGAAGTCACTCATTAGTTTTCATTATCTCTGTAAGGTGGACTATAGTAAACTCATGTAGGGAATAGGGAATGAGGGTGTAGAGTTTGATTTTAAACACAGCCTCTGAGTGTCGATTTTGAACGCTGTTAATTCACGATACATAGCAGCAGCCTACTTTTCGAAATTGACAAATAATACCCAGAATGCACTGTTTTAATGGAAAACAGCATGTTACTGTCGAAATTTGGCCGTTTTTTTACAGCAATTTTTAACAGTGTGGAGCAGAGAAGATGCTTTCAGTTTAGAAGTGCATGTTTTCCAACATTTCTATAAAAGCAGTAGGGGCTGTGCCATTGTGGAAAAGTAATGTTCAACTCAATGCTGTGTAACAGCAACTACAACAGCAATCCTAATGTTTATGGAACTCCATCATTCTTGTTATGCACCAAATCCAACACACAGTATTATTGTTTGACTGGCCGCAGTAAAGATAAAACCATCCAATTGGTATTTAAAACTAGCTCAATCGCATTCTAGGAGAAAATGACAAAAGTGTACCAAAATAGCTCCAAATTCTTGTTTCGGGGGGTCAAAAACTCATTCCAGAGGGTTCCACCTAGATTTCACTAGAATGCGATAGAATATATAGCAATCAAATTGCACAATCTTTGTCAATCGTTTTGTAAAAGTAAAAACATTACTATAGAAGAATAAAATGTCATCAGCATGTGCTAGTGGTAAACAAAAAGGGCATAACAAATCACACTTTAGCAATTGTAGTTTTTATGTGTGCTAAAAAAGGCGGAAGTGATGAAAAAGTAAGGATTAAGAGCTTGAAGTAAGCAGTTTTAACCTTTAGCGCCATGTCGCATTTTTATTGGCTGGTCAATAAACATCGGTTGTGGCAGCAAATACACCTTGCAATTAGCCTTTTTCACACTTATGTGTTTCTGGCTTCCGGATTGGTGCTTGCAGGGTAAAAGTTTTTCCGGTGACAGCAGCGGTCGTACTTAACAATAGTAAGTTTGGGAATCAAAGTCTATTTTTATACCGGTGTTTTACTCTACAAATAGCAAACATTTGTTCAAAAACTTTGTGTCAGCTTCGGCTCATCACAAATACTATGTTTATTTAATTCTGAATGTTGGCACTTATAATTCAGTACAGTTCTGAGTTTTGCCGTTCTGTCTATTTGGTGCTGGCTGTGCATTATGACTCTTCACGTCAATTTGTTTTGTGATTATTATTATTATTATTATTATTATTATTATTAAAATAGTATTGTATTTTCTACTTGCTCTCCTTTGTGTTATTAACATGACAGTGTAAATGTACATTGTATAATGTGCCCAGGGATATACATAATAAAATAATATAATACTAAACAAGACATGACTCCGATTAATGGCTTTTTTCCTATTGGATCAGAATTACGTTGTTGTATTGAGTTTATGCATCAACCGGACTCAGAATCATTTCATTTATTCTTGGGAAAATGTGCATTTGGATATAAATGCTGTCAAATGCTTTCATAATTTACCATGATGTAGTGATTTGAGGGAAATGACTGAGTAAATTGTGAAAATACGCTTAAATATACGCTATGTTGAGCATATTATTTTGAGGAGTCAGCGGTCTGAGTGGCCATATAAATTACAAACAAGTCAAATGTTGTTTCTTTGTTGATTATATAACAACAACTTGGAAAACAGACAAAACAGAAAAGGTGAGAAGCATTCTTTTAGACACGGGCATATTAATATAATAGGCGCAGACCTGTAGCGGATCTAACTTTACCCTGAACTGGCGTAACTTCCGATTTTTGTGAAAAAGGCTAATGATCAGGCTGAATTTCTGACAGTGTCAGAAAATGACAGTAGGCTTTCTTTGGTCGAAAGAACCGTCTTTGAACCTGTCTCACCGTACGACATAGGAGCCACAATCACAAAAAATCACCTCGATTTTTTCTTTTGTCATTATAGGACAGATAAAGCAAAAAATATACACTGAGAGCACATATTTACATATTTTATAAATCTGAAGCATACGTCAATTTACACAAACTGAGAAAGCCACAAAGTCTCTTACTGACAACATCTTGCTGAATGTTTTTGTGTAAATGTTAAACTGCATCTAGCCTTCCTGTAGCTCAATCAGTAAATTATGATGCTTGCAACATAAGGTCATGGGTTCGATTCCCAGGAAATGCATGAACTGGTCAAATGTGTACATTGAATCCAATAAAAAAAAAATCTCGCTTTAACCAAATGACTTGCCTTATCACTTCACAACTCACAAACACAAACCTGCCACACCATGATTGTGAATATTAAATTTCCCCTCATTTATTTTGAGCCTGATCGAATAGGCTACTGTAGCTCAGGTTCAATTTCACATTGTGCTGCTGAATCCACCTTCATTATGGATTTCTGCCAACTTTCTGGGTAAAATAGCAGTTGGTTTTCAGCCAGCTCTCATCCTGCCATTAATTAATTCGCAAATAATAAATGAGCACAAGACCTGCCATAACACAGATGCCCATCACTGACGATAATTGTAGTTTTATTTAGAAAAGCACGTTCATCCATCGATCACCTCTGCTCTAGTGTTTCCATCATCCTCATCCTCATCCTCCTCATCTCCAGCAGCAGTATCTCAGTGTTCTACGAAAGGCTTCTGCTGAACCAGTGGCTTATAATTTGCAGCTGGCGTGAGTCTGAGGCGGAGAGGTTGGTGTCAGCAGACGGGATCGTCCGTGTGTTGGTGCGATAACATTTGGAAGTCCTGCGCTCTGTTGTCAAGCAACGCGACCCCAGATGCGTTCGTCCGCACGGCTCCCGCAGACAGACATGATTAATGCGCCGAGAGGCCGCCGGCGTCCGTCTGAGACTCTATTGTGTGCGCCGGGTCCGACCGGGGGGAGGAATCGGAGCAATTAAAAAGGGAACACCGCTGGCGAGCATCGCATTACTCAGACGCCTCCAGCGCAGGGCCAGAGAGGCCTGTTTTATCACAGTGCTGCTGCTGCTGCTGCTGTTGTGGAGCTATCTTAACCACACAAATACAACTATTAGACTCAACTCGACCCAGACAATAAAACCTTCAGCTCTGATTTGCACCTTCTGGTCAGAATGAGAAACAAGCCGACGGACGTTCACAACATCCGCTGCTGTCATCCGATGTTTAGTAAATGTTTAGATTAGAGAGTGCAGTTCTGTTAAATATGAGCCAGTGACTGTCCAACACACAGAGAACGTTCTCAGAACGTTGTGGCAAGGTTATTTCACAGTTATGAGCAAATGTGACCCTGGACCACAAAACTAGTCATAGGAGTGTTTTCTTTTTTATTCATACATCACTTGATAAATAAGATTTCCATTGATGTATGGTTTATAGGGCAACATTTGTATATCTGGAATCTGAGGGTGCACAAAAACCTAAATATTGAGAAAATCGCCTTTAAAGTTGTCCAAATGAAGTTCTTAGCAATGCATATTACTAATCAAAATTAAGTTTGGATATATTTACGGTAGGATATCTTCATGGAACATGATCTTAATATCCTAATAATTTTTGGCATAAAAGAAAAATCTATATTTTTGACCTATACAATGTATTTTTGGATATTGGTACAAGAGTCTTTTGTGGTTCAGGATCACAAATGTTTTAAGAGTAGCCTAACATTAATTAAAGCAATAAGCCCTGAGAAGCCGTGGTTTACACTAAATTTATAACAGCTATGGGGCGTTGTTATGCACGACGCAAAGCGGACGAATTAAATGGTCATTCCATATACGTAATAAGGTTTTACAAAATGATTGTGTAATCATATTAATAAAAACATTATTCTTCTGTCAAACAATGTAGTTTTTCAGAAACGTTTGTGGTCGCAGAGTAACACACAAACGTAAACAAAGGTGTGTGTTTGTAGAGTAATTTACAACAGCTTCAAACGTGGCTCAACCAATCAGAATCAAGGACCGGAACTATTTGTTTTATAAAGAATGTTTGTTGGAAGTTGTCTGGTCTTTAATAACAATTTTAAAGTTTTTATACATCGTTCATGTTTATACACATTTTTCTGAAATTGTTTAGTTGAATGTTTGTCTGACATTTTTTAAACAATACTCAGAATGTTCAGAAAAACATTTAAACAACATTCTCATAATGTTCACAAAATGATAAAAAGTTACTTTTTTAAACCTTTTAAAACATCAGATGCCCATTTTCCACAAGTTCATATTATTCTTTAGGGTCTTAATGAAAAGTCTCTAATATACTTTGGTTAAAAATTCTCAATAATAGTGTAAAAAAACACCCTTTTACCTTGTCAAAATAAGCTCTGCAAAAAAATCAACTCATTTTATTGAATGGACCTTTAAATGCTAATGAGCTCTGCTTGCCCCGCCCCTCTCTGATGTGGGATTATAAGCCGTAATGTTCACTTTAGCCACGTTTAGCGGTGAAACTTGCCAAAAAACACATTATTAAGAAAGGCCATTTGCAAAGATGCATAAAAAAACCCTTATCCTCACTTCTGCTGTGGGTGAAGCTGCATCAGGAACGATTCGCACGAACATAGACGCATATGTAGATCGGGATCTGCCCTTTCCTTTTAAAAACAAAAGTAACGTTATCCTCTGCGTCTTCAGCGGCTCAGATGTCGAGAGTAAATGACGACTGCTATGTTTATTATTACATCCTCAATCGCTCAATCGGAGACATTCTTGTCTTCCTCTGCACCTGAGTCACACAATGGCGATCGGAGTCGGACTGTTTCAGCTCAGTGAGGGCGGGGCTAAGGTAAAGTGCTCATGTCAATCAACTATTGTGGGAGGGGCCTCTGTCTGTGTGTCGTCACACCCACAAGAAGCTGAGAATGACCTGATTTTAAAAAGGGGATATTACTTTTATAGATTAAACAAATACCACTGGGTGGATTGTTATCATTGTAGGGTGGTTGTGTTCACAAACTGACAACACATTAATGTTCAAACAACATGGAAAAGTGATCTTTGCATCTGATTTATAATCAATTTTAATTTAATGCTTTAACAGTGACCCCCCATTTTTGAACACAGATGTGAAAGTGCACTATCCAAACTTAAAAATTGTTATAATTCATTGAACATTTTTCAATAGAGACCTAAGATTGGACTCAAGCAAAAAAAGTTTAAATTTACTGTAATGAAAATGCACATACAATTGTTTTATTTTATATACAATCAATATTTTACATAACAGAATTTACTCTAAAATTGCTACTGAATAAAAGCATTATGTCTTAATAAGTTATGTTCCGAATTTGAAGTTGATAAAAAAAAATTGTTCCTGTGAGATCTTATTTAGGGTGTTATACCACAAACAGCCACCAGGTCATTTAAACACCATTCTTTTTTTTCATGCAAACACTGGTAATAAGTGAGTAAATGGGTAAAATTCATGGAATAAGAGAAAAATAATTTTGTGCCTTTTAATGTCAAAATCGGAATGCAAATAATTTTTATAGAATACTATGATCAAAGACAGGCATTTGTCTGTTTAAACAGACATACTATGGATACAAATGGCTATGATTACTCTACTTTTGAAGCATAAATTTGATTTAAACAATATGTCTAATATTCACGTATGCTGTTCATAGGGGACGTATTGTATTAGTACTACAGTTACAGCATGACATATTATTTAAACCTATTACTATTAACATTTTTACATAACATTTATTCTATCTCACAATTTTGACTTTTTTCTCACAAATGCAAGTGTATATCTCCTAATTTGGCCTTTATAACAATTCAACTCAAAAACAGTGAGTTTACTGCCAACAGAACTGTTTCGGAGCTGTAAGACTATCCCACAATCTGACGCCAATTTCATTAAATAACATGCTTATTGCTGGGTGACAAGCTCTTGTAATAAGCAGAGAACATTTTGAAATGATATCTAATCAATATAATCTATAATCTTCTTTAAGTCCAACAAAAGGCTATCTCTCCCGGGTTTTCTGCAACCATGATGCACACATCCCGAATGTTTACAAACTAATAATTGGTCTATATGACACTTGACTCCACCCACTAAAGGGGAGGAGACCACTAACAGATTTTAAAGTACAATGTAACGCAATGTCGGATTTAAAAATGGTTTTCACAGAATTAATTTTTAAGTTTTATTATTTATGATATTTGCTAAAATATTTCATAGACAAAAAAGACAACAACAACAACAAAATGAGCCCCACAGGTGGGACTGTGACAGTAAAAGGGTTAGTGAAACATTCTAAGAACATTTTTTGTAAATAATTGCATTTTCCGAGTGATATTTGACTGGGGAACGGTGGGATTTCATGTTGAAAGTTCTCAGTTGAACACATAAATACTAGAGTTTAATTTCAAACACAATAACATGATCATCGCTGTTCTGAGTGGATTCTCACTGTCAAAAAGGAGTGTAAATAATGTAAATATTCTCATGCAGACTCTTCAAACTGAACTGGTGTCATTGTTTGTGAAAGAGAACCCAAATGAAGCCGGAGCTGGCTGTCAATCAGCTGTCAGCGTTCCGTCCTGCTGTTGTTTGTGTTGTGTTCACGGCGGAGGCGTTCGCGGAGGGTCTCGAGTCCGTTCAACAGCGCTCGCTAATGCAGACTTGTGAAATCTGTTCGCCGTCCAAACCCATTAATGGCGGCACGCTGGATGCGCGGCTTCTCTTCCCTCCCGCCTCGATGTTAAATCATTCATAACGCTCATAATTCATCTGCCGTTCAGAACCTTCCACTTTGATTAGTGTACACGATCACGCTTTAATAACGCCAGCAATAAAGGCCTGCACACGACGGCTTGTTTTAAATGGAGCAGCGGTGCCTAGAAACAAAAAGGATCATTTTGTTCTTTTCTACAAGAGTATAACTTTCATTTGGAGAGGCCAAAGAGTTTGGATTTAGCAGATCAAGTGTGTTGACCTCCGTTGAAGCGGCTAAATGTGCCACCAGTATTTGCTCTTTAGTCACACACATCATCTTCATATTCCAATCCGAATCTGCTGTGATTAAACACACTTTCAACAAAGATTGAGCTCAGTGTTGTGTGTTTGCTCTAAGCAGAGCTGCAGGAACGACTGATTTTCATTAATGAGTGTGAAGTATCGCGCTGACATTTATTCTGTGACGTGCCATTCTTGACACTGACTTTCTCTCGCTGTCATTTAATTAACCCCGCCGACGATTAAAATGTTATCCGCCATTATCTCCAAACGGCTCTTTGATTGTTGAGATATATGGAGTAAACTATTCAGCGCTTGCCCATCACATTAAGACCGTACCATATGATATTTGAGGAGTTATTAAAGCATAAAGACGCTGCATGTTCAGTGCTGTATAACAGCCTTCATGAGCTGATGTTCATGAGAGTTTAATCAAGTGAGAACACTGTCCAATATCCCACATTTCCACATATGAAATAAACCTTAAATAAGTACTGATGACACAAACACTGAAACAACAACAAAAACAGTTCAAAAGAGAAACTCAGATATTCTGTGCTTCATTTGTGCTTCATTATTCTCAAGAGTGTTGAACTTCCTTCTCATACAGTTCTACTGTACAGATATGAATTTACTTTTCCTTCAGCCTTAGGCTTTTCACATTTCACTTTTTGGTGTAAAATGGCTTTTACATTTGCTCAAAATAAAACTTTTTATATTAAAAACAAACAGGCAAGCCCTGCCCAGATTTAAAAAGTAATGCACCGCATTACTTTCCATAAAAAGTAACTAAGTAACGTAATTAGTTACTTTTTTAGGGAGTAACACAACATTGTAACACATTACTTTCCATAAAAAGTAACTAAGTAACGTAATCAGTTACTTTAAGGAGTAACTCAATATTGTAACGCACTACTTTCCATAAAAAGTAACTAAGTAACGTAATTAGTTACTTTTTTAGGGAGTAACACAATATTGTAACGCATTACTTTCCATAAAAAGTAACTAAGTAACGTAATTAGTTACTTTTTTAGGGAGTAACGCAACATTGTAACGCATTACTTTCCATAAAAAGTAACTAAGTAACGTATTTAGTTGCCTTTTTAGGGAGTAGCGTAACATTGTAAAGCATTACTTTGCATAAAAAGTAACTAAGGAATGTAATGTGTTACTTTTTTAGGGAAAAATGCAACATTGTTACGCATTACTCTCCATAAAAAGTAACTAAGTAACGTAATCAGTTACTTTAAGGAGTAACTCAATATTGTAACGCACTACTTTCCATAAAAAGTAACTAAGTCACGTAATTAGTTACTTTTTTAGGGAGTAACACAACATTGTAACACATTACTTTCCATAAAAAGTAACTAAGTAACGTAATTAGTTACTTTTTTAGGGAGTAACGCAACATTGTAACACATTACTTTACATAAAAAGTAACTAAGTAACGTAATCAGTTACTTTAAGGAGTAACTCAATATTGTAACGCACTACTTTCCATAAAAAGTAACTAAGTAACGTAATTAGTTACTTTTTTAGGGAGTAACACAATATTGTAACGCATTACTTTCCATAAAAAGTAACTAAGTAACGTAATTAGTTACTTTTTTAGGGAGTAACGCAACATTGTAACGCATTACTTTCCATAAAAAGTAACTAAGTAACATATTTAGTTGCCTTTTTAGGGAGTAGCGTAACATTGTAAAGCATTACTTTGCATAAAAAGTAACTAAGGAATGTAATGTGTTACTTTTTTAGGGAAAAATGCAACATTGTTACGCATTACTCTCCATAAAAAGTAACTAAGTAACGTAATCAGTTACTTTAAGGAGTAACTCAATATTGTAACGCACTACTTTCCATAAAAAGTAACTAAGTAACGTAATTAGTTACTTTTTTAGGGAGTAACACAACATTGTAACACATTACTTTCCATAAAAAGTAACTAAGTAACGTAATTAGTTACTTTTTTAGGGAGTAACACAACATTGTAACACATTACTTTCCATAAAAAGTAACTAAGTAACGTAATTAGTTACTTTTTTAGGGAGTAACGCAACATTGTAACGCATTACTTTACATAAAAAGTAACTAAGTAACGTAATCAGTTACTTTAAGGAGTAACTCAATATTGTAACGCACTACTTTCCATAAAAAGTAACTAAGTAACGTAATTAGTTACTTTTTTAGGGAGTAACACAATATTGTAACGCATTACTTTCCATAAAAAGTAACTAAGTAACGTAATTAGTTACTTTTTTAGGGAGTAACGCAACATTGTAACGCATTACTTTCCATAAAAAGTAACTAAGTAACGTATTTAGTTGCCTTTTTAGGGAGTAGCGTAACATTGTAAAGCATTACTTTGCATAAAAAGTAACTAAGGAATGTAATGTGTTACTTTTTTAGGGAAAAATGCAACATTGTTACGCATTACTCTCCATAAAAAGTAACTAAGTAACGTAATCAGTTACTTTAAGGAGTAACTCAATATTGTAACGCACTACTTTCCATAAAAAGTAACTAAGTAACGTAATTAGTTACTTTTTTAGGGAGTAACACAACATTGTAACACATTACTTTCCATAAAAAGTAACTAAGTAACGTAATTAGTTACTTTTTTAGGGAGTAGCGTAACATTGTAACGCATTACTTTCCATAAAAAGTAACTAAGTAACGTATTTAGTTGCCTTTTTAGGGAGTAGCGTAACATTGTAAAGCATTACTTTGCATAAAAAGTAACTAAGGAATGTAATGTGTTACTTTTTTAGGGAAAAATGCAACATTGTTACGCATTACTCTCCATAAAGTAACCAAGTAATGTAATTTGTTATTTTTGGAATATTGCAACATTGTAACTCATTACTTTCCATAAAAAGTAACTAAGTAAAAAGAAGATTGTTTCAACTTAAAATAATTTGTTACCCCACTGCCTTAAAATTTTTAGTCAAGTCAACTAAAATATCCAAGTTGCCACTAGAATTAAAATTAAGTAGCTTAAAATTTCAAGTTGAGTTAACTTAAAATTTTAAGCCAGTGGGGTAACAAATTATCTTAAGTTTAAGTTTAAAGTTTAAGTTTTTTGCTTGATTTCTCTAAACACTTGTTCACAGTATCTGAGCTCATACTCACAATATTGACATATAGAGGCTTATACGCTCATGGCTACAAAAAAGGTTCTTTATTGGTGTTGATGTTCCACGAAGAACCTTGAACATCCATGGAACCTTTCAAATGCAGAAAAAGGTTTTTATAGTGGAAAAATGTTCCTTAGATTTTTAAAACGTTCTTTAAAATGGTTCTTTTAAGAACTGAAAGGTTCTTTGGGGAACCAAAAATGGTTCTTCTATGGCATCACTGCAAAGACACCTCTTTGGAGCATTTATTTTTAAAAGTGTCTTTTGATTGTGTCACAAAATTTTCAGAATTTTCAATAAAAGATGCCTACATACCTCAGTTCATCTTTTTAGCAGCCGTTCAGTGATGCTGTGGTTCATGCTGATGCTAAATGAGTTCTAGGATCTCCGTGATGTCTGGATGGCATCAGTGTTCAGACAGATGACCAGAAGCTTGCTGTGGTTTTGTTCTCTGTGAGACGCTCTTCAGTGTTCATGTTCACAGCCGTCCTTCAGACACACATCAGGAACTGTGCTTTAATGAATGGATTCATGGGTGAAGACCAGCTCAAGAACATCTGCAACAAAAGAGAGAATTCATGAAAAATGCATCAAAATTTGTCAAAATTCAAAAACACAGGAATTCCCAAACTCACGAGTGGATGAAAAGCTAATAAATAAATAAAATCAAGACCAGAAAAAAAGTTTAAGACAAACTTTAAACTTGAACTTTATATAGATAGAGTATGTTGCTAGCATGATTAGAATGTAGTTAGCATGATTTTAACATTTTTCTAACATGTTTAGCATGTTTCTAGCAAGTTGTCTGAATCGTTCACTATCGCCTACACTGCGTGCTACATGCCATTCAAACAGAAAACACTAATGAGAAGCTGAAGTGCATGGTCCACCGATTCATATCGGCGGAAGTGACGAGATTGTAAGTTTTGAATGCCCATATCTTGTAAACACGAATTTTGTCGTTATTTTGAAACACACTAGCTTATAGAAAACCTTAAGGCTAATATATTCATACTAAACGCCAAATAACTTTCATTTTGATTTCATGGGGACTTTAAGTAGCAGATCAGTAGGTTGGTTTTCTCAAGTCAGCCTAATTATATCTTTTATTAGTTAACCTACATTAGAGAATTGTGAATCTGCAACATGCAAAAACTATTTTACATCAGAGGTTCAGATGATAAAAAATGTTTGAATTGATTGAAACTGGCGACGTATGTTCACAATGGGCTCTATAATAGCAGTATGTTACTCACGGTGACGTAACACAGAATAATGCTGAATTCATTCTTACAGGAACTTCATAAGCCCAACGCACAACTTTTGTTATTTCTCAGGTGGTTTTTCTTTGCCTTTGCCGTTTTTCTGCTTATGCCCGACATTCTCTATTATTAAGCAGAAGTCTTGTGTGGATTGTGTTCAGCAGCATCTGCTGACCGCGGTCTCACCTGGAGGCGCTGTGTGTAGACGACCAGGTGCTGCGTCAGCGGATAAGAGCAGCTCTCATCTGTGCTTTCAGAGGAGCATCGGGCGTCTGGGGCCTGAGAACAGCAGAGCAGATACACGCCTGCACACCGACACACCTGATATCACACACACACACACACACACACACACACACACCTGATATCACACATCTCACCTATCACCCCTCACACACACACACCTGATATCACACACCTCACCTATCACCCCTCTCACACACACCTGATATCACACACACACACACACACACACACACCACACACACACACACACACACACACACACACACACACACACACCTGATATCACACACCTCACCTATCACCCCTCACACACACACACACCTGATATCACACACCTCACCTATCACCCCTCTCACACACACCTGATATCACACACCTCACCTATCACCCCTCTCACACACACACCTGATATCACACACACACAC
>NC_133368.1:51827239-51910737 GCF_049309525.1 Garra rufa | reverse complement strand
TATCACCCCTCTCACACACACCTGATATCACACACCTCACCTATCACCCCTCACACACACACACACACACACACACACACACACACACACACACACACACACACACACACACACACACACACACCTGATATCACACACCTCACCTATCACCCCTCACACACACACACACACACACACACACACACACACACACACACACACACACACACACACACACACACACACACACACACCTGATATCACACACCTCACCTATCACCCCTCACACACACACACACACACACACACACACACACACACACACACACACACACACACACACACACACACACACACACAAACACACACACACACACACACACACACACACACACACACACACACACACACCTGATATCACGCTGTGATCAAAGCTGAATTTTCAGCATCATAACTCCAGTCTTCAGTGTCACATGATCCTTCAGAAATGATTCTAATATACGTGTAATATATACGTGTGTGTGTGTGTGTGTGTGTGTGTATGTATGTATGCATGTGTGCGTATCAGTGGTGTGTGTGTGTGTGTGTGTGTGTGTGTGTGTGTGATGTGTGTACCTGGTATTCATCACGTTATGGGGACCAAATGTCCCCACAAGGATAGGAATACCAGTAGATTTGGACCTTGTGGGGACATTTCTCAGGTCCCCATGAGGAAACAGGCTTATAAATCATGCACAATGAGTTTTTTTGAGGAAGTAAAAGTGTGCACAATCTCCTGTGAGGGCTAGGTTTAGGTGTAGGGTAGGTGTAGGGCGATAGAAAGTACGGTTTGTACAGTATAAAAACCATTACGCCTATGGAATGTCCCCATAAAACATGTAAACCCAACATGTGTGTGTGTGTGTGTGTGTGTGTGTGTGTGTGTGTGTGTGTGTGTGTAAGTGCGTGTGTGTGTGTTCCAGAGCAGATTCACCCATGAATAATCATCCATAACGTGGTAAATTAGAGGCTCTGGTATTCTGCGTGAGTTTAATAACATCCTGTTGTGGCGAGAGGTTAACAATCGAAGGCTCAGCGCAGCATGTTATAAATATCAGCGCTTGGCCAGAAACATGCAGGATTTATTCTGACGTTTCCATGGCAGCGAGAGACGGGTCAAACACTCGCACAGAAACTCATCAGCAGTAACCTGAAGAACTAGTTTGATCGCTGCATTCCTTCTTTAGACGCTGCTGTCTCAGAAAGTTCGGTGCGTTTCATTAACAAACTTTCTCCTCTTCATTAAGACTAATTGTGCGTCTGTGAATAATGACCGTTTCTCATTTCAGAAGAGAACGCTATGAAACGAACCGTCCAGACCTGAACCAATCCTTAGATCATCATCTGACTTCACCCAATCATCAGACGCACAGGACAGGTGGAAAACTCCTCAGATGATCACTGAAGGAGCAACTGAATCTACAGACGTGAAGATCCCATGGAACCAAAAAACCCACCAACATCTTAGCATACGCCCAGAGTGCTTTACTAAAATGTACAGATAATGTACTCACCCGCTTGTCATCCAACATGTTCATGTCTTTCTTTCTTAAGTCGTAAGGAAATTATGTTTTTTGAGGAAAACATTTCAGGAATGTTCTCCATATAGTGGACTTCTATGGTGCCCTGAGTTTGAACTTCCAAAATGCAGTTTAAATGCAGCTTCAAATGACTCTAAACGATCCCAGCCAAGGAAGAAGGCTTTTATATTGTAAAACGTTTGGTTATTTTCTAAAAAAAAATTACAATTTCTATATTTTTAATGCATGCGTACTCTGTGTACTCCGGTTCAAGACAGTTAGGGTATGTCTAAAAACTCCCATCTCATTTTCTCCTCCAACTTCAAAATCGGTCTGCTGCAGAAGAACCGACCCAGTGTTTACAAAGTGAACGTGCAAAGAAAATCAAATGCCTTTTAAAGAAAAAGGTTAACAGCGATGTAGGGCAATTTTGAAGTTGGAGGAGAAAATGAGATGGGAGTTTTTAGACATACCCTAACTGTCTTGAACCGGAGTACACAGAAGCCGTTTCTCAATATGCGTTCTTGTCTGTACTTGTGTTCTTGTGGACTTGTGAAACATCATCAGTTGTTGCCCAAGTACTGTTCCAATTCAAAGTTCACATCTAGCAAGTACAGTTCAAATCCCCGGATGTGTTCTTGTTCCGCCCCTTTTATCAAGGATGCATCAAGAGGAGACTTGTGCGAACTTGAGGCAGCCATGTATCCCAGAATGCATTTCGCACCAATCAGCGAGCGTTAATGGCGGAGGAGAAAACCCGCATCTTTTTCAAAAATTTACTGTTATTGTGTCATGAAATGTAGGTTTAAGAGTATTTCAGGCGAGAAAGTAGTTGCTTAAAACTGAAATGGTTTATTTACAAAGACAGCCCCTGTTTGAAAATTAGTTTTGCCGATCTCGGAGATGCGAGTTCCAGGCGAACACCGGGTGCTCCGTGGTCATGTATCCCGCAGAGAGAGCCTCATCGCGGCTAGTCCTTCTGACGTTTGCCGCTGGTCCTGATGTCTCTGTAGTGGTTAAACAAGAGGTATAATTCGTTTTGGGTAAATCTAACAGCTAATTTTTGGTCTCGTGAATCTATTATTTATTCCAGAGGACAAAGTTATGCTTCATGAATTATTTATCAATCGTAATTCAACGCTGACTTTTTAGCACGCATTTGACCGAATTGTCTGCTTTTGTCTTTACTTCCGATTACACAAGTCTCTTATACTTTGTACTTATACTTTTATAATGGCTAATATTGTTCATTAAAACTGACATTTAACAAAAAAGGCAGAGTTGTGCTTGTCATGTTTCATTTGATTATACATAGAGTAAAGATGCATTATACACGGTGCACATATAGCTTAAATCACATATTAATATGTTTTATTATTTTTTAAATGAGTACGAGAGTTGTGGTTTATATTTTGAAGAAAACAAAGAGGCAGTGGTGTTTGATATCACTTCCTTTTATTGTAATTATTGTTTTGTAACGCATTTTTGTCGCTATTAATATGTTTAACGTTAAATGAAACGGAAAAGAGGCAATGCTGTTTGATATAAAATATTTTGTTTCACTGTAGTGTTGTACATTCCCTGAACCACGTTTTTGCAGCTATTAATATGTTTAAATGAAAACGAAAAGTGGCAGAGTTAGTTGATATCATATTTCGTCTTATTGTAAATCCATACAGTGAAGCAGTGAAGATAACCGGAGTAGAAAAGACGAGCTGACTGACGTTATCAAGTACACTGCTGTTCCATTTGCAGAATTGCAGGACTTGCATCCTCATGTCCTTGGGAGTTCGTACTCCCAAGTCAAACTTCCAAGTCCGAACTACGAAGGACGTAAGTCCGAACTTTGCGTACTTGGTATTGAGAAACGGCCAGAGTTCATGCAGAGCTAGACGTTTGAGGTTAAAAAATACATAAATTGTCAATTTCTTTAGAAATTAACCGATCATTTCCCGTGGGATTTCTGCAGGATGGGAGCGGTACAGAAGCGGGAGTTATTTAAACGGGAGCGGGATGGGAGTGGGAGACATTTTACCAGGAGACGGATGGGACGGGATTATTTTTTTTAAACTTTGTTCTGGGAGTGGGACGGGACAAGATTTCTATCTATGGGAATGGGACGGGACAGGAGTGAAAATCCACTCCCGTGTCATCCTCTAGTTCAAATATATCACCATCCTTAAATCAAGACACATTTACTGGAGATGCGAAATGAAGATGTGAAGTCTTGTTTTCTGAGAAACTGATCAAAATGAAGTGAGTTTATGAATAAAACAAGAACAAATATCTGTCGACTTTTCAAAATCATTGATAGACATCTGTTCTTGTTTTATTCATGAAGTCACTTCATTTTGATCAATTTCTCATAAATAAAGACGTCTTGTGTCATTTTGCATTTCCAGTAAATGTATTTTGAATTGAGAATCTTTAGTCATTTGCACTAGAAAACAAGACAAATACTGAGAAAGAGCAGCAGTTTTTGCCGTGTGATCATGAGTACAGTAAAAGTTATTTCCATATTCTACTGGTTGCTATTTTTTAATGAATTAAAATCAATAAAAAAGCAATGAGTTGGAAGTCGTGTTTTCAGACTTTTAAGTGTTTCTAATAGACATTTAGAGACTATACTGACACATATTGTGTTTTATTACATTTCTTTTCTTGGTCATAAATAGTCTTATATTTGCCTTCATCAAACCTGCAGAACCTGTGCATCTGACAAGAGTTCTTGTGTCATTGATCACACTGGTTTGCTCTGAACTTGTGTGCTGTCCTCTTATATTGTTTATACCTGTGGCGCTCTGAGTCTCTCTCTCACACACACGCACACACACACACACACACACACATCAGTCTGTCATCTGTGGGCCGCTGGTCTGGTGTTTTTCTGCCGGCAGGACAGATTATTGGCATCATGAGGGAAGAGAAGGAAAAATGAGCTCATGAGAGACTGCGATCACTGCTTTCATCTGAGTGTGTGTGTGTCAGTGTGTTCTCTTCTACTAGGATACAAATGTGTATAATGACATGGGTACTATAACATAAACATGGTTTATGAGGATATGTACAGTAGAAAATACAGTTTCTACTGTAGAAAAAAACACTACACCTCTGGAATGAATCCATAAAACATGCAAACCCAGCATGTGTGTGTATGATGGTGTGTGTTCATATACACACACACGTGTGACAGCTGACAGCTCCTCAGGAGCTTGTCCAGCTGATTGAGGTTTGATTAAAAATGTCGACAATCTAATTTAACCGAGTGAGGATCTTCATTTTGCTTCTGGATGTCTTATGTTTGATTTTAGCACAGGTTAGCTGAGGAGACTGCAGGAACAGTAAAAGTATTTCTGTACACTCTTAAATATAAAGGTTCTTTATTGGCATTGATGGTTCCACGAAGAACCTTGAACATCCATGGAACCTTTCAAATGCAGAAAAGGATCTTCATAGTCAAAAAAGGTTCTTTAGATTTTAAAAATGTTCTTCTAAATGGTAAGGACTGTTCACTGAAAGGTTCTTTGGGGAGCCAAAAATGGTTCTTTAATAGCATCAAAAACACCCTTTTAGAACCTTTGTTTTTAAAGAGTGTATTCTAGTGTTTGGAACAGATTCAAGTCTTAAGGAATTTTTGGAGATCTGTTGAAAGCTGTATTTTGAAACTATGAAGCATTGCTAATAGAACACATGTACATTTAGAGTCTGTATTGATATATGTGACCCTGGAGCACAAAACCAGTCTGAAGTAGCACAGCTATATTTATAGCAATAGCCAAAAATACATTGCATGGGTCAAAATTATAAATTTTTCTTTTATGCCTAAAATCATTAGGATATTAAGATCAAGTTCCATGAAGATATTTAGCAAACTTATTACTGTAAATATGATTAGTTGATTAGTAATATGCATTGTTAAGAACTTCATTTGGACAACTTTAAAGGCGATATTCGCAATATTTTGATTGTTTTGCACCCTCAGATTGCAGATTTTCTAATAGTTGTATCTCAGCCAAATATTATGTATCCTAACAAACCATACATCAATGGAAAACCTATTTATTTAATCTCAATTAATCACAATATGACTGGTTTTGTGGTTTAGGGTCACATATTGTGTTTTAATCTGCAGAAGCCCTGAGTACGACTAAAGTCACTCCAGTTTTATTTATAAAGCACTTCACACAATGGACATGGTCTCAAAGCAGCTCTACAGAGAAACATCCCAGTAATAACGCCTTAAACGCTGTAATGTCTTCATTTAGCAGTTCAATTAAAATAAAAAATGATGCCTTAATAGCTGCGCCTATAGTGAGCGCATGATAGTAGACTATTCTGAAACACAACCTTTAATTAAATCATTTTAAAGTCACGACTTGATGATTTCTTGCGCTGTTTTTCTTTCTCTCATTATAAATTGGCTTTTTTGCTCATTAACAAACGCATTTGCTCATTAACAAGTGAATCTGCAGCTCCGTTAATTACTCTGAAAGCGTGCAAACCGCGATTCTTTGGAAGGGTCACGTGATGTGAGAAACAAAAGACTTCATGAATCGAAGTGAAACATCTTTTAACCTTCCAGAAACATAATCAACACATCATCAGCGTCAGATGCGTGAACGCGTCTGATGTTTCCGTCTCAAAGCGGATCTCAATGGAGGAGTCACGTGCGTCCCTCTAAATTGTTTGGCTTGACATTTGGGGCCAAAGCAATCCATGCCTCATTTTCTCAGCCTCAAAGACCAGCAGTCTATTAGATCGATAGCGCAGAGATTTCCCGTAAATATCACGCGCGCGCGGGAGAACGAGACGCGCTGTCTGTTTGCCGCGCGCCGCCGGGAGATCTGATGCGCGCAATCGGGCCCTTCCCTAATGCACGTGGGCAGCACAAAAGAAGCTTTACAGTAATTGTGAGTTATTAAAATCGGTAATCACCCCCCGAGCGCAATGAGGTGTAATGAACTTCACTGCTGGAGCGGCACGCAGACAGAGAAGAAGGAGACAGAAAGCGATCGCGCTGCTCGTGTTTGTGAGAGAAAGTCATCAGCTGTAACCCCACGAGCGCGTTTTCCCCGATCGACACTCAAAGGGAACCAAAACAGCATTGAGTTGAAAAGCTCTGGCGCGTCCGCCCACGGAGCCTCTCAGAGCGCGCCACTGAAGAGCGCAAACGCGGAAAGCGCGGGTCAGCGCAGGGCAGGGGTCAAAAACCAGGGGTGCGCGCGCTTGGGCTCGCCATTAATGAACGTGATTCGTCATTTATGGTTTAATTGGGAGCGTGTTTATTCATCAGCACATTTGTGCTGCAGTGTTAGAGCACTCGAGAGGGATCGAGCCGCTTTAATTGCGAGAGCGCTGGCAACACAACACAGCAGCCAGCGTTTCACACATGCATCAGCATTTTACACTGCTTCTATGTATTGGTGACTGAAAAAGCTGATCATACTGTTTTTTCACTCAGCATTAGCATTCATTTAATATGTTCCCATATTTGGTTCTGGTATGTTCCAGACTCAGCTAACAAAAATATGTGCCAAAAACAGTTTCCATAAAGTTATGAAAATACCACTGGACCACAAAACCAATCATAAAGATACATTTTTTTTTAAAATTGAGATGTATACATGCCAAAACGATGAATAAATAAGCTTTCCATTGATGTATGGTTTGTTTGGATAGGATTTATCAATATTTGGTCGAGATACAAATATTTGAAAATTGCAATCTGAGGGTGCAAAAAATCTATTGATAAAATTTTTGATAAAATCGCCTTTAAAGTTGTCCGAATGAAGTTCTTGGCAATGCATATTACTAATCAAAAATTAAGTTTTGATATAGCTGCGGTGAGAAATTTACAAAATATCTTCATAGAAGGAAGATATTTTTATTTAACATGATCTTAATATTTTCATGGAACATGATATCCCAATGATTTTTGGCATAAAAGAGAAATCCATAATTTTGACCCATTTAATGTATTTTTGGCTATTGCTATAAATATACCTGTGCTACTTAAGACTGGTTTTGTGCTCCAGGGTCCAGTTTTTTTTGATGTTTTACAAGTTTTTTCTTGGTTATGTAAATATATGCTAAGGGAACATTCCATTTTTTAATTTTGGAAACATTATGGAAACATTACTTTTTGAATGTTCTGAAACAAGTATAATATTTAAAAAATGTTAGATGAATGTCCAACTACAATGATTAACCCTCTGGAGCAGGGCCGTTTCTAGCCATTTTGGCACCCTAGGCGAAATCCCATTTGTTGCCCCCAGATATATATTTCTTTTCAGACACCAGTTTCTTGTGACATTCTAATTGGCTTTCATAGAAACAATTCATAGAGATTCAGTGCATTGTGAGTTCCACAAATCTGAATGCTAATTAATTTTGTTACATTTCAATTTAGATACATGTTTAGATATTATGAATGGCTACTTTTTGTATGTTTATGTTTTTTGTTTAATTGTTTTGAGGTGGTTGTTGTTTGAAATTATGATTTAAAGTGTCAGTTTTTGTATTATTTAAGTCAAACATATACAGTGGTGTGAAAAAGTGTTGGCCCCCTTCCTGATTTTTTTTTTTTTTTTTGCATGTTTGTCACACTCTAATGTTTCAGATCATTAAACTAATTTAAATTTTAATCAAAGATAACACAAGTAAACACAACATGCAGTTTTTGAATGGAGGTTTTTTTATGAAGGGAAAACAAAATCCAAACCCACATGGCCCTGTATGAAAAAGTGTTTCCCCCCACCCGATCAAAATTACCCCAAGAGCGCAGCGACGACTCATCCAAGAGGTCACAAAAGACTCCACAACAACATCAACAACAAAGAACTGCAGGCCTTTCTTGCCTCAGTTAAGGTCAGTGTTCATGACTCCACCATAAGAAAGAGACTGGGCAAAAATGGCCTGCATGGCAGAGTTCCAAGACCAAAACCGCTGCTGAGCAAAAAGAACATAAAGGCTCGTCTCAGTTTTCCCAGAACACATCTTGATGATCCCCAAGACTTTTGGGAAAATACTCTGTGGACTGACGAGACAAAAGTTAAACAAAAGGTGTGTGTCCCATTACATCTGGTGTAAAAGGGCCAAAATTCCTGCACAGCGCTGTAACAGACTCATTGCAAGTTATCGCAAACACTTGATTGCAGTTGTTGCTGCTAAGGTGACCCAACCAGTTATTAAGTTTAGTGGGCAAACACTTTTTCACACAGGGCCATTTTGGATTACCATTACGTTTGGATACTTAATTCAAAAACTGCATGTTGTGTTTACTTGTGTTATCTTTGATTAATATTTAAATTAGTTTGATGATCTGAAACATTAAAGTGTGACAAACATGCAAAAAAAAAAAAAAATCAGGAAGGGGGCCAACACTTTTTCACACGACTGTAAAACCTGTTGTTACCCCAAACTACATATAAAAGCCTGATCAGTGGCATAAAAGTAATCAGAATGCAGCTAAAAAAAGCGTTACCTTGCCAAAGAACTGACAGAGCCCATTGATCTAATGGTGTTCTTAAGCACTCCAAATGCAAACTTGGCATTCAGCAATTGACAGCGCTCTGATCCAATGGCATACAGGCATCGTCAGATTGACAGGTCTCTAGCCCAATGATATTGGGGAATCCAGTATCAAATAAAGTACTCCATGAAAGATATATAAATAATATTTTTATTTAAACATTATTAAAGAGCAGATAACTCTGATGGAATGTTCTATTAACATTACTGGAAGAACATTTGTTTATCACTTTGAGAGAACCTTCAGCCAGATCGTTGGCTTAAAAATAAAAACAAATGGTTCTCTGGAATATTAAAATGCACTTAACACTTAGAACATAATGGTTCTTTGGGGAACTAAAACTAGTTCTTCTGTCCACCTTTTTCCTGAGTAACTGATGAGCGGCGCTTTGGTTGCTTTCGTGTTCTGGTCTCCATAGAAATCCATGTTAAATTCGGGTAAAAAAAGATGGACTGAATTAAAAGTCTTTCAATGTAACTAAATATAAAAATGTGTTATATTATCGACTCGGAAAATATGTTAATTTGACTAGAAACACCAGATGCCGGAAATGTCAACGTTTCAGTCGGGCGAGAAAAAATTACAATGTTTTTGCATCATTTCCCTTGTACAAAATCAAGAACTGATCAATGAATGGTTCTTTGAGGAACCAAAAATAGTTTTTTTTTGGGCATCACTATGAAAAACCCCATTTGGAACCTTTATTTTTAAGTTCTCATTATGGTTCCTTTATGCAAGTGTGTAGTATTTTTACTCAAACAGTCATAAAGAATGAGGTAAAACACACTACGCTCTAAACAAATGTCAATTTCAAAGATGTTTTTTCAATTCATAGCATTGGAAGTTAGAAAAATCACAGAGATTTAATCTGAAAGCTTGGTTTCATGTGAGACGTCACCGAAAGCGTTCAGATGGCGCTTACTGAAGGAGTTTATCTGGCTGCGATAGTTGCCGATGTCAACACGCTATCAGACGAGCCTCTCGTGGCAGAGAAACTGCTTTTGAAATGATAATGCGCCGGAACAGAATGGAAATCAAACGTGTTTTGTATTGAACAGAAGGGTCGCTGAATGGCGTCGCTGGGGAGCGTTTGAAACGCCATACACCTGTATTCATTGACAGGCAATTTGCAGGAGCTGGAGGCGCGTTCAGCTCTCCGACGCGTCCCGCGTGAATACGCGACATGGGACCGTGTCTTATATTTTAGCGGTCGGTTTGTTCGACTCAGATCCATTAGGAGCGTTCTGACCATTAGCTTCCTCTCTTTGTGGAAGAAAAATAGGCGGCAGGGGCTGGAAAGACAGAGAGGCCAAAAATAGAAGCCATTACTCCATTATTACAGCCTATCGTCTGTTGCTAGGCAATGGTATCAGATTAACACTAATTATCATTTTATCACACTTTCTTCTCTCTTTCCTCAGCTCTCCGCTTCATTCCTCTGCAGAGAACCGCAAATAGGATCCTATGCGTTGAAGTGCTGTCGGAAGCCTCCGAATCCATTAATCAAAATATCTGTTCCGAGGCTTTTCATTCGCCGCCGTTATTACACGAGACTTAATGAACATCGGAGGAGCAGTGGCGGCCAAAGCCGAGCGCACCTTTGCGTTTCGCTCTTGGAACGCCGACGGAAACGCACCATCTGGAAACCGAAAGTTCCAAATCCGACAATCCGACAATCCTGAGCACATATGAAGAATCACAGCTTTTTAATCAGACCAGAGCGTGTGACTGACGCTCACTCTCTTTGTGTTTTGGCAAACGTACGGCGTTCATTACGAACAGGTTTGGTGCTAATTAACAGACACGTGGAGCCGGTGTTGAGGAAGCCCGACATTGAGACCGGTGATGGCATCTCAAACACCTTTCCCTCGGTTTGATTTATTCGTGTGGATCCGCGGTGAGCGTGTAGGCCGCAGCTCGAGGGCACGCGCTCATTGTTCCAAACCTGCCCATTGTTTCAGAGCTCAGGGCCAGTAATGAGGGACCGACAGGAGCCCAACACAGCACTGCTGTCAGAGTGACGAATGCAGCCGCACAGCTCTCTCTCTCTCTCTCACACACACACACACACACACACACACACACATACATATATATATATATACACACACACATACACACATACACATGCAAATACACACACACTCAAAACACACATATAAATACACACACACACACACACACACACACACACACACACACACACACACACTGGTTTACATGTTTTATGGGGACATTCCATAGGCGTAATGGTTTTTATACTGTACAAACCGTACTTTCTATGGCCCTACACCTACCCTACACCTAAACCTAGCCCTCACAGGAGATTGTCCACACTTTTACTTCCTCAAAAAAACTCATTGTGCATGATTTATAAGCCTGTTTCCTCATGGGGACCTGAGAAATGTCCCCACAAGGTCAAAATCTACTGGTATTCCTATCCTTGTGGGGACATTTGGTCACACACACACACACACACACACACACACACACACACACACATACAAATATACACACACATATATATTTACACACATACACACACACACACACACACACACACACACACACACACACACACACACACACATATATATTTACACACACACACACACACACACACACACAGATACACACACACACACACACACACACACACACACACACACACACACACACACACACACACAGACAGATACACATACAAATATACAAACACATATATATTTACACACACACACACACACACACACACACACACACACACACACACACACACACAGATACACATACAAATATACAAACACATATATATTTACACACACACACACACACACACACACACACACACACACACACACACACAGATACACATACAAATATACAAACACATATATATTTACACACACACACACACACACACACACACACACACACACACACACACACACACACACACACACAAACATAAATACACAAACACACACACACACACACACACACACACACACACACACACACACACACATATATGTAAATACACACACAGAGTTGTGTAAGTGAGCGCATAGGTGTGTGTTTAATTAGAGGTTGTGACCCGGTGTTGCTTTAATACTCGTCCTCCATTAGTCAGAGTCAATTATTCACACTCCTGAACACTGCTCTGCTTTAACCTGTCATATATGCTGAGCTTTCTGTGTCTCTCCGTTAAATATCTTACAGCTGTTCTTCTGTCAGAGTATGCCGCCACTGGCTTTCACAGCTGGGTTTAAACAATTAATATTCATTAAAATGATGGATTTAACAGCACTGACACCATCAGATGAGAACAAAACTCAAACTGAATTGATCTGAATAATGACTCTATTGTCTTCTGTAGAGCTGCTTTACAGCAGAAATTGAGTTTGTTTCATGACTGATGAATTCTGCAGCATTAACACTGTTGTTTTCCTGTATAAAGTGCTGTAGAAATAAATATGACTTATATACTCTGACTGCATGTACATGCAGGTGTGCTTTGATTATTTTAAAATATGCCGCATTTGTGACTCCGGTAAGTTCCCGCGTGATTCCTGCGCAAACGTCCGTGCTCCAGTTCCCACAAAATCCTGACTCTCCAACTTCCTCAACATCTCACCTTGAAAACGAGTCTTCCCGCTTTGATTTATAGCAGCGCAGGGAAGAGTTTCCATCTTCACCCCCCGGTTGTCACAGCCGTTCTATAATTGGACGAGCCGCGTGACCGACCTAGCCGGCGCTTTCGGGCGGCCATCTTGGGGAATTTTCCTACGTTTTCCCTCCTCTGCACCGCATCGGAGGCAAAAAGTAGGACGTCGTTCATGTTGTCATTAATTGCGCTTCCGTTTCTGGAAAAAAGAGAGAGGAGAGGTTGGGAGAAGAGCCTTCATTGTCCTCTAAGGGTAAAAGCAGAGAGAGAACGACGCTTTAGCGGCAAATCTTTCCTCAACAACCGTCACTGACCTCAAAGTGTCACCTGACCACATTTCATCCTCGCCGCCTCATTGTGTCACCATCTCTGCTTCAGAAACACTCTCAAAGATCAGCGGGAACCTTCTCACAACTTACACTAACGCTATGAGTTAGGAAAAACATTCTTAACAACCCTTACGAAAAAGAAGTTTATTCAAGTGTGCTATTAGTATACTTCTTTTAAATGAAAAAATAGGAAAGTATACTTTCAGTATACTTCTTAGAAATATACTTAAAATGACATTTAAGGATACTTGGCTTATACTTAAAGTCTAAATATATCTGAGCTCTACTTGTGCTCTGAGAATCTGTGTTTTCATTGTTATACTCTAGGGGCGCTATTGCACATCTTCTGAACAGAATTTCCGAAACACAAGTGAAGAAGAAACCGAAACAACAGATGCTTCCAGATGTAATCTAACACAATCATCAGACATAAAACAGCATCAAATCCATAGATATGGAAAACTGTTGTGGAATAAAATGTCCATCCATGAAGAGGTAATAATGACTGTCAAGCTTTGGGCTGTTGATCAACTACATCTACGTTTTGATTATCATCAAGTCTTTTTGTTCAAATTTTTATTTATGAAATTTAACAACATTAAGGTGTTTATAAAAAAGAAAGCATGAAGCTAGAATAAAATGTTTTTGTTTACAAGCAGATGCTGTTCTTTCTTTTGATGTTTTGTATGTTCAGATATTCATATAACAAAATATATACAAATAATACCTAAATAGGGAAATAGTAGTATACTTAAAGTATGATGTGAAGTACACTTAAAGAAAACTTACGAGTATACTTGCAGTATAAAACTACTAAACTAGTAGTTTACTGAGACTATACTTCAAAGTGTACTAAATATGTGTAAAAAAGTATTTAATTAGTAAACTATCAGTATAAGTTCACTTTTAGTATACTTGCAGTACAAACTGAAAACATAGATGTTATAGATCAAAGTTTACTACTGTCATACTTAAAAGCATACTTTTATATACTAGAAAGTGGGCCAATTTAGTCTCAAGGAGTATTGAAATAGTACACTTAAAAGTATACTACGAGTACACTGATATTTGTATACTTACTACACACTTAAAATATACTTGAACTTTACTTAAGTACACTTAATAAAGTACACTTCTTTTTGGTAAGGGAATGTTTATGGAACTTTCTTAGAACTTTATTAATGTTTGATATACGTTCTCGTAACAGTAAGAGAAAATGTTCCTCGAACAGCATTCTCAAAGCAACCGTATGATGTTATTTGTACTTGTTCTAAGAAACGTTAAGATAACGTTAAAATTACCACAACAAGAAAACTGGACATTTCAATGTTCCCCAATGTTTTCATAACCTAAATTTGTTACCTGTGTCCCATTCCTTAATCCACCTCAGGACTCCAGATTGGAGCTCCAGCTCTGCGTCAGATGGTTTGTGAGTTTCTGTAAGTCGTTCTCAGATCTCAAGGTGTTCGTGGAGGTTCCTGCATGCGAACACAGTTACAGACGTAGAGTCGGTTCCAGCGCTGTTCAATCTGCTCTGGGTCACTGCAGACCGTCTCTCCTGAGTACAGAAATCCAATTAGCTGCTGAAAACACATCATGTATTTCACGCTAATTACTCTGCTGTGTGTGACACAGTGTTTCTGTGAGATTCACTTCTGAACAGAAGCACATTTGTTCATTAAATCTGTATCATGTTCATGTAAGGTTTCATACTGCACTCCAGTCACAAACTCCAACTATAAAAAGCCATGAGAACATGTTCACAGTGACTTCACTATGATTATTCACAGGGTTTCTTTTGGCCATACACGAAAGGGTATTAAATTGGAAGAGGAAGTCAGGAATATCTGCTTCTGTACTATTTTTGTACAATAAAAACTGTTTTGCAATATAAATATCTAAATTTATGGGAGCGCATGGCCTCCTAAATCTATGAATAATCACAATAAACAAACATCTAGTTGAAAATCAAGTAGTGCTGAAGGTGATTGTCATGCAATGAAACAGTCAATCAGACAAAGTAATATAACCCATCTGAAATGTGTTTCTCTCAGTGAGCTTCATCCAGTCAGATTATAGAGCAACGGCTAAAAATGATTTATGATCAATTATTGTATGATCCAGTTCAGTTCTGTTCTCTTCACACAGCTCTTAATTTCCAGCGATATCGTCCACTTGTTTGCACAGATACTACTTGAACTGAACTGAGCTGAATCAATGATGAACTGACTTGTTTACTATTGTCTTATTGCATTATTGACACACTATTTTCCTATACAACACTGTAAAGCTGCTTTGACACAATTTGTATTGTTAAAAGCACTATATAAATGAAGGTGACTAGACTTGACAATGCTGTGCTGATATTGTGAGTCAGGTCATTCTCAAATTCTCTGGTTCAGATCTAGAAGTTGGATCAGTTTCCAAATTACCCAAACAATGAATGAAACATACTTACTTACTCTTTGCATTTTTTACATGACGTTACAAGATATTTAAATCTATGTGATAAACGAGTTAAGGCAAAAGTAATCTAAAAAATAATCTGAATATATACCCTACAATGTGTAATGTAATGGATTACGTTAGTGACTTCAATTTTTTGTCATGTAATCTGGAATCAGTAATCAATTTGTAAGAAGTCTACCCAGCTCTGTATACACACACACACACACACACACACACACACACACACACACACACACACACTGGTTTACATGTTTTAAGGGGACATTCCATAGGCGTAATGGTTTTTATACTGTACAAACCGTATTTTCTATCGCCCTACACCTAAACCTAGCCCTCACAGGAGATTGTGCAAACTTTTACTTCCTCAAAAAAACTCATTGTTCATGATTTATAAGCCTGTTTCCTCATGGGGACCTGAGAAATGTCCCCACAAGGTCAAAATTTACTGGTATTCCTATCCTTGTGGGGACATTTGGTCCCCACAACGTGATGAATACCAGGTACACACACACACACACACACACACACACACACACACAATATATAAGTATATATATACACATATGCTGTATATATGTATAAATATACACACACGTACACACGTACACACACACAATATATATATATATATATATATATATATATATATATATATATATACTCATATGCTGTATATATGTATATACACACATGAACACACACACAGTTCCAGAGTTTCCATCTCCTGACAGGCCTGGTTTTCACTCACCTGCCCTCTGAGCACTTCATCTCTTGTTCTTCTGCGTCTTGCTGAGCCTCTGCCTCTCTCTCGGAAACAGTTGTCATGGCAACCCATCGAGCAGAACTTTCTTCACGATGCCACTTTTAGAAACAAAGTTAGCAGAATTCCTTCAGGGTTCAGAGGAAGAGAGAAGATGGAGCTACAGGTAAAGCAAAATCACCTCAACGAGCTCCAATGAGGCCTGATGGAGAGAACACTGTGAATGAAACACGCTGACGATAGCATCGACTCTGGAGCCTCTGGGTGAGCAGACAGCTAACGGGGAACGTTCTCACAATGTCTTGAAATGTTCTTAAAGTAACCTTTATGGAACATTCTTATTGATATACGCTGTCATAAGGTTGGAAGAAAAAGATCAACACTTTCAAAACATGCTTATGATGTTATTTGTACTTGATGAACATTCTAAGAAACATATTTGCAACCATTAAATAATGTTATAATCATGATAAGAAAAATGCACATTTCAACATTTCAAGAACATGTTAAAACTATTTTCCCACGTTATGAAAAAGAAGTTTATTCAAGTGTGCTATCAGTATACTTCTTTTAAACTAAAATAGGAAATATACTTTCAGTCTTCTTTTTATGTACTTCTCAGAAATGTGCTTCATATACTTTTTTAGAAATATCCTTAAAATGCATTTAAGTATACTTAACTTTTACCTCTAAGTCTAAGTATATTTGAGCTCTACTTGTGCTCTGAGAATCCGTGTTTTCATTGTTATACGCTAGGGGCACTATTGCACATCTTCTGAACAGAATTTCCAAAACACAAGTAAAGAAGAAACCGAAACAACAGATGCTTCCACATGTCAAGTCAAGTCAAGATTATTTATACAGAGCTTTTTACAATACAAGTTGTGTCAAAGCAACTTTACAGTATTAAAATAATAAAGTAAAATGTTAATAATAATGCAAGAGTTCCATATTGCAACAAAGTCAAATTGGGGAGGACTCATCTGGTTCCCATGGCCTTGTGCCGGTGGCCGTTTAGGGTAGGAGTTCTTTCTGATGATCTGTCTCTGGCGCTCATAAGGTTGACTCGGTATCCGCTGACATTGGGCTGTAGGTGTTGATCCACCATCTGCTCTAGGTTTGGACTGAATCCGGGGGACTGCAGTGACCATCTGATCTGGATACGGACTGGATCTGGTGGCTATGGTGACCTGGGAATAAGAAACAAACAGACTAATATGTAACATGTAATCTAACACAATCGTCAGACATAAAACAGCATCAAATCCATAGATATAGAAAACTGTGTAACGTTATGGAATAAAATGTTCACCCATGAAGAGGTAATAATGACTGTCAAGCTTTGGCCTGTTGATCAACTCCATCTACGTTTTGATTATCATCAATAGTCTTTCATTTGAGCTTTTTGTTAAAATTGTTGTTTATTTATTTATTATTTATAAAACTTACCCACATTCAAGTGTTTATAAAAAAATAATGCATGAAGCAAAAATAAAATGTTTTAGTTTACAAGCAGATACCATTCTTTCTTTTGATGTTTATACTTCAAAGTGTACTAAAATGCATAAAGTATTTTATTAGTACACCTATTGCAGTACAAACTAAAAACATAGATGTAAACTAGTTGTGTACTCAAAGTTTACTACTGTTATACTTAAAAGTATACTTTTATATACTGAAGTTAGTCCCAAGAAGTATTAAAATAGTACGCTTAATAGTAGACTACTAGTACACTGATATTTGTATACTTACAATATAAAGTATACCGGCCTTGGCGCAGTAGGCAGCGCGTCAGTCTCATAATCTGAAGGTCGTGTGTTCGAGCCTCACACGGGGCAGCCGTGGCCTAATGGTTAGAGAGTCGGCCTTGTAACCCAAAGGTTGCGGGTTTGAGTCTCAGGTCCGGCAGGGATTGTAGCTGGGGGGAGTGAATGTACAGCACTCTCTCCACCCTCAATACCACGACTGAGGTGAGTCCCTTGAGCAAGGCAGAGCACAAATTCCTTGTATGGGTCACCATACTTGGCCTCACTTCACTTCCTTTCCTTAAAAATATACTTGAACTTCACTTAAGTATGCTTCATAAAATCAACGTGAAGTATACTTATTTTTGGTAAGGGTTGTTAACTAGACAAATAAATGTCTAGGTAATAAACTGCTTAAACCGACAGGTTTCCTAGTTTTTGTCCGCTTGGAAAGGGGTGTTTCCCAATACATCGTTAGCTAACTATGGTGGTTAGTTCCACTGAATTCTATTGGTATTATAAATGGAACTTGTGACAACAGTTGGTTTTGGGAAACGCACCCCAGACCAGAAAACCACTTTAGTCTGGTTTAAGTTATCAAGGTGACGTTTCTTTTTACATTTCCTGCATTAACGCATCGAGCGCAGGCGCAAACTCTCACTCCAGCAGATGCACACGGTGTCAAACTCTCTCTTTCTCTCGCTCGCTCTGCTGTCGTGTCAAGACACACATGTAATTTCTCCTCAGCAGCAGCTGCTGTAATTACTCCTGTACACGCCGCTCTCAGAACAGATTGATTTTGGTGAAGACATTTGATGCTCAAACGCAGCGGCGCACCACAAACTCGTGCTTGTAAACAGAGAAGCAGCGTCGGAAATGCCATCATGTGGGTGAATACTGAAATAATACCACAATAAATATATGATTACAGCTACAGGCTTCCCTAGACATCCACATGCACACTCACTGAGAGGACAAACTATGACAGCCTTCTGTGTTTGATGGAATATTTCAGAGTCAGACCACACAGCAGTTTTGAGCATTTCAGCTCCTTCTGCTTACTTATTCTTCTATTTACAGGAGAGACAAACATATTCACATTAAATCAATGTTGTGTGAACAGAACTGCTAGTTAATGCAGCGAGTCACTTTCACTGAATCAATTCGGGAATAAGTTGTTCTTCTAATCTAATTGGTCAAACGGGTAAATTTAGAGGATTAGTTCACTTCCAGAACAAAAATGTACGGATAATGTACTCACCCCATTGTCATCCAAGATGTTCATGTCTTGCTTTCTTCAGGCGTAAATTATGTTCTTTGAGGAAAATTTCAGAAATGATCTCCATATAGTGGACTTCTATGGTGGCCGTGAGTTTGAACTTCCAAAATGCAGTTTAAATGCAGCTTCAAAGGACTCTATCCCAGCTGAGGAAGAAGGGTCTTATCTAGCGAAACGTTTGGTTATTTTCTAAAAAAAAATAAAGATTTATATACTTTTTAACCTCAAATGCTCGCCTTGTCTAGCTCTGTGATGCACATGCATAGACTGTGTATTCCTGTTCTAGACAGTTAGGGTATGTCAAAAAAAATCCTACATTGCTGTTCTACCTTTTTATGGTAAAGGGCGTTTGATCTTCTTTGCACGTTCACTTTGTACACACTGGGTCGGTACTTCTGCAGTGATGTAGGACGATTTTACAGTTGGAGGAGAAACGAGACAAGCATTTGAGGTTTAAAAGTATATCATTTTTCATGTTTTTTTGGAAAACGACCGATTGTTTCGCTAGATAAGACTCTTCTTCCTCGGCCGGGATCGTTTAGAGTCCTTTGAAGCTGCATTTAAACTGTATTTTGGAAGTTCAAACTCGGAACACCATAGAAGTCCACTATATGGAGAGAAATCCTGAAATGTTTCCCTCAAAAAACGATTTCTTTACGACTGAAGAAAGAAAGACATGAACATCTTGGATGACAACGGGGTTAGTACATTATCTGTGGCCAAAAGTTTTGAGAATTACATAAATATTGGAAATTGGAAAAGTTGCTGCTTAAGTTTTTATAATAGCAATTTGCTTATACTCCAGAATGTTATGAAGAGTGATCAGATGAATTGCATAGTCCTTCTTTGCCATGAAAATTAACTTAATCCCAAAAAAAACTTTCCACTGCATTGTTAAGAAGGCTTCAGGGCGTCCAAGAAAGTCCAGCAAGCGCCAGGATGGTCTCCTAAAGAGGATTGAGCTGCGGGATCGGAGTGCCACCAGTGCAGAGCTTGCTCAGGAATGGCAGCAGGCAGGTGTGAGCGCATCTGAACACACAGTGAGGACAAGACTTTTGGAAGATGGCCTGGTGTCAAGAAGGGCAGCAAAGAAGCCACTTCTCTCCAAAAAAAAAAAACATCAGGGACAGATTGATCTTCTGCAAAAAGTATGGCGAATGGACTGCTGAGGACCGGGGCAAAGTCATATTCTCCGATGAAGCCTCTTTCCGATTGTTTGGGGCATCTGGAAAAAGGCTTGTCCGGAGAAGAAAAGGTGAGCGCTACCATCAGTCCTGTGTCATGCCAACAGTAAAGCATCCTGAGACCATTCATGTGTGGGGTTGCTTCTCATCCAAGGGAGTGGGCTCAGTCACAATTTTGCCCAAAAACACAGCCATGAATAAAGAATGGTACCAAAACACCCTCCAACAGCAACTTCTTCCAACAATCCAACAACAGTTTGGTGAAGAACAATGCATTTTCCAGCACGATGGAGTCACTGTCTTGTCACTGTCATTCTGTTTGTGGAAGCTTCTGTCACCAAAACATACTTTATTCATCATATGGTAAACATACCTGGTAGTTTATTTCTGTTTCTAGCCTAAATGTCAACGCCCTTCATTAATTCACATGGAGTCCAACTGTATATTCCCAAAATTGTACAACCCTATGTAATTATTTATTTATGTAAGACCCGGATTATAGATTAAGACATGAACCAAGCAGAAGTGTTATGCAAGATGTAGGTGTAGCGTACGATGACAGAGGGACGGTGCCACACGAAGAAAGCGTGTAAAGATGACTTAATAAGTCCAATGGAACAAAACAGGTAAATCAAACAACATACATCAACAGAAAAACCACATAAAAATGACAACAGGATTCACAACTCTAACCAACAGATGACTGAACAAACAGACAGACTTAAATAATGGAGGATAACGGGGATCAGGTGTGGGACAAATGAACTGGGGTTTGCAAACAGGTGTGGGGCAAATCAAAGATGGTGGAAAATGATACAAAAGGATCGTGGGAGATGACATTCAATTAAAAATCCAAAGGGAAAACAGGGTAAACAAACAGGGGAACGAACAGAAGTGTTACAGTAGGCCAAATGTCCCTGGTAAGAAAGAAAGACATGAACATCTTGGATGACAACGGGGTTAGTACATTATCTGTGGCCAAAAGTTTTGAGAATTACATAAATATTGGAAATTGGAAAAGTTGCTGCTTAAGTTTTTATAATAGCAATTTGCTTATACTCCAGAATGTTATGAAGAGTGATCAGATGAATTGCATAGTCCTTCTTTGCCATGAAAATTAACTTAATCCCGATAGAGGGAAAAAAAGGAAAAACAATTAAGGAACACTGGAGACAAGTCTAAAAATCTGTGAGTTGTTGAGAGAAATTGGATGTTGAGCCAGCCTCCTCAGTTATTGCTATTTTGCAGTATTTGCATTCTGCGTAGTGCTCCCTTTTTATTTGATTTCTTGACGGGAGGGATTTTAACAGATCTTAATGTTTTCACATAAAAATACTAATTGAACATACATACTGCAGTGTAATGTACACTGGTTTTCTTTACATTTTTGTAATTTTTGTTTTCGTTTTACTCTTGCAGCTGCAGTCATGACATGGAACAAAGAAGTTACAGAGGCTTCAATAAAGCATCATGCCTCAGAACATCTCAAACATGCCCTGGGGAGGAAGGGAGATGGATGGCATACAGGGGTGGACACTAACTAAGGACTGTTGCATGACTTTACAGTCCCTCCCCTCTCCCCATGTCAGACCAAACATTTTTAAAATGAACTATTAGTTTAATTAACTATTATAATTTTTTTTTTTTTTTTGAAGAACTTAAGTTTCCTCTTGTCTTAAGTAATCTCTTGTCATTTCTTTTTTCGGTGTTTCTTTTATTAGATTTGATGGAAAATAAGGACTTTTGTATGAGTACTGTAAGGCATTTTTGTTTTTTTCCAGTGTAGCGGACTTTGAGTTTACCTATTAGAATGTATTTATATCAGCTTGTAAAAATGTTAATATTTTGCTGAAAATCTCATTAAACATTAAGTAATCTCTTGTCATTTTAAACTAATGATGTGGCTTGGTCAGCAATAAAAACATGTTTAAAAAGACGTCTTATGAACGTTCACTTTTTATGTCTTTTGGACGTCAATACTGCACACTTAAAAGACGTCTAAAGCAGACGTGGCAAAAACTTTCATTCTGGCATCTCAGTGGACGTCTTCTGAACCTACGACAAAGACGTCTTTTGGAAAAGAGCTCTTTATTGCGCATATGGCTTGTGAATGACTCTGCACTGCAGGTGAAGACAATTTATATCCATATATTAGGTGTGAATAAGAATAATAAAAATATGAGACACTTCTTGTTTTGCTGAAAGGCTAGAAATACTCCTGTCAGACACCGAACCATCATTGTGAGTTTGGGAGTGACACCTGTATTCTGCAAACAAAATGTGTCAGATTCACACATTGGTTATAAATCCTTTACTCACAGTGTCAGTTTTTCTAACTATCTAACTAGTTTTAATGTCTGAAAAATTATAATTGTTATGTAAGTGATGCCAATGATGAATTTTATTTCCAAAATCAGAAGTGAGATGAACAGCACTAAACACAAGCCTTCAGTGCAAACGCATCTCACACGTCCTGCTGTGTGAAGAAATGTTCATATTACCACTTGTGCACATGATCTCTGTGACGCGCTGCTAAAGTCTATGTTAACACACACACCTGATCGCTTACTAACACACACACATACACACACACACACACACACACACACACACACACACACACACAGCGGCTCTCAGGAGATTCACACACTCACCAGAGAAGCAGCACAGATGGCATGAGCGATTTTCATTAATTTACACCTTCTGAGGCAGATGCAGGGTTATTTTTATGAAGGTGTAAGTCTGGGCACCATTTCTCGCTCACAGTGCTACAGCGAGTTCAGCGGCAAACGCCAGTGTGTGATATTTATACAATCACAGTCTGAAAAAGTCATTGTTAGAGCAAATTACAAAGAGTTTCATTTATTTAAGAGTTTGAGTGTTTAAGTGACTTTACAGAAGGAAATATAGATTATATATCGACATTCTACTAACTACTACACATCAACTAACTCCCATTAGAGTATTAGACTGTTAGGTTAGGGTTAGGTTTAATAGAATACGTTGACATACGTGACCCTGGACCACAAAACCAGTCATAAGGGTCAATATTTGTGAATAAATAAGCTTTCCGTTGATGTATTGTTTGTTATGATAGGGTTAAGGTTATTATTTGGCTGAGATACAACTGTTTAAAAGTCTGGAGTCTGAAGGTGCAACAAAAGCAAAATACTGAGAAAATCACCTATAAAGTTGTCCAAATGAAGTTCTTAGCAATGCATATTACTAATCAAAAATTAAGTTTTGACATATTTACGCTAGGAAATTTACAAAATATCTTCATGGAACATGATCTTAACCCATTTAATCCCACCGGTCACAATTGTGACCGTAAAAAAGGTTTTCATTTTAAAAGCTCTAAACACTTTACTGACGAATGTTTCAGTGCACTTCCTGCAAGTATGGAAATAATAAAGAGTCTTAATTGAATATGTGCAGTTTCACATGGTTAGTGCAAATTGTGATTTATTTCCTGTTTGCATCATGAGATGATGATGGTTGCATCAAAGCTACAAAACATAAGCATGTTAACATAAAGATATGACAAATATTTTTGGTACACATTATCTCTAAGGTGTCTAGTATTAATATATAAATTCACATATATTCACTTTTGTTGAGTTTGGTCATAGGATAAGGATATAAATCCGAAGCAGTTGTTAGTAAAGATTGCACAAAAATGTTGCAATGACAAAATATTGCACTAAATCAAAAGTTCAAATGTTACAAATTAGTTACAATATTGATGTTGCAATACTGGTAGCACTAATATAACAATTTGATTATATAAAGTAACAATTTTGAAATACGTTGATGATTATATTTTTTTTGTCTTTTATCTCAGTATTCCTTTTCCAATACAAATTCCAAAAATAATTTTGGATTATTTCAAAGGGTTACTAATGACAAATGATTTGGATATCTTCATGTCTGGGAAAAATTTGGGCATTAAACTGGTAAATATACTAATGATTTTTGGCATAAAAGAGAAATTGATCATTTGACCCATACAATGTATTGTTGGCTATTGCTACAAATATTAAAACTTAAAACAACGTTTGTGCTCCAGGGGCACATTTGCTTGCAAAGTGACTTACAGTCAGTAGAATATCCAACAAAATAAAGTGTGAGCAGATAGTAAGCAGACAATCACTAATACTCGAATGACCACTAGTTGACATGGAGTTAAAAGTTATTTTAGAGTTAGTAGAATGTCTAAAGTGGAAAAGTGTGGTCTAAAGTTAGGGTTAGGGGACTTTTAGACCACAGTAAAGTTACGTTTGTTTAGCTTTCAGCAGAAAAACTGAGCTGCAATAAGTAAAAAAAGAAAAGTTGGAAAGCAGTCAGGTGCATTTAATAACAGAGGAAATACTGCATTCACAAAACTAAGGGAAAAGTCATCAGCGCATGCAAATGGGACAGTCAAGCTCCGCCCACTAGGCTTCAGAGAACACAACCTGCGTGTGAAGGTAAGCTCACGGATCATATGTGTTGTGCATGACCCGTGAAAAGACAAAGCAGCGGCAGTGTATGTAGGAGAGCGAGCGGAGCTCAACCTGCGGCAATCAGCGCCGTCTACAATTACTGCCACCTGCAATTACTGCCACCCTGCCAGTGTCAGGACTCGCTGATTAACTGCGCCCAGGGCGGCAGGTTCTGCACCGCATGGCCAGCGCTTGACAAACCTCTTCAGCTCTCAATAAAGTCAGCTGCAATTGCGGCTCAGCTGAACTGAAGACAGCGAGAGTGAAGCTCTCACACCAGAGCGACTCGCCTTTATTTAAACAACACAAAACCCATTAAAGCAGAAGGACAGAATCACACGACTCATTCTCACTTCAGTCAAAATCAAATTAAAAAGTGCCCTTACCACATCCGACGCCATTGGCTCCCGGGTGTCATGTGACCACAAATCAGATCTGAGATGTGCAGCAGAAGAGAAGATAATGACTGAATATCTGCTTCAGAATCTTTCTGCTCTTCAAAACATCACACGACTATGACAGCATGAATCGCTTTTAACAATACAGGTTTTGTCAAAGCAACTTTACAGCATCAAATAGGACAATAGTGTCAATAGGGTCAATGGTGCAAAAGTTCCATGTTGCAGCAAAGTCAGATTGTGCAGAGGACTCATCTGGTTCCAGTGGTCTTGCACCAACAGCCGTCTAGTTGAGGAGTTCTGATGATCTGTCTCTGGAGCTCATCTAGTTGATGTGGTCTCCGCTGACATTCAGGGCTGTAGAGGTTGTCTCTAGGTGTTGATCCACCATCTGAGCCAGGTCTGGACTGGATCCGGGGGACTGCAGTGACCATCTGATCTGGATACAGACTGGGTCTGGTGGCTACGGTGACCTTGGAATAAGAACAAAACAGACTAATATTAGCGTAGATGCCGTTCTTCTTCTGATGCAACGAGTACATCAGGTGTTAAAATTGACAACTAGTATCTGGTTATGGTCGCTATTACGGTGTTTCTCACGTTATCTAACTGCAATTACAGTATAACTGTTTATTATCTAACGATAAACATTAACTATAACACACTTCATTAAACACCACTGCTGGACAGTTTTTCGAGAGGTCAACTGATGTGTTAAAATGTAAAAGAAATGCAATAATTTCTTCAGTTTACCAGCGACTGTGCTTGAGAAGCGCTGAAATGAATGGGCTTCAATGCAGGAGCTATTGGTTGTTTGGAACTATTGTCCGCTCCATCACACGCTTTACTTCCGCATTCCTCAGTTCCTATAGAAGCCCATGGGAGTGTCTCAACGGCTCTGGTTTTAGTTAACTATAAAAGCCCTGCTTGTTAATTATTGAGAGAAAGTGCAAAGTATAGAATTTCAAATAAATTCATTGCTGCAATTTTTTTTTTTTAATTTAGGTGGAGAAAAAAGTTCTGTCAAACTCCAATCTTCAACCACTTAAAAACTAAAAAAGTAATTAAAGATACAGTTAAATGTTTTAAGTTCTAATCTTATCTTTAAACGAACAAGAACTTGTGTAAATCATCTCAGGGGGCAGAAGAGTTCCTCTAAACTGATAAATCACTTGTATATATGGCTGGTTGTTGAATGTTCAACATCAGACACAATGAAGAACCGTTTCTTGTTGATGATTCTCTGAGCTCTGGTCAGTGTCTCAGGAATCAGGGGTCAATCAGCAGATTCACTAAACACAACGCTGTTTGTCATTCAGGCATTTCTCGGTGTGTGTTTGTCAAACTTTCACGTGTATCAGCACATTCAGAGGCTGCCGGCTTCAAACAGAAGGAAAGCAGGTTTGCTGTATTAGTGCAGCGACTGTGAGCGAACCTCCATGCCAAAGCTTTCCTCCACTCAGGAAACTAATCTCCTCGACACGCCGTTAATGGCATGCCAGGAAGGTGTGAGAAAAAGCAAGAAAGAAGAGAAAAAAACGTGTCTGCAATCTCACCTCCCTCAAGAACATTGTCACACGCTCACGTTCCTCACCTCCAATTAGCGGCAAGAGGCTCCTAAATATAGCAGCGATCACACTCCAATCAGAGAGACTCCAGCGCTGAGGAACTTGATTAGCTCAGGACGCCTGTGAGCGACGGAGGACACAGAGTCAGACTCGCAGATCGATGACTTCTCCAGCCGACGTCGCGTATGAATCGATGGAGGTAAACTGTCGCTGTGATCATCAATTGTGTCATTGATCCAGTCTGCTGACTGACACTACTGTCCGTCCCTCAAACCCTTAGAGAATCTAGACCTAACGTGACCATCGCTTCAGACACACCAACATCTAAAGGACAGACAAGAAAGGTCTTGCTCTGACATACAACATGTGACACACACCGGTTCCTGCAAGAACAGATCAAACCTCAGCTCTTCTGTTGGCTTGTTCCTGATTCTGCTAAAGCAGCACATACACTCTTAATAAAGGTGCTTCACGATGGAAGAAACTTTTTGTCTAAATGGTTTCATATAGAACCTTCAACAGAACCTTTCTTTTTCACAAAAGGATTCCAAGAAGGTTCTTCAGATTATAAAAAGTAAGAAAGGGATGGTTCTTCAAAGAACCTTTGACTGAATGGTTCTTTGCGGACTCAAAATGTTCTTCTATAGCATCGCTATGAAAAACCTTTTAGAGCACCTTTATTTTTAAGAGTGTAGAGCTGCAGGGATGATGGATTTTTAGACCAAAACGTGCGTTTTATCTCTTGTTTAACACAAGCTCCAGATATTTTCATGTTTTTCTTCATCTATGACATATACATCAGTAACAACCTTGTGTGAATTTTTAAAGCTTTCACTCAGGGTTTCAGCAGGTTTTATGAAGCCAAATTTAAGACTTTTTAAGACCAAGCAAGAAAATTTCAGAAACAACGCCATCGAATGGAAAGCCGTACATTAATATGGTGTCTAAATGTACATGTCTTGTATTAGTATGGCTTCGTAGTTTGACTTTCAACAGATCTCCATCATTTTCTTCTTATTTTTTTGGAATACATTGAATTGCTCCCAAACACTAGAATATGGAACTAATTCAGAATTCTCAGTTCTTCTCAGTTCTCAATTCTCAGAACTTTTGTCTTGTTTTCTAGTGCACATGTCTAAAGATTCATAAATCAAGAAGTCAAGAGAAAAGTTTATATTTGAACAAGAACAAATATCTATCAATAGACTCATAAATGAACTTAATTTAAAGAGAAATTATTCAGCACTGACAGATGACTGTTCTTGTTTTAAGCATAAACTCACTTCTTTTAGTTTAATTTCTTAGAAAACAAGACTTCATGTGTTAATTTTGCCTCTCCAGTAAATGTGTCTTGATTTAAGGAGATTTAGATATTGCACTGGAAAACAAGACAGAAATACTGAGGAAGATATTCATTTTTTGCAATGCATGCAACATTTAATGCCATGACTTTATGAATTTAGGACTTTCTGCTCTCATGTAAGGTGAGACACTGCAGGTGAATAGGGTAAAAAAATCCTGAATAGTTATGACCTTACTTACTCAGTTGATTCATTACATTGATAATTGCAAACATTTTTTGTATTACAAGTTTTCTAAAATGTTATGTTTAAATATGCAAATGATCCATTATTTAATTAAATATGCACTCATTTGCATACATTTCCAGTACAAAAATCTAAACACTGGATGAAGTCAGTTTCACAATTCTTGTTGAAATTTTTTTGACATATTAGAGTCAAATGTTTTTACAGAGGGGGATCTCATTTTGTCACTCCATAATTCAGAAAATACTTAGAACAGACAGAAAACAATATATTTTTAACTTTTTTGGGGAATAAAATGTTGTATAAAATCAAGCAACTTATATACGAACAAATCCCTCTGTAAAAACCTTCAAGATATAGACAGGAACACAAATGTAAAGTGTGGTGTGTGTAAGTGCTACTGAAGTGGAGATTTATGGCTCAGTGTAGGAGAAAAATCTCTTGGCCTCAAACTTTCAGGGAAAATGTTTTTAAGTAAAGACTGTAAGAGTCAAAGCTTTACGCTGGTGACATTATAGTCATGTGACTATGGTGTAGTTCATTTATAGCCTATGTTTAGCTTTATTTAGGCTTCAAAATTCACGATGAACCAATTATGTAAAAATCACAAACTTTTGTTAGTCACAGAGCTAATTTTCTGCAAAGATCCAAAAGCAGATGGAGAAATCAGAACCCAGAGTGATGTGAACTTACAAAAACACAGCATCACTGAGCGTCTATCTCCACCTCAAAGCACCTCTGTCCTCCTCTCTGATGGCTCACGTCTGGTGTTCTGCCGTGAACGCTGCTTCTCCTCTGAGCGTGTTCTTTGCATGTGCAAGAGGTAATTAAAAGGTGGGCGACGTCCCAGAAGCCCAGCGGCTCATGTGTGGCGTGTCAGTGTGGTTTGGTGAGAGGCAGAGCTAGTGGACCCTGAAGGTGCAATCGTCCTCATCGTTCGCAGCCAGTGCGGGACGCTCAAGGAGACGAATGTAGGTTGCTCCTCAGAGGTCCTGACATCACCGGAAACCTGCCGAGGTTGTAGAGGAGACACGTAACCAACCCAATGGGAACAAACGCTTAAATTCTTCAGGTAAAATAGCAGGAAAGCAGTTGAGTTTGTGATATCAGTGTTTTATCGCTTCATTGATTCTGAATACTTCATAATCTTACAATACCAAATGACATCAGAGTCTTGAATAGATTAAAATAAAATCTAATTTTTAACACAAACTGTAATTGTGTCTCAGTGATACTAAAATAGGATAGGTCAAGGATGTGAATAAATAAAGATGAACTCTTCGTCAGGGTTTGTATTCATCGTGTCAACACTCTTTAAATAAGAAGTTCACTTCCAGAACAACACCCCCTTGTCATCCAAGATGTTCATGCCTTTATTTCTTCAGTCGTAAAGAAAGATGTTTCTTGAGGGAAACATTTCAGGATTTCTCTCCATATAGTGGACTTCTATGGTGCCCAACTTCCAAAATGCAGTTTAAATGTAGTTTCAAAGGACTCTAAGGAAGAAGGGTCTTATCAAGCGAAACAATTAGTTATTTTTGAAACAAATTGACAACTTATATACTTTTTAACCTCAAATGCTCGTCTTGTCTCGTCTCTGCGATCCGGTTCAAGACAGTTAGGGTATGTCCAAAAACTCCTATGACATTAAATCGTCCTACATTGCTGTTTTACCGTTTTGTTTCGTTTTTTAAGGGCATTTGATCTTCTTTGTATGTTCACTTTGTAAACACTGGGTCTGTACTTCTGCAGTGATGTAAGACGATTTTGAAGTTGGAAAAAATGAGATGGAAGTTTTTGGACATACCCTAACTGTCTTGAACCGGATCGCAGAGACGAGACAAGACGAGCATTTGAGGTTAAAAAGTATATAAATAGTTGATTTGTTTCAAAAATAACTGATTGTTTCACTAGATAAGAGCCTTCTTCCTCGGTTGGGATCGTTTAGAGTCCTTTGAAGCTGCATTTAAACTGCATTTTGGAAGTTAAAACTCGCAGAACCCATTGAAGTCCACTATATGGAGAACATTCCTGAAATGTTTTCCTCAAAAAACACACTGTAAAAAATGCTTTTCTTACTTAGATTTTTTGTCTTGTTTCCAGCCAAAATATCTAAAAATTCTTAAATCAAGAAGGATTTTTTAGACGAGTAAAAATTATTTTCTTGTTTTCAGAAAAAAGTTAAAATTAAGTGAGTTTTTGCTTAGAACAATGGGGTAAGAAAAAAAAATCTTATTTCAAACAAGAATTAAAGAAAAGAAAACAAGATTATTTTTCTTACCACATTGGCTGATTGCTTTGCTAGTTTCAAGCAAAAACTCACTTAATTTTGACTTGTTTTTTTATGATAACAAGACAATCATTTTTACTCGTCCAGAAAATCCTTCTTGATTTAAGAACTTTTAGATATTTTGGCTTCAAACAAGACAAACAATCTAAATAAGAAAAGCATTTTTTGCAGTGCATAATTGTTTTACGACTGAAGAAAGAAAGACATGAATATCTTGGATGACAACGGGGTGAGTACATGATCTGTACATTTGTGTTCTAGAAGTGAACTACTCCTTTAACAAAGACGCTCCCACAGACTCACTTGTGTCTGAAGTAGGAGTGAAATGGTCCTGAGTGTCATGAGCAGGACGTACCGTATGTCCTCGTCTGTGCGTGTCCCGTGGTAAAGGGTCATTCTGTCGCCCGTCCGCCGTGGAGAGGGGACATCTGTTAGCGTCGCCAGCGCCGGGCCGTGTGCCAATGAACCAGCGGCTGCCATCATGACCAGAACACGACCCTGGACACACACACACACACACACACACACACACACACACACACACACACACACACACACACACACACACACACACACACACACACACACATGTTGGGTTTACATGTTTTATGGGGACATTCCATAGAAGTAACGGTTTTTATACTGTACAAACCGTACTTTCTATCGCCCTACACCTAAACCTAGCCCTCACAGGAGATTGTGCAAACTTTTACTTCATAAAAAAAACTCATTGTGCATGATTTATAAGCCTGTTTCCTCATGGGGACCTGAGAAATGTCCCCACAAGGTCAAAATCTACTGGTATTCCTATCCTTGTGGGGACATTTGGTCCCCATAACGTGATGAATACCAGGTACACACACACACACACACACACACACACACACACACACACACACACACACACACTCAGTTGAATAAAACACACTAACACACACCTGCTCCTGAATCATTCAGCAGAAAGTGGCCTTCATTATTTACATTCTGTGTGTGCAGAGTTTGATCTGACAGGATCTGATGTGAATGTTCATTAAAGCAGGTTACATCTCCAGATCATCTCTGTGACACACACAGCATCACACATCAGGATCCTGAACTCAGCACTAGATCTGGATCAGATCCAAAATCTCTTCAACTCTTCATAAGCAGCCGCAGCTCCATACATCCAAAGACTTTATATATAGGAAGACTCCTGTTACTTCTGAATGGGAGAAAGTGCAACGCCCAAATATGGTGAATAAGCCCCGTCTTCTAAATGAATGAGACAATGGTTGATTAGTAAAGTCATTGTGTCATTGCATATGCTGTTAGAAGCTCGGGTTCCTATAGAAACAGAAACAAATTGCGCTCATGACAGTGCATCGGCTGCTCTCGCATCAAAAATTCTTTTTAATGGTATTTGAACATTAGAAACAAGCTGTTGTTGTCGAACATTGGCATTTTTAAAAATGAGATTTATTTGTAAGCTTAGTGAACAGTTTTGGAGAATTTGATGTCAATTCTGATGAAAGTCAGAATTGTGAGATAAAATAAATTATTATGACCCTGGAGCACAAAACCAGTCTTAAGTAGCACGGGTATATGGGTAGCAATAGCCAAAAATACATTGTCTGGGTCAAAATTGCCAATTTTTCTTTTATGCCAAAAATCATTAGGATATTAACGAAAGATCATGTTCCATGAAATTATTTTTTCAATTTCCTACCATAAATATATGAAAACTTAGTTTTTGATTAGTAATATGCATTGCTAAGAACTTCATTTGGACAACTTTAAAGGTGATTTTCCCAATATTTAGATTTTTTTGCACACTCAGATTCCAGATTATTAAATAGTTGTATCTCAGCCAAATATTGTCCTATCCTAACAAACCAAACATCAATTGAAAGCTCTCACAAAGGAGGTCTGGAGACTGACGCTCGGATCCAAGTGCAGGCTTTATTAAGAAGGCGTGGTACACAGACAGGGTCAATCACCGGCAAACAACAACAACGAGGATAATCCAAAGAGTAGTCAAACACAGGCAGAAGGCCGGGGCTGGCAGCGAGAATCAAAACACGGGGAGGAGTCCAGGAATCAAACACAGAGAAAACAAACACGGAAAAAAATGCTCGGAAATAATGACCAGATGAAACAATGGCTGTATCCGAAATCGCCCCCTATACCCTATTCACTATTCCCTACATTAGTCCACTCGTACAGTTCACTTGAAGGAGTGAATGAAAACGAGTGAGTGAATTCGGACACTAAGTGCACCGGAAGGACTGCCACTTTTGCATAGTATTGCTAACTGTTTAACAATCATTTAAAACAGTTCTAGTAGTAAGATTAAAGGATTTATCTTGAACTATGTCAGGGAATTTGTGTATAAACACTGGTTAAACAATTTAATAATCAATTTACAACGAATTTGTACCTGTGTTGTATGCTGTATTACGCAGTGGACCAGCGCGTTGTAAAATGAACAGATGGATGATGATTCAGCTGCGGGCGCCATCGTCTGGCGAGACGCGGGATTCAGTCAGCGTGCGACTCTCACAGTGCATTATGGGTTATCTCTAGCTGTTGAGCGCGTTGAGCGTACATCAGTTGTACACTCGTTTTTGCGGTGCATTGTGGGATTGAATGAGTGCACTCGGGAATGTCCACTATGGTTTCGAACACCACTTAAAATGGCTGTCCCCTCAAATAGTGCCCTATTTGAGGGTATAGGGGGCGATTTCGGATACAGCCAATAAGACTTTGCGCCGGAAGTGTGTGTTTCTGTGGCTTAAATGCATGTGAGTAAATGTGGAACAGATGTGTGCAGCAATCAGTGCAGTGGGTAACGAGGAGCAGGTGTATGCAGTGATTGGTGCAGTGGCTTGTGGGGAATGAAGTCCAGAATGTGTTGTGCAAGAGTTCATGATGACAGGATCAACCACATACGTGACAAAAGCTTATTTTTTCCCAAATCTGGTTTTGTGTTCCAGAGTCACAAATTTAAAATGTTAATAGGAATAGGTTTAAAATACTATGTCATGCTGTAACTGTAGTACTAATACAATACGTCCCCTATGAACAGCATATGTGAATATTATGTAGACGTATTGCTTACATCAAATTTATGCTTTAAAAGTACAGTAATCATAGCAGTTTTCATCCATAGTCTGTGTGTTTAAATTTCTGCGTTTAGCTTCAAATGCGGTCTTTGATGACAGTATTCTATAAAAATACTTGCATTCCAATTCTGCCATCAAAGACACAAGCATGTAATTTTTTTTCTCTTATTCCATGGATTTTACCTGTTTACCTCCACTTGTTTTCAGAAAAAAACAAATTAAGTGAGTTTTTGCTTAGAACAAGCTAAATAATCTGCCAACAGGGTAAGCAAATACATCTTATTTCAAACAGAAAACTAGATTATTTTTCTTACCCCACTGGCAGATTATTTTGCTTGTTTCAAGCAAAAACGCACTTAATTTTGACAATTTTTACTCATCCAGAAAATCCATCTTGATTTAAGAATTTTTTGATATTTTGGCTGGAAACAAGACAAAAAGTCTAAGTAAGAAAAGCATTTTTTGCAATGTATTGTGAGTTAATATTTCATAATTGCACAAAAAAAGAAACTTTCAGCATGAGGAGTGCTAGAGTCTAGATGTCTGAGGAGCAGAGCTCATATTCTGTTTGCTCAGGTGAGTTTTATAAGGACAGATCGACGGTCAAGCGGCGGTTCTCTGCCTCTGTGAATGACAGTCTCACCTTATTTATAATCCCAGCAGCTGATTAATTATGTGCTGGAGCTCATTAATTACTGTCAGCTCCAGTCTCCAGTCAATATGGCAGGTGAAACTGTTCAAATCAGTGTGTCGTCTTTATCTGTAAAAGCAGCTGCGCACACACCGGCTTTAGTAAGAATCCAAGTAAAACTACTGTAAAACTATATTAAAACGAGTGAAGACGTGTGTCATAACAGCTAACCAGCACAACCTATAGCACTCTGAAGCAGAAGTAAAATAACTTTTGTTCTTGTTCCTCGGTTTAATCTGAGCATAAACAATAAAATCATCGTTACAAAGAACAAGACAGAAACCGGAGTGAGACACACATGCACCTCATTAACCTCGTCATTAAACATTAAACCCTGATCTACAGTATAGAGCCGCCGGAAACCATAGCAACAGCACGCGTCCGTCACGTGGAGTTTAACGCTGGCGTCTGACGCGCGGATCGGCTTTAATTGGTGTTTTAGTTGCTGCGATCTGCATCTATTTCTAGTGTCTCTATGATGGAGACATCGGGACCAATGACATCGGTGCAGGAAAGCAGCTTCTCTCGTGCCATTAGAGGTCTGCTGATTTCCCATCGGAGCTGTCGCACCAGTTATACCTCCATAAAAATGCAGATTGTGACATTCTCTGGTTCTCCTGAACGGAGGCTGCGGCGCCCCAGATACCGAGCGGAGGAATAACACCCCTGGACTGTCCTCAATGACAAATCACGCTTTATATTACAGGAACCGCTTAGCAAAACACATCTATATCAGCCTTTACTGACGAAACAACACTCTGTCTTTTCCATACCATGACTATATAGCAGGGGTCTGCTCCTGGAGAGATAGGCTACAGCATCCTGCGGATCTCAGTTAATTCAAATAAAGGATTTAATGGATTTAGGAGAACTAAGAAAATAAATAAAACAAGTTGAACAAAAACAGGATATAAATATATACAAATACGTTTTTGTAATTAATTTGAACTATTTGGAAAAATACGTTAAACTAGATCTTTAGGTTGACTTGAGAAAGCCTAGCTTTTTAACGTTTTGAACTTTATATAGATAGATAAGATTATTAGCATGTTGCTAGCATGATTAGAGTGTGGTTAGCATGATTCTAACATTTGTATAGCATGTTTAATATGTCTCTAGCATGATTAGCAAGTTTTTAACATGTTGCTAGCATATTTCTAGCATAATTAATGTTACTTGCATTATTAGCATGTAATTAGCAAGTTGCTAGCATGATTAGAAAGTTATTAGCATGTTGTTAACATGTGTCTAGCATGATTAACAAGTTGCTAGCATGTTTCCAGTTTGTTTCTAGCATGATTATCAAGTTGCTAGCATGGTTTTAGCAAGTTTCTTGCATGTTTCTAACATGATTAGCAAGTTGCTAGAATGTTGCCAGTATGTTTCTAGCATGATTAGCAAGTTGCTAACATGTTTCCAGTATGTTTCTAGCAGGAATAGCAAGTTGCTAGCTTGTTTCTAACATGATTAACAAGTTGCTAGCTTGTTTCTAACATGTTTCTAGCTTGACTAACAAGTTGCTAGTATGGTTTTAGCAAGATTAGCAAGTTTCTTGCATGTTTCCAGCTTGATTAACAAGTTGTTAGCATGTTTCTAGCATGATTAACATGTTACATGCATTATTAACATCATTAGCAAGTTGCTAGCATGATCAGAGAGTTATTAGCAAGTTGCTAGCATGTTTCTAGCATGATTAACAAGTTGCTAACATGTTTCTAGCATGATTAACAAGTTGCTAACATGTTTCTAGCATGATTAGCAAGCTACTAGCATGTTGCTAGCATGATTAACATGTTACTAGCATGATTAGCAAGTTATTAGCATGACATCAGCATGATTGACAAGCTACTAGCATGTTTCTAGCATGATTAGCAAGTCAATAACATGTTACTAGCATGATTAGTAAGTTGCTAGCATGATTGTAGTTGCTAGGCTAGGCTAGATTGTTAAATAGATTAGAAATATTAGAATGGAAGTTAGACCCTGACTCAGGTCAACTAACCCCTAACCCTAACCCTGGGGCAAATTGAGCCACAGGAACAGTTTTTTATAAGAAGCCATATTTTTAGAACCCTGTGTCATAGATACATTCTGATCATTTCAAATGATAGTAAACATCCTGAAACTACTCAGATACTTTCATTGTACTTTCCCTGATCTTGAGGACCACACAAACATAAAATGGCTCATCTTACCCCACTCTCCCCTGCAATTTTTTTAACATTTACATCCTAAAACATTCAAATATTAAATGTTTAGTTACTGACGTGTCAGTCACCCTCAAGACTGTAGAATACCAAAGATGTATGCATTGTTCAATATGGCCGCTCTATTGCAGGAAGCCCCGCCTTTAGAATAAAAGAGCCAATCGCTAATCAGTACAGTCACCACTTCACTGCAGCTGCTGTTAGACGAATGTAGAGACCTTAAAAACGGGAATGCGCTTAGTTTTTTTTAACAGATTAAAGCCCGCCTTTTATTTTATTGGCCTTGAGCAATCATTTCAACATTAACAAACCATTAGACCAAAAATCAGCCTAAAAATATAACTTTTAAATATTTTTGTCAAATGTGAACCTGGAGCACAAAACCAGTCTTAAATAGCACTGGTTTATTTGTAGCAATAGCCAACAATACATTGCATGGTTCAAAATGATAAATTTTTCTTTTTCAAACTTCATTTGGACAACTTATTGCACCCTCAGATTCCAGATTTTCAAACAGTTTTATCTTGGCCAAATAGTGTCCTATCCTAACAAACCATCAATGGAAAGCTTATTTATTCAGCTTTCAGATGATGTATAAATCTTAAAAAATCTCAAATTTTAAAAAAAATCGACCCTTATGACTAGTTTAGTGGTTCAGGGCTACAAATATTGTTAAACTTCAAATACTGATGTGAACAATTAGGCCATTTCTAATGACTGGGAATGACTGTCTATACTGGATACGCCGCTGGTTCCATGAAAAAATCACCAGCATATGAGGAACATTACACACAATATGACAGAAATGTCTTTTTTGGGTGAAATGAGGAAGAACTGCTGTTTTCTGTCAGTACTGACACAACTGAACTCCTTCTAGAAAATATAACGAGCCACTTTTGAGAGAAACGGCTGAAAAACACCATGCGGCTTCCCACGTACTTCTGGAGTGAAAGTCAAGCTCAAAATAATCAGAGCATTTATAATCCTAACATTACAAGATCATTATGAACGCTCACAGGTCAAATTGGTTTCCTTCGGTTAACAAAGCGAAGGACAGAGTGACTGGTACTACATCAACCCCCGATTCAGACGAGGATGAAACAGAAAGCCATTTCCTTTACAGTACAAACACAGCCCTTTCATCTTTCAAGGCTAGTTCAGACTCTGCAGATGTGTCTGTGCTCGCCGTCTGAGCGGCCAGAACTTCAGCACAACCGAGGCGTCTTCGAACCCACGTCCTCATATTAAAGACCTTCCACCCCAGCTCAGAATAGCGCTTTATCTCCCGAACGCCGCCTGATGAAGTTTGACTTCTGAGAGCCCAGTGTTCACAAGTATTATAGCAGGTGCAACATTTATGCACAGATGCCAAAGTTGAGCATCTGAAAGGAAGTGCTGACCTTTGGCCTCAACTAAATGAATCTAGCGGCACCTGAAAGCACAGAGCAGCTCAATACTGATCCCATTTCTGCTGGATAATAGCGCCGCTGTGCAGATGTTTGGGAAGGTTTAATCGATCCAGCCCTGAACAACACAGATGCATCTGTAAACTGGAGATAAAACGCTCAGGACGCGACGGCTGGAGAACACGGACCGAACAAACATTACACAATCAGAAGAGTAATTATACCTAACTTTAAGAATTCAAAACCAGTTTTAAGTAGAACGGTTATATTTGTAGCAATAGCCAAAAATTCATTGTATGGGTCTAAATGATTATTTTTACTTTTATGCCAAAAATCATTAGGATATTAAGTAAAGATTATGTTCCATGAAGATATTTTGTAAATATCCTACCGTAAACATATCAAAACTTAATTTTTGATTAGTAATATGCATTGCTACACTGTAAAAAGTTTTTACCAGTTTCAACTTAAAAATATAAGTTCAGCAGCTGCCTTAAAATTTTAAGTTTAATCAACGTAAAACTACTATTCATTTCAACTCACGACAATAAAATGAGTTAAAATGACTTGTAGTTTTAAATTGATTTAACTTATGAGTTGAAATTACTTGTAATTTAAAGTTGATTTAACTTGAACTTTTAATGCAGCTGCTAAACTTAAGTTTTTAAGTTAAAACTGGCGAAAACCTTTTACAGTGTAAGAACTTCATTTAAACAAATTTAAAGGCGATTTTCTTAATATTTTGATTATTTTGCACTCTCAGATTGCAGATTTTCAAATAGTTGTCCTATCATAACAAACCATACATCAATGGAAAGCTTATTTAATTAGCTTTCAGATAATGTATAATGTATCTTAAAAAAGATTTAAAAATTTTAAAAAAGATTCACCCTTATGATTGGTTTTGTGGTCCAGGGTCACAATTATGCATTTGAATTGCATAAAAACTCCACTTTTGAAATCATTTTTTAAGATTTCAGTAATGGAACTAATAAACTAAGAAATAATAATGAATGTTAAGGTTATATATTGTTCATTTATCATCTACTGTATCATCAGTAAATCCACTTTCTTTCTATCTATTATGTTAACTGATTGAATTTTGTTTGTTTCACAAATTTAAACCATGTTCACACTTTTTAACTGAATAAATGTTTTTGATGAAATATTTATGTTGATTCTAAGCATGACATTTTGAAATGGTGGTTATTTAAGTGAAATCAAAGACTTCAAGTAGTTAACAATAAACTATGCCACTTTTTGATACTTGAATTAAAAGAAGTTGACTTTATCAGTTCAACAGATGGAAGTTTTATATGCAATTCAGATACATAAATCTCAAACGCAGGCCTTAATATCACACTGAGAGCAGCATGACATGACACAAGTCTGCGAGAAGCAGAGGAAAGCTAGAAACAGCGTTGACTTTCCCACTCCGTCCGGCTGATGTGTCGATGGCAGCAGAAACGCACAGCGAAGCCCAACTCTTTCGCGTGTTCTTTAACAACCTGGCAGCCGAGAGACATCTGATTGGACGGCCCTTATCGCCGTGGCGACACTGCGGCTGCATTATATTTTTAACCCGCGCGGAGACAATGCGGCGGCTCCGGTGTCAATCAGAGCGCTGGAGTCGCGGCGGCTGACGAGGCCTCAGCGCTGCGTGTGAATGTGTGTTGTCAGGCCTCGCCGTGACTCCATCCTGCTGAGATTCTCCTCAGATGACCGACCAAAGCAAAGTTTCTGGGAGAGAAGAGCTTCCTGAACTTCTACAGCCTCAGCGGCTCCGTTAACACAATGAAAAAAGAGCAAAAAACTCATTAAACAGCAGACTGATTATCTCACTGATCAAACCCAACGCATCTGGTCTTAATATGAGTTTCCCATATGATAATTTTCCTTCTTATCTCACAGTTAAACAATATAATTTGCCACAATAACCCTTGATTGGTTACACTTTATTTCAATAAAGACATCACTGAGACACTTAGACATTCTACTAACTAGTGTTGGGGGAAACATGTTACATTTAACATGAGTTACGTAATCAGATTACTTTTTTAAAGTGGTCATCGGATGCCCATTTTCCACAAGTTGATATAATTCTTTAGGGTCTTAATGAGAAGACTGTAAAATGCTTTGGTTAAAATTTCTCAATGGTAGTGTAAAAAAACACTCTTTTTACCTTAGCGACCTATTCTGTTGCATGTTCCTTTAAATGCTAATGAGCTCTGCTCGCCCCGCCCCTCTCTGCTGTGGAATGATGAGCTGTAATGTTTACTTTAGCCGCGTTTATCGGTGAAACTTGCCAACAAGCACATTATTAAGAAAGGCCATTCACAAAGAAGCATAAAAACCCTTATCCTCACTTCTGCTGTGGGTGAAGCTGCATCAGGAACGATTTACACGAACAGAGACGCATATGTAGATCGGGATCGACGCTTTCCTTTTGAAAACGAAAGTAACGTTGTCCTCTGTGTCTTCAGCGGCTCAGATGTCGAGAGTAAATGAGTACTGCTATGTTCATTATTACATCCTCAATCACTGCATCTGAGACATTCTTGTATTCTGCACCTGAGTCACACAATGGCGATCAGAGTCGGACTGTTTCAGCTCGGTGAGGGCGGGGCTAAGGTAAGGTGCTCATGTCAATCAACTATCGTGGGAGGGGCCTCTGAAGCTGAGAATGACCTGATTTTAAAAAGGGGATATTACTTTTAAAGATTTAAAAAAATACCACTGGGTGGATTGTTATCATTGTAGGGTGGTTGTGTTCACAAACTGACAACACATTAATGTTCAAACAACAAGGAAAAGTGAGTTTTGCATCCGATGACTCCTTTAAGTAACTGTAACGCATATCTGAGTTACTGTTTTAAATACAGTAGTAACACCGGTTACTTTGTTTCTTATGTATTGACTGACAGCTCTTGTGTTGCCATGTTGAGAGAAATCAAAGATGTTGTTTGCACCGTGTGAACATGATGATACTGTAGTTCTAGACTAAATGTCAACATGCATTTACTCAACTCAACAAGATTCACTATTCCTCAAAATGAATAAAAACAGTGAAATTCACTTACATTGTGAAAGGGCTTCAATGTTTGCACAAGGAGCCGTTTACACAACATTTTCAGCCAAAAACGGGAAACTTTTTATGCGTTTTGCCTCTTCGTTTACATGACAATGGCGTTTTGGGGACTAAAAAACGCATAATTTTGAAAACTGGTTTCAAAGTGCAAGTTTTTGAAAACGCCACAATTATGGTTTCAGTGTAAACATCCAATATGGAAAATTAAGAGTAGGCCTATTTTACTAACCCCACTGGCAGGTAACTTTACTTATTTTAAGTAAACTGCACTTAATTTCGTTTCCCCCCCCCTGGAACCAAGACTAAATATCTTATGTCATTTTGCTTATTTATTAAATGCATCTTAGTGCAAGAATACCAAGTAAGATAAGCCTTTTTGGCAGTGCAGTGCGCCACCTACTGGCCTGGCATACATAATAGCGTTTTTTGGCAGTTTTCGTGGATATGCGTAACGCAAGAAAAATTCTCTGTTTACAGTTAAAATGGTGTCATATAAACACTCCCTTAATGAGTTTTGCTTTGTTTTTGTATTGTTTTCATACTTGCTGAAATTAATGACTGGAAAGACTTAAAATTGACCAATGGCGTTTAGCCAGTGTACATAATTGACCAATCATAGTGTGCGAGAAGGCAGAGAATGGTCAAAGCGATGCAAATACGCCTACATATGATGTATGAGGACTGCAGAGAGGCCTTCAATAGGAAAACAAAGCCGGTGTGTTCGACTGTGCCGTGAAGCGTCTGAGCAATAACAGCAATCCATGTAACTGCATGTGGTTTTCTGTTAAAGCATCGCTTATTTACTGAGTTCTGGCAGTCGCTCTGATGAAGGCTTGCGAGTCTTCTGTTCGTTGAACGGTAAGGATAATGGCCCGGGTGGTGGCGGTGGGCAGATAAAATAGGCGCTCACTGTCAGTAGATTTGTAGCTCTGCTTCAGGAGGCCAAACTACAATGACATTTGAGAAAATCCATAAGCGTCACTGGCCTTTGGAGAGACAAACTCACGGGATGGAAAAGACAATTAGCAGCATTTCTGCAGTGCGATGGAGGGTTCGGCTTTTGTCTCTCTCGAACCCCCCCGACGCTCCAGCGGCGCCTGAGAGACACACGGAACAGCCAAAGCGTCATTACACACAAAATGGCCCAAAGAGCCACAGCAGATCTGTTTCTGCACTGATATGAACGACTGGGACTCATCTGACCCACAACAACAGACACATATAGAGCTCATTTAAAGAAACAGTACAACGCAAAATATCAACTTTTACACAGGTAATCAATCATGTTCTTCTCCAGAATCACCAAAACACATACATTACACTGATCAAATGATTGGAATCATTTTATGCTATTACAATTACCACAAAAATAATGGGCAGCACTTAATGTTTTTTAAATTAAATGAGAAGTTCACTTCTAGAACAAAAATTTACAGATAATGGACTCACCCTCTTGTCATCCAAGATTTATATCTTTCTTTCTTCAGTCGTTAAGAAATTATGTTTTTTTGAGGAAAACATTTCAGGGTTTCTCTCCATATAGTGGACTTCTATGGAGTTTGAACTTCCAAAATGTAGTTTAAATGCACCTTCAAAGAACTCTAAACGATCCCCAGGAAAAGGGATTTTACCGATCGTTTCGCTAGATAAGACCCTTCTTCCTCGGCTGGGATCGTTTAGAGTCCTTTGAAGCCGCATTTAAACTCCATTTTGGAAGTTCAGACTCGTGGGCACCATAGAAGTCCACTATATGGAGAGAAATCCTGAAATGTTTTCCTCAAAAAAACATAATTTCTTAACGACTGAAGAAAGAAAGACATAAATCTTGGATGACAAGAGGGTGAGTCCATTATCTGTACATTTCTGTTCTGAAAGTGGACTACTCCTTTAATAAATCAGTTTTTCAATGTTTCTTAAGTAGCAAATCAGCATATTAGAATGATTTCTGAAGGATCAGGATTTCTAAAGACTGGAGTAATGACGCTGAAATTTCAGCTTTGATCACAGGAATAAATTACAGTTTAACAGATTTTCACACAGAAAACAGCTATTTTGCATTCTAATAATATTGCACAATTGAATTGTGTATAGTTTTCCTACTTCTTTGAAAATACTACATCTAATAGTGTTTATGACAAATTGATGAGTCTGCTTTGTGTGTGTGTGTGTGTGTGTGTGCAGGAGGTTTTATTTTGAACATATCTGATGTATTTGTAGAGTAAATGTTATTAATACTCCAACTCATCTCCAGGTTTGTTCGGCTCTCGTTGGATCGGCTGCTGAAACTTTTGGAAGCTGAGATGCAGTTAAACTTTACGTAACCCAAGACTGCGGAGGGGTTATTCTGTACATGTATTACAATATCGACACCTACACAGCGAACGCAACAGCCACTAAAATACTGCGCCATCTGTGTCTCAATCGAAGCGTGGGCACCAACGCGCTCCGTCATACTAACTAATACACAACATGCTGCTTAATATAGAAGCTCCTGATGCAAACGCCAGCGACGGCACAAGAGGTCACAATCTAACTCAGAAAGTTGAGTTAATGTAAGTGTTAAAGATGTGTTTCTTCAGAAGGTGTCGGTCTTCAGGTGTTTTGTGTGAGAAACACTCATTTGAGTCAGTTTAAACACAATTATCAAAAGTACATTAAATGTAAATAAAACAAGGGTCTTACTCTTACAGATGTATGTTCATCTGCTTGACTGCTGGGCTTCGATGGCAGGGATCATCTGTAAGAAACAGGACTTGAGGATGAGTGAAAATGACAGAAAGCTGAGCAGCTTCAGATGTTTGATCTGTGCTAACGAGCCGCTGCATCTGCACTAATTAACACACGCGCCCTCGTCTCTGACGGGACACTCGCTTCTGCCTTACTCTGGAGTACAGGACTGTTTGTTAAAATAATAAAGCAGAAGAATTCTTTAATTACGGTGGCAGGATGGCAAGCTTTGAGACGCGCAGCAGTGCCTGAGCAAATAAAGACACGCTTCGGATTTAAATAGCAAATACTGCAGAGTCTACGATTGGAATTGCAGTGATTCATGTGTTTCTGGCATGTCGTGTGTTTGGCAACAACTCTTTCAAACCTACACTGCAAAAAAAGATTTTCTTGGTATTTTTGTCTTGTTTTCCAGTACAAGTATCTAAACTTATTCAAGTCAAGATATGTTTACTTCAAAAGCAAAATGACATATTAAACATCCGGGCTCACCGCCGACCGGTGTCTTTAGGAAAACAGCGAACAGTTGGCAGCTTTTAATATAGTAAATATAGGAGAAATATGTCAAAGTCATTTATATGTGCCAAACTTCCTGCTGCCAGCTGGTGGCGCTATGCCTATAACTGATTATTGGCATGTAGATGTGTTCAGGCCAGCACTTTTATCAAACATATGAAGTTTGGTGCAGATTGACCTTGGTATGTTTGAATTAGTGAAAGATATTATATATCCTGCTGCCAACAGGTGGCGCTACGATAATATCTGAATATTGGCCTTTAGGTGTCTTCAGGTCAGAACTTTTATTTTGAGGCAGATCGGACAATATAATTTATGAGTTACAACAACTATTTTAAATTTTAAACTATTTTACTATTTTAAACTAATTAAATAAACTTATCACCACATCTAAACCAACAACATGCCTATTAGATCCTGTACCCACTAAATTACTAAAAGAGTTGTTACCTGTAGCAGAAGTACCGCTTCTTAATATTGTTAACTCATCGTTATCTTTAGGTCATGTCCCAAAACCATTCAAACTAGCAGTTATTAAACCTCTTATTAAGAAACCACAGCTAGACCCTAGTGAACTGGCAAATTACAGACCCATTTCTAATCTTCCATTTATGTCTAAAATTCTAGAAAAAGTTGTGTCTGCTCAATTGTGCTCCTTCTTGCAAAATAATAATATCTTTGAAGAATTTCAGTCAGGTTTCAGGCCCCATCATAGCACAGAAACTGCACTTGTAAAAATCACAAACGACTTGCTACTTGCGTCAGATCAAGGCTGCGTCTCATTGCTAGTTTTACTTGATCTTAGTGCTGCGTTCGACACTATAGATCATGACATACTTATAGATCGATTACAAAACTATACAGGTATTCAAGGGCAGGCTTTAGGATGGTTCAGATCATACCTGTCCGATCGCTATCACTTTGTTTATTTAAATGGGGAGTCATCGCAGTTATCACCAGTAAAGTATGGAGTGCCACAAGGATCTGTCCTAGGTCCTCTACTATTTTCAATTTACATGTTACCCCTTGGTAATATTATTAGGAAATATGGGATTAGTTTCCATTGTTATGCTGATGACACTCAACTATATATTTCAACAAGACCAGATGAAACTTCTAACTTAGCAAAGTTAACAGAGTGTGTTAAAAATGTGAAAGACTGGATGACCAATAATTTTCTACTGTTAAATTCAGATAAGACTGAGATATTACTTATTGGACCAAAAAAGAGTACACAGAATCTCTTAAACTACAACTTGCAACTAGACGGATGCACTGTTATTTCCTCTACAGTCAAAAATCTGGGTGTTATATTAGACAGCAACCTGTCTTTTGAAAATCATATTTCCTATGTTACTAAAACAGCATTCTTCCATCTTAGAAACATTGCTAAGCTACGGAACATGTTACCTGTTTCTGATGCAGAAAAGTTAGTTCATGCATTTATGACGTCTAGACTGGACTATTGTAATGCACTACTAGGTGGTTGTCCTGCTTCTTCAATAAATAAGCTACAGGTAGTCCAAAATGCAGCCGCTAGAGTCCTTACCAGATCAAGAAAATATGATCATATTACCCCAGTTTTACAGTCTCTACACTGGCTACCTATTAGGTTCCGTATCACTTACAAAATATTACTTCTTACCTATAAGGCCCTTAATGGTTTAGCTCCTGCATACCTAACTAGTCTCCTACTACGCTACAATCCCTCACGCTCCCTAAGGTCTCAAAACTCTGGACTTTTAGTAGTACCTAGGATAGCAAAGTCCACTAAAGGAGGGAGAGCCTTTTCTCATTTGGGTCCCAAACTCTGGAATAGCCTTCCTGATAACGTTCGGGGTTCAGACACACTCTCTATGTTTAAATCTAGATTAAAGACTCATCTCTTTAGCCAAGCATTCACATAATGTATCTCATAACGTTGTAATTTCAGTTACATCTGATCAAATGCACATTAATATTCTTCGGCTTGGGCTAAACACATCATTTTTGTTTGGTTGGAAGTTGGAACAGCAGCTACGCTAATTATTTCTCTATTTGTTTCTCTGTTTCTGCCACGGGATTTCCATCCCGTGGTAACTAGGATTTACACAAGATTCAGTCTGGATTCAGAAGAAGAGATGATGCCGACCCCTCAGAGGACCGCAGATGATGCCAGCCTTGAAACAACATACAGCACTACATAATTGTCTTACAAGTTTGATCACAGCACATAATCATTGCAATTAGTGTTCATCATCTGTTCGATTACACAGTTACTGATTTTAACATTTATATCATATGTACATCGACTTGACATACAGTATTCACCACTAAATACTAAAATTACTAAATATATTGTAGTAGCCTAAACTTTTGTACAGCGCTTTGCAACGATTCGTATTGTGAAAAGCGCTATACAAATAAACTTGAATTGAATTGAATTGAATTGAACTATTTCCATGGCGAAACATCAAACTTTGTCAGGCCGCCACGGACACGCCCTTCAACAAAAACTCAAGATCTTCACAATTTAACATCGCTAGGGCCTTTAGATTACACTGACCAAATATAATGTTGATATCATTAAATCTCTAGGAGGAGTTTGTTACAGTGTAAAACATGTCATGTTTCCAGCAGGTGGTGCTATGACTATAACTGAATATGCGCATGTAGATGTCTTCAGGTCAGGAGTGGTATCACACATGTGACGTTTGAGGCTATAGCAACTTCCTGTTTCATGGCGAAACATTGAAATCTGTCAGGCCGCCACGGACACACCCACCAAAGAAAACTCTAGATCTTCACAATTTAACGTCACATGGCCCTTTAGATTAGACTCACCAAATTTGGTGTTGATCTGAATAAATCTCTAGGAGGAGTTTGTTCAAGTATGACGCCTGAAATGCCACAAATGCCACAAAATTTGCTGAGAAAATTAAACAGACTTCCTGTTGGGTTTCAGATTTTGCTCCAAGAGACTTTTTTGTAGGTATTGGTGTGTTGCATGTGTGTACCGATTTACGTGCATTTGCGTAAAGCGTAGCTCAAAGCGCACTCCGCTGAACGTGTATAGGTGGCGCTATTGCTTGATAGCATATACATTTTAGAGTTTTTGATTTAACAAGAGTAAATATCTGCTAGTGGGCTCAGAAAATAATCCTGTTTTCCATTTTGAATTAAAATAAATTTCCTGACCCCAGTGGTTGTTTTAAGAGTTCAAACAAATACATAAAAAAACCCCACTTAATATCAAAATTACTTTGCTTGTATCTTGGTTTAAAAAAGTTTAGATATTTGTACAGGAAAACAAGACAAAAGTACTACATAAGAAAACAACTGTTTGCAGTGAAGCTGATGTATTGTGTAGCTTTTTATTTCTTAATTACCCATGTATGAAGATGCATCTCACGGCTAAATTCCAGGAGAAAAAAAATGCAAGATTCATCGGGCTCAGATTGTGAAAGAGCAATTCAGGGAGCACAAGGAATCATTTTCAGTCATGACCATTATAAAACACTTGCAGAAAGCACTGTAGAAGCACATCAGTCAATCACAATGACAAGAGAACACTAGATCTGAACATTAATGTGAGTGAAGCACACGCGTGATCTGAGGATCATTCATGTCTGGAGCTTTAAGACGTGCTGTAGTTTAATGTTGGGGTTTGTTCTAGCACTAGTACTGCATGAAAACTTGCTGAAACTACATCCAGGTAATTGTTCCAACTCTGCTCCATTTTTAATACATCACTTATGATGTCTACCACTAGAACCGGTTGAGCAGATGAAGTCTCAGCTAATCATCGGTCTGTTGGACACACCGGTAACGAAGCAAAATAATGCGGTGTGCACAGGTCACTTCCTGTTCTCTCTCCATCGTGATGCTCAGAGACATTCATTACGGATGCATATGTGACTCTCCAGCAAACACACGGAGGACAACTTTCATTATGTTCCAGCGGTTCAGACCCGGAGCTCGTGTTACAAACCCGAGCGCAGCTATTGGACATTTCTGACATCGAGGTTTGACTTAATGACCAGGAGACGGACATATAGGAAGACACAAAGGCGTGATGTGCAGTCGAATCCCGCGTTAATGAATAGCGCGGCGTTCCGGTTCTGCTGATGCCACGCGTCTCTCACGCGCCGGCGGCTCTTATCAACACGAGATGCTGACAGGATCCGTCCCTCCATCCCAAAAAACCCGCTGCCAGAGAAATCGCTGTGTCGCAGCACCTGCCTTTTTGTCTATTCATGCTGTCCTCCTCCCTCAGCGCCGCACATCTCCAGCAGGAAAGGAGCTGCTCAACTTGGTGTGAAACTTTCGGAGACGGATCTGCAGTGCAATTACGACCTCATACTGAAGGCCCCGGAAAAAAGTTCTTCACTTAGAGGTAAAAATAAGTTGAAAATGAGCAGTTTACTGTTAAATGAATATGTAAATATGTGCTGAGCGCTTTCCCCTCAAAATAAGCACACGACAACATGACAGCGGTGAGAAAACAGCAGTTAGGAAAGCATCGCATAGTAGCGATGTGGATGTTTGCTGTGGTCATGTTTATATACATAGCACTTTATATTATTAAACATGAAAAGCAATGTCAAGTGTTGCTTTCAGTTGAATTACAACTTCAGTTTTTACTCTAAAGCATTGTGTTCGTGCTTATACTTGAATCTGACGCCAACAGACTGAACGAGTGATGGGTGGGTTAGAAACACTCCATCATTGAATCTTTTGTGAATCATTTGTTTCAAACCAGTGATTCAGAGCATATATCAAACCACCAGTGTCACATGATCTCAGTAAAACGTCTCCTTAAGTCATAACTTCCTAAATGTTTCTAAATGATTTGCAACTACACTCTTGAAAATAAAGGTGCTTGAAAAGGTTCTTCACAGTGGTGCCATAGAAGAACTATTTTCGGTTCCACAAAGAACCATTCAGTCAAAGGTTCTTTAAAGAACCATCTCTTTCTTACCTTTTTATAATCTAAAGAACCTTATTTCGCCACAAAGAACCTTTTGTGTATCAGAAAGGTTCTTCAGATGTTAAAGGTTCTTTATGGAACCATTTAGGCAAAATGGTTCTCGGTTCTTCTGACATTGTGAAACATCTTTATTTTTAAGAGTGAAGGGGACAATGAAACCACGAACCAGTTTTAACATAGTTTTTATCTGATCTCAGATGAATTTTCAAAATTCATATACATTTTAATGTCACAACTGTTTAATAAAAAGGAATAGTTGTAGTTACTAGTCTCATACTGGCCTAATTGACCAAACTCTCCATAAAACAAACAAAACAAGCCCATTCAAGTGATTCAAAATGGTGAATCATTTAGCGAATTGATTCATTTGATTCACTCTCAGTTGATACTCGTGTCTGATCTTGATAGACTACAAAAGCAAATAATTCCAAGTTTCACAGTTATGTTTGTTTTCTGAGTTTTTTTAAACTCCATGGCAGAAACTAGCTTCCCTTACAGACTGAACAGAAAAAAAAAATAACTGGAGAAGATTTTCCACATCATAGAAGGCGGATCGCCAGAGCCACACCCACTTCCCTGGTGAAAACAAACCAGCTAAAACCAGCCTAGGCTAGTTGGCTGGTTTTAGCTGGTCATAGCTGGTCAACCAGCTTTTAGAGGGGTTTTGGCCACTTTCCCAGCCCAGCCAGGCTGGGAAACCAGCTAAAACCAGCTACTTCCAGCTTAAACCAGCTACGAGCAGCCAACCAGCCTAGGCTGGTTTAAGCGGGGTTTTTTTCAGCAGGGTTATTACATCATTATAATGGACCAGTGGTAGTTTGGGGGTGTTTACCAGCCGGAGCTTTTCCAGAAAGTTCACTTTTGTCGGGCTGTTTCGATTCACACTTTGTTTTGATTTTGTTTGTAATGACGTCACACCGGTTTGTTCTTCGATTCAACTTGAATTGTATATCGGAGCCGTTAAAGGAGTAGTTCACTTCCATAACAAAAATTTACAGTACTCACGCTCTCAAGATGTTCATGTCTTTCTTTCTTCAGTTGTAAAGAAATTATGTTTTTTGAGGAAAACATTTCAGGATTTCTCTCCATATAGTGGACTTCTATGGTGTCAGTGAGTTTGAACTTCCAAAATGCAGCTTAAATGCAGCTTCAAAGGACTCTAAACGATCCCAGCCGAGGAAGAAGGGTCTTAACTTGTGAAACAATCTGAAAAATTACAATTTATATACTTTTTAACCTCAAACGCTTGTCTTGTCTATCCTCCAACTTCAAAATCATCCTACATTGCTCCAGAAGAATCAACCCAGTGTTTACAAAGTTTTTTTTTTTTTTTTTTTTTTTTTTTTTTTTAGAAAATAACCAATCGTTTTTCTAGATAAGACCCTTTTTCCTCGGCTGGGATCGTTTAGAGTCCTTTAAAGCTGCATTTAAACTGCATTTTAGAAGTTCAAACTCACGGGCACCATAGAAGTCCACTATATGGATATACATGGATTTTGTTGTTGTTTCCATGTAAACCGGAAACTGTCACTGGGGCAAAACCCTTTCAAAAGGAACTAATTTGTATCTAATACGTCCACTGAGGGGTAAAAAAGGTGCAACGATGTACCTTTCAGCTTATGTACCTTTTCTCTCGTGTTATTTGACATATCAGATGGCTGACGCTTTCACAAACGCACGCCTGTTCAAAAGCAGGTCACTTTACTGTGCAAGACACCTTCTGAGTGCGAAAGCTGACGAGCCCTCAATAGATGGCGGCCTTATCTGCAGCTCCAGCACAAGAGATGGAACGCTGCCCTCCAATGAAGCTCTCGTCCCGGATTACGCTAATCCAATAGTCATTCTCCACGCCGCCTTCCTCTTCTCCGGCATCGGTGCCTTTCAAAAGGAAGCCATTCACATCCCTAATGAGATTACCAGAGACGAGTGGAACCCAACATTTCCAGGGACTGTTTGCGGAGGGGAGCGATCGGTGGCTCTAACGCCTGTCATTCGCATCGATCCGCTCACTAAATCTCAGAGGCCAGAGAGTCGCCGACCGGCATCGATCGGCCATTTGTATGCACGGGAACGTGCGAGGGCTGTTCTTTTAGCGAGGGTAAAATTGGTTTTGGACGTGCGTGGGCGTCGCTGTGTCATTAGGGGCTCGCTGCTGACTCTCCTGCCCACTCGCCGAGATCTCGTCCTGTGAAGAATGGCATAATCCTCCTGGGCCGAGTCAAAAACGGATGGATGGTGGGTGGATCGAGTAGTGAAATCCGTGGAGGAGGATATAGAGACGTGCGGCTTGATGCACAGCTAGAACTTTGGGCCATCAAAGTGGTTGGTAATGGGTGAAGGAGGAGCAGGATGTTCACGTCTGTGAGAAAGCGGCGATGGGACGGAAATAGAAAACGCGTGTTAACGTGAACAATCATGAGCAACATTCATGTGGAAACACAGAAATGTATAAAAGATGATATTCTGCAACATTACAGATTTAACTCCATACTATCAAACGAGAACAAAATCTGGACTAAATCTGAATAATGACACCATTGTTTTCTGTAGAGCTGCTTTACAGCTGAAATTCAATACATTTACAACATTAACACTGATATTTTCTTATTTATTACTGTGAAGCTGCTTTGAATAACACACTATTAGAAATAAGTGTGACTTGACTTGAATTAAAATGATTGAAGAAGTTTTGGCTGAACACAAGATGCTACAGGCGTTTTTTCAAACACTGGTAAATTTTTAGATTTTTGGCTTTTCATAAAGTGTTTTTTTTTTCTTTTTCAGACTAGTGGGAAGAAAACAACCAAGATACACATTTCTCTTACAAACACCAAATGTTACAGTTTTTTTCCTCTCTATATTTTGAATGTTTCAGCATATTTCATTCACACTGATTTATATAACATTTAATTCCTAAAACATGGTAAGAATCATTTTTTCTGTCTGTTAATAGTCATAAAAAGAGAAATTTAAAATCCCCTCTGGAGAAACCTTTAACTCTACAGTAGTCAACATTTGAAGTGGATCTAAAAAGTTAATCAGAGTTGTATTAAGACAAGAACGGGTATTGTATTGGTTTTAGAACAACTTTGATGAAAAGTTTTAATTCAAGTCAAGTCACGTTTATTTATATAGCGCTTGTAACAATACAGATTGTGTCAAAGCAACTGCACAGTATTTAAACAGAACAATAGTGTGTAAGTAACGCATTATTGAAGATAATCAATTTTCAGTTAAAGGCAGTTCATCAATGAATTCAGTGATATCATCGTCAGTTCAGTTCAAATAGTATACGATATCGCTGGAAAATGTCCCCAACTAAGCAAGCCAGAGGCGACAGCGGCAAGGAACCAAAACTCCACAGGTGACAGAAATAGAGAAAAAATCTGTCACGTTAAATTAAGGGGGTCTGGGTCCAAATGCAGGTAAGTAATAATTTTAATAATAAAACAATAAACAAACAAATCAAACAAAGCCAACACGGCAAACTAAACATAAACTTAAACATAAACTGAACAAAACAAGAACAAGGTCAAGAGCTGAGATCAAAGAACATAGATGACAAACGACAATGCAGACATAAAGCATGAGAGAAAGGTGAGAGTATTTAAAGACCGGATAATAGTGAACAGATGTGAGTGAATCAGTGTTAACGACAAGGACAGGTGAATGCTATCAGAAGTGCAGTGTGAACAGCGACCTCAGGAGGCTGAGGGGAGACCCACAGCCCCGATCATGACAAAAACCTTGGGAGAAACCAGGCTCAGTCGGGGGACCAGTTCTCCTCTGGCCAGACCAAACCAGCAGTTTGTACCAATGTCCGATTGTAGAGAACTCATCAGGTTCCTGTGGTGTAGTACCGATGGCTATCTAGGTTGGCGAGGTCTTCATTGATGATCGGTCTCTGGAGCTCATCTGGTTGACATCCATGGCTATTGAAGTCATCTCCAGGTGGTGATCCATGATCTAAGCCGGTGCGGACTGGATCCTGGATTCACTTTAAATGTTGACTACTGTAATATGATGACAAAATCTAAGAATTTTAAACCTAATTAAAGCTGCAAGCAGCGATGAAAGGGCCCTCGCACCCGGGCTCACCGCCGACCGGTGTCTTTAGGCAAACAGCAAACGGTGGGCAGTATGCTTTTAATACATTAAATATAGGAGAAATATGTCAAAGTCATTTAAATGTGCCAAACTTCCTGCTGCCAGCTGGTGGCGCTATGCTCCGTCTCCAGCCTCCGAGTCCAGGACTCCGCCTCGGCCCTTCGACCCCGCGGTTCCACCACGGCTCTCGACGCCCTCCTCTCCACCGTCGCCCGTCGATCCACCAGCTCCACCGGGCTCCATTGTCTTTCCGGCTCCGCCCTGGTCAGTCGTCGCCCCATCGGCTCCTCAGGACTCTGCTCCTCCGGCTGTGCCTCGTCGCGCCGTCCCAGCGGCTCCTTGGGACTCCTCCTTCCTGCGGGCACAGCCTCCATCCTCTGTCGCTCCGGCTCCGCCGCGGATCTCCGGGACTCCGCCTCGGGCGCCAGAGCCTATTCCACCTTGGCCCTCCGGATCCTCGGCGTCACCCTGGATCATCGGCTCTCCGTCTCCGCCTCGGGCTCCTTCTCCATCTGCTCCGCCTCTGTCGGTCGGCCCCATGGAGTTGGCACGCCTTCGTCCACCATGGTTCCTCCCTCCATCGGCTCCACAGTGGGCCGTCATCATGGCTGCGGTCTGGGTCGGTTCCTCCTGCCCCGGATTCCTCCTGTTTCCTCCCTGGCTCCTCCCTCCGTCGTCGCCCCCTTGGACTGTCTTGTCTGCCTCTTGGACTTTTGTTTTGGCCCCCCTTCGTGGGTTGCGTCCTCCACCGAAGCCTCCCCCATTATGGACTCTAGTTTTCTGTTTTTTTTCGCCCCTCTTTTCTGTTTTGTTTTTCTTTTTCTACGGCGCGAGGACGCGCCTATTCAGAGGGGGGCGTAATGTCACAGTTCTGTCAGTTTATGTCTTTGGTTTCGCCCGTTGTCTCCCCCTGTTGATTCTGTGTGATTTGGTTTTGCCCTCGTTTGCCCTGATCCCCGTCACCTGTGTCTAATGATTAGTGTCTTTAAAAGTCTGTCTGTTTCTTGAGTTCACTGTCGGTCTTTGTTAATGTGTAATGTTTATCGTGTGAGGACTATTATCTGTGTTACTGCCTGTTCCTGCCTTGTTCATCTTTGAGAATTAAATTAAAATAGTGTTTGTTGCTTATATAGTCTCGTCTCGTCTCATCCTGCGCGTCTACTTATAACATGGGTTTCAGATTTTGCTCCAAGAGACTTTTTTTGTAGGTATTGGTGTGTTACATGTGTGTACCGATTTTCGCGCATGTACGTGAAGCGTAGTTCAAAGCACACACCGCTGAACGCGTAACGGTGGCGCTATGATTTGGTGTTGATCTGAATAAATCTCTAGGAGGAGTTTGTTCAAGTACGACATCTGAAAATGGTAAAAAAAAAAAAAGACAAAAATTTGCTGAGAAAATGAATAATAACCAACTTCCTGTTAGGTTTTGGATTTTGCTCCAAGAGGCTTTTTTGTAGGTATTGGTGTGTTACATGTGTGTACCAATTTTCGTGCATGAAGCGTAGCTCAAAGCGCACATCGCTGAACGTGTAAAGGTGGCGCTATCGAGCCATTTTTCCACACCCACTTCTGAAACCCATATCAGATGTAAATTTTCGCCAGTTCTGATATGTGTGCAAAGTTTCAAGAGTTTTCAAGAATGTTTAGGCCCTCAAAAATGTGATTTTCATTTATGTGATTCTCAGGCCCTAACTATTAATTTTTCAATTCAAGTTACTAATTTTTGTCCAAATGAGTACATATTTAATTAGACAATGCCTCATTTGCATATATAAACATAACATTTCACAAAACATAATAATACAATACAACGTAATACAATGTTTGGAATTCTTAACGTAATCAATCAATTGGGGAAGTATACTGATCTCTATATTAGTCATGTTTTACTCTATTCACCTGTTTTGCCTTTAATGAATGCACTCATATAAAACATAAAGTGTTGTTGTGACACCTGTCCCCCCAGTGTCAAGCATTAAACAAGTCAAAGATGTCTATAAATACATGCAGCTCTTCATTGACGGCCAATTACCTGGTGAGATTCCCAAAGAGCAGCTGCCGTCATCTGGACGCCTCTCTTCAGCCCCGATCAATTTACACATCGCCTCTTCTGTGGCCGTCATTCACACCGTAAGCGGAGCTCTTTCAGGATGGACCTTCATCCTTTCATGTGGCTCTTTTCATCTTCATCGTGCTCTTTGAAGAACCAACCTCCTGCTTTCATGAGCAACTCCACAAAAAACAAACATGCAAAGCATCAGACCGGCTTTCATGTGTTTGCTGCTGCTCCATCTCCACCTTACTACATATATGTAAAGATTAATAATATTACATATTAATATAAAAACACTCAAAATATTAAATATTGTGTTTATTTGATCCATTTTTGCACTAATCTCCACTATATATACACACTAAAATAAAAAATACTATTATAGAAATGATTAACCATGTAAATCTGTTCAGCCTTTATTTGACCTGCTTTGCCTCAATCACCGTACTATACACGTGTTTTTAAATATACTGTAAAAAATGTATGGTAAAAACTGGCAGCTGTGGTTGCCAGAATTTTTTTTTTGTTTGTTTTAACCTAAATTTACATTTAATTACCATAATGTCATTAACTGATTTAATGTTAATATACCAACCTGTTGAAGTACTGTACCTTTGTAATACACTGATAACCACCAAATGCAGGCAGTGATGAGAAACTCAAAGCCCATCACAAGCAGCTTTTAAATACTAACCCTATATAGAAGGAGCACAGCGTCATTCACACAAACACTAAACACCATCATGACAACACACATCAAACTTAAACTAGATCAAAGAAGTTTGTCAAGACAAACTTTAATTTAGTTTGAGGACCAGAACGTTTGAAAGTTGAAAAAGTTTATTTAGTAGATTGTTTTCAGTCTGAAATAGTTTGAAGTTTAAAGTTTGAATGTTTTGAAGGCAATACAATCTCCCAGAGATAGATAGATTACCAAGTTACTAGCATGTTGCTCGCATGATTTTAGCATGATTAGCAAGTCACTAGCATGTTGCTAGTCTACTTCTAGCGTTATTAACATGTAGCTAGCATGATTAGCTAGTTGCTAACATGTTTTACCATGATTAACATGTTGCTAGCATGTTTATAACATGTTTCTAGCATGATCATTAAGTTTCTAGCATGACTAGCAAGTCACTAGCATGTTGCTAGTCTACTTCTAGCATGATTATCATGTTACTAGCATGTGGTTAGCATGATTAACATGTTACTAGCATGATTAGCAAATTGCTAGTGTGTTGTTATTATATTTTTAGCATGATTAACAAGTTACTAGGGGTGTTCGGTTCCGTTTTTTTTGGAGTCGACTCCGACTCCCGACTCCTAATTTTGGAGTCGGTGGAATCGACTCCTCGACTCCATTTACTTTGAATTAAAATAGGGTCAGGATTCAGAAGGTGCGTCTCAATATGCTTCCTCGTTTCCTCACTTCTCGCTCGTATGTCCTACGACCCTAAAAAATGACGCATTTCAGACAAAATGCATCTAAAAATGCATTTGAGATGCTGCAGAAGAGTTACCTGATCCAAGCTGCCCAAAACATGAGAATTCATTATTTTAAACTTGAAGTTTATAGCGTAATTGCTTGCTTTGAGATCCGTTTGTAACCCTTAGCATGAAAACTTTCAGTTTACGGTCATATCCTTATCTGTAAATGTCATACATTCACACGAGCATTTCCATTTATGCATAAAAGTCCATTCTGGCAGTCTGTGTTAAGTTAATACTCAGCGAAAAAACATTCATTGTACTGAAACATCTGTCGTTGAATGTTAAATTTAGATGTAAATTCAACATGTAGTGCATGTATTTATGGAGGGTAGGAACGGCTGTGACGGTGGCAGATTTTTACCATCGCCGGTGGTGCGGTGTTTTATATATAAACAAATGAGGCTCAAACATTATTCACAATCATGCGTGTTTATTTTAGCAATTCCGTCGGTGAACAAGCAGCCTACAAAACGCTAAAATAAAAGAAATAATACATTTAAACAAGAAAGTAGCCTAAACAAGTGTTAAATAGGCACGTTAAATATAAACAAATATTTGTTGCAAAAATTCCTAACCTCGACAGCTCATCTGAATTACTGGCCGAGTTCTCTTTCTCTTGTTCTTTGTTTTCCTGGCATTACTTATTTTTTCCTCTCATTTCTTTATCTTTTTGTTTTAATTTCTGTATCTTTACATTCATTATAATCTTAGTTATAATGAACTGTTGCTGTGTTGAACTTGAAAAAAACACTCAACACTGGGAGTCGATTCCTGACCTGGAGTCGATTCCGACACTAGGCCTAGTGAGAGTCGAGGAATCGACTCTTTTGGAGTCGACTCCCCATCTCTACAAGTTACTAATATGTGCCTAGCATGATTAACAAGTTGTTAACATGTTTCTAGCATGATTAGCATGTTTCTAACATGATTAGCAAGTCGCTAGCACTGTCTAACATGATTAACAAGTTACTAGCATGTTGCTAGTCTGCTTCTAACATGATTAGCATTTTACTAGCATGTTTCTAGCATGATTATCTAGTTGCTAGTATGTTGCTATCATATTTCTAACATGATTAGCAAGTTACTAGCATGTTGCTAGCATGATTAGCAAGTCACTAGCATGTTGCTAGTCTACTTCTAACATTATTAACATGTAGCTAGCATTATTAGCTAGCTGCTAACATCTTTTTATCATGATTAACACGTTGCTAACATATTGCTAGCATGTTTCTAAAATGATTAACAAGTTGCTAACATGTTGCTAGCATGTTTCTAGCATGATTAGCAAATTGTTGTTAGCATGATTCTAGCATGATTAGCAAGTTACTAGCAGGTTGCTAGTCTACTTTTAGCATGATTAGCATGTTGTTAGCATGATTCTAGCATGATTAGCATGTTACTAGCATGTTGTTAGCATGACTCTAGTTGCAATAGATAGATAGAGTGATAGAGATGGAGTCTGAAGGGATTCAGTAAATACAGCATTTATTTGCACATATCTTCTGAATGTGGCGTTATAGAACTGAAAGCTGCAGCTGATGATGAGCCTGATGTCCAGATTCAGCAGTGGCTCTGATGTTCAGGGTTCTATCAGTGGAAGAGGCTGCAGGTCTGGAGGAGATCACGGAGGTCAGACGGCATCATAACGCTGATATCAGCCCAGATATCTCTGATCTCTGCAGACGGCGGCGCGGCACGGACCGGCGGGTAATGACCCTCTCAATATGCTCTGGACACGTATGTGCAGACGGTTACGCTCAAATAACCAGTGTGAGACGCTCCTCGATATGCAGCTGTTTGCAGAAGCGCTCTCGTCGTCAGCTGTGGAGCTCAATAAGCAGCTAACTGTAACTGACAGCGAGGAGGGAGGAGAAGTCACACACGGCTCTCACACTGTTTGCTTTTCTGAGCTGCCGCTGGGAAAAAATAAAAAGAAACGCTCCTGGAAGTGGTGAACGGCGGAGGAAGAGGACGAGGATTAATCCGGTGCCGCGTGGATGTTGCCGTGGGAACGGCGAGATGAACGCGTCCCGACGGTGAAAGAGAACTTGAACTCTTTCCTGCACGACAGATCAACAGACTCTCAGCGCTGCAGCACGGGAAACAAGTAGAGCTGCTCATCACACACATCCACCACTGACTTCTGGACTGTGGGCCGTTTGAACGAGGTTGAAGAGCCATAGAGACGGATCAGAATGTAAAATAGCCTGATCAGAGAGGATTTGGGTGGTTGCATCTAAAACATCTGATCATTTGTGTGCAGGACTGCAGTTCTGAGTTCTAAACCCCTGCTGCTCTGGATCCATATGTTTGGCCGTTTAGTCCTGCTGTTTTTCAGAAGCTCACGCCATGAGAGCCACCATTTACATACAGAAAAACAGCTCACAGTTTCAAAACAACCTACAATAACTTTAGGAAACACAATTTACCTTGGCAAACTCATGTCAAACAATATGCACTGTCCCACACATATAATTTGAACTGAATTAATAACATCACATATGCCCTTATATTTGTGGATCATTTTGGCAATGTCATTTAAAAACCGAGGTGCATAAGCTCTGATCAATGAGGTCTAAGATCAGTCAGTTCCAAAAAGAAATGCAAAACCTGTTCTAATTCAAAGAAAACAAGTTGACAAACAGATTTAATGTAATATGTGCTAATAATATAGCATACTGAGAGATTTATAAGTTATTTTTTGTAGGCCAGTCATTTTTGAATGCACTGTAAAAAAAAAAAAAAATGAAAAAAATTTAGTCAACTTAAAATAATTTGTTACCCTACTGCCTTAAAATTTTAGGTTCTGTCAACTTGAAATGTTAAGTTGTACAAAGTGACAACTTAGATATTTGAGTTGACTTAACAAAAAATTTGGTTTGTTAAACTTAAAACTTAAACGCTTAACCACTATTGTAACAATGTGGGTGAAAAAATCATGTGTTTGAAAAAAGTGAAAAAAAGTACAAAAAAGATCTAATATAAATCATAAAATAAACTAACATAAGCCTGTGTAGAGAGAAAAACAGGTACTATTTTGAAACACAATCATTTTAGTAAACAAATTTACTTTGGCAATTTTCTGTAAAGCAGCTTTGAAACAATAAAACCCAAGGTGCATGAGCTCTGATCAATGAGGTCTATGATCAATCAGTTTCAAAAAGAAATGCAAAACCTGTTCTAATTCAAAGAAAACAAATTGACAAATAGACTGAATCCAATAGTTGCTAATAAAAATAACATACTGAGATATTTATAAGTCATTTTTTGTAAACCAGTCATTTTTCAATACACTGTAAAAAACATAAAAAGACAATTTGTTGAGTCAACTTAAAACAATTAGTTAGCATGCTGCCTTAAAATTTTAAGCTCCGTCAACTCAAATAAGTTTAGTCAACTTGAAACGTTAAGTTGTATGAAGTGACAACTTAGATATTTGAGTTGACTAAACAAAAAATTCGGTTTGTTAAACTGAACACTTAAAAGCTTAAGCACTGGTGTAACAATGTGGGTAAAAAAGTACAAAAAAATCTAATATAAATCATAACATAAACTAACATAAGCCTGTTTCGAGAGAAGAACAGGTACTAATTTTGAAACACAATAACTTTAGTAAACTGAATTTTCTTTGGCAAACTCGTGTCTGAAAACAGAATTTTTCCTGAGTGTAACACATTTCCTGTGAAGCAGATTTGAAACAATATGCACTGTGCCACAAATATAATTTGAGCTAAATTAATAACATCTCCTACACTCTTTTTTATAAAGAACCTTTAACATTCTTTGGTTCTTTGTGGCGAAAGAAGGTTCTTCAGATTATAAAAAGGTAAGAAAGAGATGGTTCTTCAAAGAACCTTTGACTGAAAGATGGAAGCAAAAATGGTTCTTCTATGGCATCGCTGTGAACAACCTTTTAAAGCACCTTTATGTTTAAGAGTGAAAGCCCATATATTTGTGGATAATTTTGGCAATGTCATTCAAAAACCAACGTGCATAAACTAAGATTGATAAAGTCTACGATCAGTTTAAAAAAGAAATGCAAAACCTGTGCTAATTGAAATACAATCCAATATTTGTTAATAATACAGCATACTAAGAGACTCAAAAGCAGTTTTTTATAGGCCAGATAGGCCATTTTTGAATGCGAGCACCACTAGTGTAACAATGTGGGTGAAATAACCCCCCCCCCCCCAAAAAAAAAAGATCAAACATAAATTAAACATTTGTTAAAGGAGTAGTTCACTTTCAGAACAAAAATGTACAGATAATGTACTCACCCCCTTGTCTTTCAAGATGTTCATGTCTTTCTTTCTTTAGTCGTAAGGAAATTTGGTTTTTTGAGGAAAACATTTCAGGATTTCTCTCCATATAATAGACTTCTATGGTGCCCCGAGTTTGAACTTCCAAAATGTAGCTTCAAATGGCTCTAAACAATCACAGCCGAGGAAAAAAGGGTCTAATCTAGCAAAACAATGGGTTCTTTTCTAGAAAAAAATTACAATTTATATACTTTTTAACCTCAAATGCGTGTCTATTTGAGCTCAGCAAGATGAGCATTTGAGATGAAAAAGTATATAAATTGTAAATGTTTTTAGAAAACAACCGATCGTTTCTCTAGATAAGACTCTTCTTCCTCGGCTGGGATCGTTTAGAGTCCTTTGAAGCTGCATTTAAACTGCATTTTGGAAGTTCAAACTCGGGGCACCATAGAAGTCCACTATATGGAGAGAAATCCTGAAATGTTTTCCTCAAAAAACACCATATCTTTACGACTGAAGAAAGAAAAACATGGACATCTTGGATGACAAGGGGGTGAGTACATTATCTGTAAATTTTTGTTCTGAAAGTGAACTACTGCTTTAAGTCATTACACCCTGTGTGAGCAGAAGTAGTAAGTTTTAGTCCAGTGCAATGACATCAACTAGCTTTTATGGCAAACAGCATAAATTCGCCTTTTGTCCAATTTAATGTGGCTTAACATGCACGGAAAAACAGCTTCTGCTCCCACTCAAAAACAGTTACGAGAAATTAATTAAGAACAACGAAGCACACGTGAGGGCCGGCGCTCTAAAGATCGCAGGTGACGAACGCTGGATCTGACGCTCCGTGTGAACTACAAAAAGCGGCGTGTTGAAATGGATCTCAGCGACCGGCGCTCAAACGCTGACAAACACGGGCGAGAGGAGGGAGAGAGAGAGAGAGGGAGGGGGCGCAAAGAAACACCAACACACACGCAGCCTCTCTCTCCCGCTATCTGGCGCTTTGTGCTGCGAGAAGATAAACGATTCAGAGCTGCGTGGGATGTTTTCCCCCAGGAAGCCGGTAACAATGCCAAGATGCTGATGAAGGGTGCCGGCGGAGGAGTGAGGGGAGCGCGGCGTAGGAGGGACGGATGCTGTATGTGTGGGGTGGGATACGGCGGAACCACTGAGAAAGACATGATTTAATGGGATACGGGTCTCAAAGCGCTTTAGAGGGTCCCGTAGAAGCCCGCGATCCCCCTATCGAGCGCAGAAGGCCGCCGCCGTGCCATTTAGCTGCAGAGCTCCCTACAGACGTCCTCTAGAAATCAATGTCCTGCAAAGCGGCCAAACAAACGCCACCGTGCGGGCCGTGACGGGACGGCGCTCTGGAGATTCAGGGCTGACCCCAGCCAGAGTCGTGCACGTTTGAGGCGAAAAATCATTCCCGCTCGCGAGCCCTTTGGTGGCTTTCCCTTGTTTCTCAGATCCCATCTAATTACTGGCTCTCGCTCTAAAGGAGGATCGATAGCAGAACGGGCCCAACCGGGTCACGACTCCCATTTGAAATGCCAACATTTACACTGGTGCAAACCTCTCCAGGTCGTCCCCATCTCCAGCTCACGATTGTCAGAATTCTCGAGACGTTGCGAGCGCTTGTTTTCCTGCCGCAGATGTGGGAAGACACAAACTAGGTTTCTTCAAGAACACATGACACGAACACATACCTGGTTGGCGTCCCAGCTGAAACACTGCAGGACTTTAATTCATTTAAATATTTTCACAACAATGCCAAAGATGAGCCAGTTATGGGTCCCCAAAGAACCATTCAGTGAACATAAGTTCATTTTGACCCGGAGAGGATTTTCTTTTCCCCAAAAATGCTAATTATTGTTAAGGCATTGGACTCAAACACAAGCCTCAACAACTTGATAATTTGTGTATTTTTTAAAGATTTTTCCCCTACCTCGTTACACTAGGTGTCCATGTTCAAAAATGACCGGTTGACATAAAACTGCTTGAAAATTTCTGGTTGTCTCAGGATTATCACCAAATCTGGCATTGCATCTTTTTATCAACTTGTTTTCTTTTAACTAGCACAAGTTTTGTATTTCTTTTTTGGAAGTGATTGATCATAGGACTCATCGATCCAAGTCTCAGTTTTTGAGTGAATATTGACACAAACAATGATTTTAAACTCAAAAACGGAAGTGCATGAGCTCAGATCAAAGATTTATAATCAATCCATTCCAAAAAGAAACATAAAACTTCTGCTAATTTATGAAAACAAGCTGACAAAAAAAATGGATCCAATATTTGGTGATAAACCAACCAGAGAAATGTACAAGTCAGTTTTAAAAGACTGGAACCTTTTAAGAATCTAAAAAACCCTTTTCCACCATAATGCACCTTTAGTGGTTCGATGTTTGTTGAGTGCAACTAAAGAAGCTTTATTTTGCTGGAGACCATCGGGTCAAGTGAGGACCACACTCCTGAACATGTGAACGGAGCGGACGGATCACGGTCATGTTACTTGACTTTATGTAAAATTAATCTCTTAGCCCTAAAAACACAAGTATTGCAGAGGTTTGACGATTGCCGTCGAGTTGTTTGAGGAGATCAGCGAGGGTCCATTAGCTCTCGTCGTCAATGATCGGCCCACGCTCGCTCTTTATTCTGCTCCCGGAACGGCGGAGAATCGTCTTGAGGACGGCAGTACATCAGCGAACCTGCGCATCACACAGACGCATAAAACAGCGGCTGTCACGGGACGGGATGGGCTGTGTAATGGCATTTAGTCCTTTCTCTGGTATAATGGGAATGTAAGCCGTACGCAGCACCGGGCCTGCGATTGGCTTGAGGTGTTGAAGCCGAACCGGCGAAGCACAAACCACCTACGTAGTCCTATCTGCCTCTATTCAGCCATCATTTAATCCTGACACTAATCTGCACAGAAACAGGCCAGTGCCAATTCATTTAAGAGCCAAAGCCACCGGTACGGGCCTCACGATACTCTGCCATCTTAAAATTAGGTTTAAAAGGCCGTTTGTTGCTGAGCAGAGTTTAAACAATCGCTCAGAAATGTTGAACATCGACTTTCGGGTTTAAGCGCAGCCACATGAGCTGATGGTTGAAGAAGACTGAAGAAGAAGCGCTTTTCACTTTAAGGAGATCTCGACACAGAAGCTTATGCAACCTATTGCACGTGGGAGTCGGTATTTGAGGCACAAAACTAGATTTAGATAATCTTATATAGCACTTCCTACACACAGAATCCATATTTTTGTGGCCAGTGCTGACCTGACACTCGCTGCACAAACCAGGCTTGTTCTCACCGTGATGTGCCGCCTGTTCGCTTCAGTCAGAAACACACGCCGCTCATCACTGACGGCTTCAATAATGAGCTTTAAACTAATTTACAGATTATTCTGGCATCATTCACCCTCCTTCACTACAAAACTACACTGTAAAATGTTTTAACCAGTTTCAACTTAAAAACTGAAGTTTAGCAGCTGCCTTAAGATTTTAAGTTAAATCAACTTAAGCCATTTAAATTAAGTTATATCAACTCATTTTTATTGTAATAAGTTCAAATGACTTGTAGTTTTAAGCTGATTTAACTTAGAAAATTAAGGCAGCTGCTGAACTTAGGTTTTTAAGTTGAATCTGGTGAAAACTTTTTACAGTGTAGTTTCTTACTTATTATTTTTGTCTTGTTTTCCAGTACAAATATCTAAAAATGCAAAACACCAAGGAAGATATTTTGAAAAGTGCTGGGAATCAAACATCATTGGATCCCATTGACTTCCATCATATAGACAAAAAACAACAAGACATTTCTCAAAATATCTTCTTTTGTGTTTAACAGAGGAAAAAGTTGAAAGAGTAAATTATGATTTCTAGGTGAACTATTGCTTTTTTTATTAGTAAATAAAACATCAGTGAAGTACATCAGGAACCTCAGACAGAATCAAAGCCCAAACACTAAACTAGAAAACTAAGTCAATCAAAATGTAAATTCTATTTAATCAAAAAGTGAAATGAAAAGTGAACGGCGTGTCGTGAAAGCATACGGTACCCATACCCTTTTTATTGTTGGCTGGTTTTAGTGTTTGGATCTTAGTAAAGCCTGACATCATCTCACACTCCATGAACGTCATTCGCTGTTAGCACGTTCTGATGAGTTATTATTTCCGTAACAAGATGTGCTACCTGCATTTTTAACACATTTCACACTGTTATAACACATCCGACAGCTGTTGTCGGGTCTCGCGACACGCGTCGCCAGTGTTTTAACGTTTAACCGCAGACCGCACAAAGGTTCAGACCCGACCAACAGACGGCAGAGTCTCTCAGCTGCTGCTAATCATGGCAGGTTTCATAGAGATTCATTCAGTGTTTGTATCCGCCTGCTGCAGCCTTGTGTCTCACATGGGACGGAGACAATTAAGTAGAAGTAAGTAGTATTTTATATGAAGAGTTCAGATGCAAAACCCTCTCAATGTCAATTGAAATTTTCTTCTAAAATGAGCATTCTTATCAGGCTCCTATGTGTAGGTTCAGTCATTTCACTTTATTGGCTATGAATAGGTTCTTTTCATTGCCATTAAAGTGAAATAACTGGACATAGGTAAATAACAGAATGCTGGCAATATCTCACGTCTGCTTGTGTGATACTGCATTTAAACAACAGTTTGATGGCATGAGTGTGTAAATATGTTAGAAACAACAAGAAATTCTCTTTTGTGCAGAACTACTTTCTTCCGTTATGGATTTAAATCTCAAAAGCGATATCTTTGTCGTACTATCCTTTCATCTGTTAAGGGTGATTTCTAATGAGCTCAGTGCATTTGTTGGCTGCATCTTACAAGCTGTTGTTAAAAGTACAAATAACTTCTTTGTTTACAACCCTGTTTCGGTCTCTTTCAATATTAAAGTCTTTGCTGCTGATTCATTAATAAGAACTGTTTTGTTGCCATCTAAAATCTCCATCATGAACACACACTGTATCAAATACTAAATACTATAATTAATTACTACTATTTATCATCTATTAAATATAAATATTTCATAAACGACAACAACAGCCATCACAAAAGTTGCTAGGAAATGCAGTCAAAAGTACAAAAGTAGCGCTCTGATACACAGCATTAAAGTTAAATAAAATATAACGTGATGCAACTTTGCCGTCAACCAAAACTATTTGCTCTTGAACAAATAATAGATTATTGAGATCAAAGACTACCCATTAGATTTACCCAAGAGGAATTATATCTCATGTTTAACCACTACAGAGTCATCAGAGCAAGCAGTAAATCTGGCTGAGGTGAGGTTCATGAGCGCTGAATGCACTGGGAAAACAACGGCTTATCTCACTTAGCATTTTGTCTTGTTTCTAATCAAAAATCTGAAAATTCTTAAAAAATGAAAATTCTTTTGACTAGAAACAAGACAAATGTACTAAATAAGATTAGCCATTTTTGGTTCCATTGTGACACGAAATACAGCAAGCAGAGTGATACAAACGGTAAACTAGAGACTAAAACAGGAGTTCCAAAGCATGCCAGGGGAGGCGTACACTGTAAAAAATGACAGTGAATTTAACGGTAAAAAACTGTAAAAATGCTACGGTAAAAACCTGTGAAATGGTTAACGGTAAGTTCCCCTTCTATATGCGGTGAAAAACTGTGTTGGACATTGCATTTAATTTTATGGTAGTATACCATTTTTGGAAGTGAAAAAGAACATAAAATTTACAGTGAATAACCGTAAATTGACATTCCCAGAATTCCCTGAATTTCATTTTTTAATTTGATGTTTTTTTTTGTTGTTGAAATAACTTCATCTTAATTTTTTTCTTGGCAGTTTTGTACATTAGGGTTGTATGTTATATCTAATGTTGTTAAATTAATGTTTTTTGCATTATTTCAGTTTTATGTGTGTTACCATGGTGGTGTTTAGTGTTTGTGTGAATGACACTGTGCACCTTCTATATATGTTATTATTTAAAACCTCCGTGTGATGGACTTTGGTTCATCATGTGATGTTGTCATCACCACCTGCTTTTGGTGGTTATCATTGTATTACAAAGGTACAAAACAGATTTCAGTACTTCAAAAAGTTGGTACATTACCATTATATGAGTTACGGTTTTTAGTATGAAATTACGGTGAAATTACGGTATTTTTACGGTATTACTTAATTTAAGTGAAAACCTTAAAATGTAAAGCATTGCTAACGTATTTTTTACGGTAAAATTCTGGCAACCACAGCTGCCAGTTTTTTACCGTAAATTTTACGGATTTTTTTTTACAGTCTACAGAATGGTAAAATAAAGTTTACTGTCGGTACCGAGACTCCAACACGCAACTTTTGGGTAACAGGTCCGACTCTATAACAATTAGGCCACAACTGCAGACACAAGAAAATTACACACACACATGGAGACAGAGAGATCAAAAAAAAAAAAACTAAAAAGGAAAATGGAAGTTCAAGAGATAACCTTTAATTATTTTACCCAGTCGATTTAAACTTTTTTATGTTATGATGGCCATATAAAAAATATCGTCTGTGGTTTCAACATTTGGTGTGGGTGTGTGGGATGGCCTGAATAAGTGTGAGGTTACTCAGCCTGAAATTTTGTCCCAGTCCGTCCCTGCCTAATACTATATAGCCTAATGACTGATTAACAAGCAATTTTTAAAATGCTGGTCATTTTTGAACAGGTGCATCAAATTAGGTGAAGGATTTTCAGCACACAACACCAGAGATAGTCAGTTTGTCAGAGTTTCTCCAGCTTCGACAGAAAGGCCGCGGAGCAGCGCTGGAGCCTCTAGTACGGACTGAGTCTGGAGTAACAGACAGTGTCTCTCCGCTGCTCGTAATCCGCCGTTATCCGGGCCGCATCTGTCTCTCCCTCGCCGTGTTTCAGCAGCAGCGCCGCCAGACGTGATTTATGACAGCAGACCCGCGGCGCGGAGGGGGAGACGCGGCTTTAGCGACAGGAAAAGAGCGAGACGACACCGAGCGCCAATACAGTTTGAGGAAAGTAGAGCACAAACTTTGTGAAAAATGGGTTTGCAAATATTTTCTCTCTCTGCTCTAAAGTTATTGTAACGTCTCGGGTTTGTTTGGCGCGAGGAGGGAGGGAAGCTTTCAAACTGGAACAAAAGCTGAAGTTCTGAACCTGCTTTTGTTGTCGCCGCCGCCTCGATTTTACGCACCGCGTCAACTTTGTTTTTCCGCGCGTTTGATTTTGGACAAGGTTTGGCCCTCGAAAAGGGAATTCAAAATAACAAGGCCCGCATCCTCCACAGACGTGTGTGTGTGTGTGTGTGTGTGTGTGTGTGTGTGTGTGTGTGTGTGTGTGTGTGTGTGTGTGTGTGTGTGTGTGTGTGTGAGAAAATCTGTCCGTCGTCCCGAAGAGAGCGGCGCGGGGGTGTGTGTGCGTACTCACCGCCGCCCACGCGCTCCGCGACGCGCTCTCCTCACGCGCGCAGAAGAGCAGCACAACGAGAGGAGAGTCGCAGAGGTTGGAGACGGAGGAAGTGCTGAACGTCGCCATGGCAACAGGAGCGATATGCAGCAGCAGCGCGCCGAGTGTTAAAGCGTTTCACAGCCATATCTCTGTTTATGGAAACGCTACGGGAGCAGCCAGCAGACAGCGATCAAGCTGCGAACGCTCTCCCACGGCACCGATCGCACGGAGAGCCAAGCCAACCGAACCTCAAGCTGTCTCTCGCTCGCAACCACAGAGGAAACACAGAGCGATTGGCGAGGAGAAAGTGCTGAAAACAAAGTTTTCCTGCAGCTCAAACAGTGACGAGGTCATGGGTTCGAATCCCACACGATGCATGATCTCAGGAAACAATGTGTGCACACTCAAGACAAATATTGAGGCCTACACTTAAGATTAATTTGAATTCCGTGTCTGATTTCCATGCATATGCACTAAGGAGCCTAATGTGATCTGTTTTTGTCAGAGATGAACAGGTCAGATTTTCAGCGTTATTTTAGTATCAGTTCCACTAAATGAAAATGAGAAAGGTTGCCTTGGCAACTATCTGAAATGAAACACTTAAAAAACCTTATTTTATTTTAGTCAATGTTTATTTCAAGCAACACAAACATTGCTTATTATGAACTATTTGATTTCATTTAAATCATATTTTCAGAGTGCATGCATTTATTTGTTTAAAGTATGAACATTGTTAAAATATGGCTTAGTTAAAATGCATGAGATTTCTTAGTGATAACCTGGTTATTAATGATATAATACACATTCATTATGCATTATTATTAATTTATTAGTTTATACAACAGAAATCTGGCCTGTTTGATTTCTGAATGACGGACAAACATCCATCACCTTACGTTTATGCATTCATGTAAAACTGTGGAATCCAGATGGAGTTTATATGCAATGCATTAGTCTTAAATTTAGGCCTTTTTTGAGTGCATCTTATTTTGATACACAGAAGAAAGTTATTTTTTGTGAATGTGCGATACATCTGATTCATCAGTCGATATTCACCTTATTCTTCAAGGCGAGAGTGAGTCTATGTGAGACTTACAGTTCATTACCCACTGTAGAGAAACAACTGTAGTACACAGTAAAACTGATTGCACTACAAACCATTGTGTGTTCATAATTAAGACAATACAAGTGACCCTTGAACCACAAAACCAGTCATAAGGGTCAATTTTTCAAATTGAGATTTTTACATCACGCAAAGCTACATAAATAACCTTTCCATTGATGGTTTGTTAGAATAGGACAATATTTGGTTTGAGATACAACTATTTGAAAATCTGGAATATTAGAGTGCAAAAAAATCCAAATACTGAGAAAATCGCCTTTAAAGTTGTCCAAATGAATTTCTTATCAATGCATATTACTAATCAAAAATTAGGTTTTGATATATAATATTATTATTATTAATATTATAATATATTAGGAAATTTCTAAAATATCTTCATGAAATGCGATCTTGATATCCTAATGATTTTTGACACAAAAGAAAAATTGATAATTTTGACCCTTAAAATATATTGTTGGCTATTGCTACAAATATACCCATGCTACTTAAGACTGAGTTTGTTCCAGGGCCACATATGGGAAGACACACCAATTTGCAATATCAAGCAGCAAATGAGCTGTTTTGTACAGCTAAAAATAGATGCATTCAGATGAGACCCGAAACCTGACCCATAAAATGTATAAATGTCGGCGCCCACTCTTACAGGAAAAATAAGGTGATAGGTCCATAAAGTGCTGTGAACACTATACTAATTAGGTCAATATGATACTAAATATATACTATACTAAATACACTATACCAATATGGTCAATATGTGTTCATAATTAGGTCAATATGATTTAATAACAAGATAAGAAATACCATTTTGCAATAAAGAAGCATTTACATTATTTACATGTATGCATTTGTCATATGCTTTTATCCCATGAACACATGACCTTGGTGTTGCTAGTGCCATGATCTACTGTTTGAGCTACACGAAGCTGTTTTGTACTTATAGGAAGAGCTGGAAAAACCGAATGTGATCTGAGTGGCTTTAGATAAAAGCATCTGTCCAATGCATAAATGTAAAGTTTTGAGGGCTTTATCCTGCGCGTTCAGAGAATTGTTTATCAGCTGAATCCAAATCGCAGCTCTGATCAGAAGCAGAAGTTTCTCAAGCTAACGTCCCGTGTATTAACGCCCTAACGTCAGTGTCGTTTAAAGCCCTTAATGCAATTAAAGCACCGCGAGCGGCACAAAGCGCTAATGAGGCAATGATCATGAAACGAGAACAACGACAATAACAAGTTTGGCTAGAGAGCCTAATTACATTCCGGCATTTTATTTTCATCAAGTCTGAATTGGAAATTCTTACACTGGTTTGACATTTAGATCCTGGTCAGATGCATGAGATCGACACAAGCTGATATTTAACAGCACTTCATTCCACACAGACGGACAATACATCATCAGACATTAATGTCATTAGCAGAAGCACATCTGTGGAGATCATCAGAGCCGTATAATGTCTGATCGGAACACAGAGCGGACACCGATCTCTTTATTCTGGATGCATAACGTGAGCGAGCGTGTGTGTGTTTGTGGTGATGATTCCTAAGGCAAAGTGTAGTGAACTTCATCTAAAGCTGCTCTCATCAAGCACACAGTAGGGGAACTGATATTATTAGCATGTGTGAAACCCAACAGATATAAAACCATTTAGAGGCGATGAGACCCTCGGAGCGCCGATCCACAAACCATTTCCCACGATTACATGTGAAGCGTTTGAACTCTGGAAGAACATGAGTCCAGCAGGAGACTCCTGCGTCATTTCACCAAACTCGTGTCTCGTTTAACCTGTGCTCTGTGGATCCGCTCAGAAGAAGGAGGTGTCGGAGGAGAAGGCCCCGGCGAGCCTGAACTCGTCCCGCATGAGCACGCAGTAGAGCCGCTGCGGCAGGGCTTTGGAGTACGGCGCGGGACGCGGCACGCAGGTCCTCAGGACCACCTCCCGTCCGGCGGGGGCCGGAAAATCCGGAACCGCTTTCCTGTCATCCGTCCCTCCTGAACGGCCCGCTTCGTCCTCCATCGGCGCCAGCAGGGCGGCCTAAACACATCGGCACAAAAACACATCAGTCACGCTTCGATTTCACAATGTCTCAGAAACCTGTTTGAGACTCAAAGGATCTTCTCAACAAACGCTCTCGGCGAGACTCAAACGAGCGTGTGGACGGCAGAAGTCGAGTCAATTGACACAATCTATTTTTTTTCTACACGGGAACAAATTCCACTAATTGCAAAGCTGATTGCAAATTAGCAAATGTCGGTTCAGATCTCAGAGACTGAACGTGGCGATGGAACTGAGACATAAAACATGTTCTGGATTCAGATCAACCTGCAGCGTCTGTGATGACCATCAGCACCAAAACCACTTCATGAGGGTTTGCTTGTGTTCACTCACACTGTGAGACCTTGTACAGGTACTTCAGTACAAATGTGGCGATATTAGGCTTTCAGTACTGGTAATCAGTGTTGGGGAAAGTTACTTTTAAAAGTAATGCATTACAATGTTGCATTACTCCCTGAAAAGGTAACAAATTACGTTACTCAGTTACTTTTTATGGAAAGTAATGTGTTACAATGTTGTGTTACTCCCTAAGAAGGTAACTAAATACATTACTTTGTTACTTTTAATGGAAAGTAATGCGTTACAATCTTGAGTTACTCCCGGAAAAAAGTAACTAATTACGTTACTTAGTTACATTTTATGGAAAGTAATGCATTACAATGTTGCATTACTCCCTAAAAAGGTAACAAATTACGTTACTTAGTTACATTTTATGGAAAGTAATGCATTACAATGTTGCATTACTCCCTAAAAAAGTAACAAATTGCGTTACTCGGTTACTTTTTATGGAAAGCAATGCGTTACAATGTGTTACAAGGGACCAGGGCCGCCGCTCGCAATTTTGGGCCCTATGACAAAATATGAGGTTGGGCCCCCCCACCACACAAAAGCAGATCTCTGGGGGCCCCTAAATGGCGTGGGCCCTTAGAATTGTCCTAACTTTCCCCCCCTTAGCGGCGCCCCTGCAAGGGACACTCAATAAATGGGAAAATAAAGTAACTTATTTTAAAAAGTAACAAGATATTTTCTAGCAAATTAAAAAGTAATGCATTACTTTACTAGTTGCCTGTAATGCGTCACCGCCAACACTGCTGGTAAAACATGGTTGATCCAGCAGCTGCTGTCAAATAATATGTGACATGCTGATAACCATTGCAACAGACCTATAATGCATTATTCACTTGTTATTAAACAATTTCATTCATTAATATTTGTATTTTCAAATAGTTAAATAAAAACTGCTATGCTACCAGGAACTGTGAAATATTACAAGAACTGGTACTGACTGGCAATACTACAATGATGCAAGGGCTGCAATCATTTTCGGTGATGATGAACATTGCTACACAAAAGCTGTGGAGCTCGATCTGAACCCAGAACACTAACACCAGACTGATCTACAGCAGGACATCACTGTCTGTCTCTAATGAACCAACCTCTACGTCCATCAGGAAGCCCTGCCGCCAATCAACAATCAACAGCAGATCAAAACACAGCGATTAGAGTTCAATAATCCAGATTCTGATCGTCTCTCATGTACATCATGATAGTGTCATATAGTGTCAGATGTTAGATTTTACCTCGTCGCTGGAGTCGGCCAACTTGACAAGAGTGACAGACAAGTGGAGTTAGGAGAGAACAAACAAACAAACAAAAAATGAAGAAAAACAACAACACAAAATACAGGGCCAAATAAGAGCATCTGTAGACCTTCAGTTCATGCTTTAGATCAAACCGTGAGGAGTGAATCTCACATTTCACACAAAAATCACAGAAAAATGAACTAAAAAATGAAGACGGTTTTTAAAACCATTAAGATTTTGTAGCAGTATTTTAATGACGATTAAGCACATTTTTTGTATTTAAGAACTATACTCTTAAAATGTGCAAAAATGTCTTATATTTTAGTTATTGAACTGAACTGAATCAACACTGATCAGAATAATGACTCTGAATTTAATTTGTACAGCATTCCTACATCCCAGTATAACTACTGTAATGAGAGGAAATGAGCTCAACTGTCATGACAATAAATGTTACAATAATACTAATGGTTCTATAAACTTGAATGTATTAAAGCAACATATTGCAACTTCATTTTTTCTCTTTTGGTTTTGGGTTAAAATCCAAGTGTGAGATTCATCCCTAAAGCAGAAAGAGTAAAACTCCTTAGTGCAATGTTCATTCTGAAGGTTACTCCTATAACCAAATGCAATCTTTTAAAGAAACAGAAAATTATTATTTCATGAATCTGATTGGTCATTGGTGCAATCATGCTTTGGATGCGTCCGGGTCACGGCACCACTCGATCCGTTCATCAGAGTCGCACCGAAAACATCCAAAACACGATCAATCAGAGCAAACAGGAGCGAGAGATCAATGCATGCGCATTCACACAAACACATGCAACAAAAGCAGCCGCGTCTCCTGTGAGTCCGTCTCTCTCTTATTTCTCTCTCTTCCAGGAAACCTCACCTCATTTGAATCCCTGATTTCACATGATTTACATGGGGATGCTTGGGATAATTATTGCCTTTCTATTTGCAGCCTGGCAACACACAGGCTATAATTTAGTCCTCACACACACACACACACACACACACACACACACACACACACACACACACACACACACACACACACACGCACGCAGACGGTAATTGAGGGAGAGTTTCAGGCAAACAAACTCCATTTCAACAGTTCTCACTTAAAGCAAACTTATGAGCACAGATTTCCTTCATGAGCGTCTGAAGTTCAAACTGAGCGCCGCAGCGCTGACATTTCAACGCTCATATCGCATTTTCAGCCTGTTTAACTGTAAATAGCTGAGAATTACGATTTACACTGGGACCATTAAACACAAGAGCATCCTGGGAATGATGATGATACACATAGAAGAGACTAATACTAACTAACGGGGTGAATTAATGAGGTTTCAGGTGACTGATGGGTCAATCTTATGGAAAGTGTAAACAACATTCCACCTCAGAATCAAAAGAAAAAAAATCTGCATTAAATTTAGCATAAAATGAAGCCCTGATCACACTCTCTGTGATTTCCACGTCAGGCTTTGTGGTGAAATCAATCAATCTGTAGAACTGACCAGCTACTAGTTAGAACTCAGGTGAGTGGTCAGATACTAGTTCCGCTAACTAAAACCCTAACACGAGAGCCGTTTATCAAACACACTGTTTAACAGTCAATCTTTTTTTAAACAAATCACATGCCGGCGTGTTTAATTACCTCTGTGTCACATTAAAGCTCTAAATGAAACTAAGACATCTGCCGCATTTCATTAATTTAGCTAATTATGACAAACAGCAAAAACAGCTCCAGCAGATTTTTCGGAATGTATTTTTTAAAGCCGCGGCTCGTCCTGCTGTTAAAGTTGTCACGATGCGCTCGAGCGAGTCCGGCGGCGTCTCACGTACGAAGCGTTCATGCGGATATTAAGACGCGACCGTCCTGTTGATTTCAATATTACAAGAGAAAATCTATGATTATGATAAAACTAGGGCTGTCATTTTAACATGTTAATTTGGTGTGATTAATTTGGAAAAAAGAAAACGTGTTGAAGGCATTTAACAAAGCCACAAAATTCTAGATATAAGGGGCAAAAAGTGATCCACTTATATTTATATCATATGATATACTTCAGGATTATCACACCAGTATCTGCACCATTATTAATGTGATACTGATTTATACAACAGCTCATAAACAAGTTTATATTGTGTCACATTGATTCATTACTGAATGAATCCATGAATTTGAATGAATCAAGTGAGTCAATGATTCAGTGACTCAATCATAAACAGTCACTTGCTCTTGTTACTTGGTTACTATTTATCTCTATTTAACTCAATGTTACTTAGTTACTATTCATGGAAAGTAATGTGTTACAATGTTGCGGTACTTCCTAAAAAAGTAATTGTAACCAGCCATTTAAATGAATAATTCAATGACTCACTCATTAAGACTTTAGGACTTTTATATTTACAGTATCATTTCATTTTTTCTACAGCTACTTTCTGTAATGTCTATTCAATGATTTTCTTATTTAACACAATAATGACTTTAAATTATCTTTTCTCAGCCAAAATTAATGTGCAATTCATTTACAATCAATTAGATGAATTAATCGGCACATCATGTAACTAATTAGATTAAACATTTTAATGGATTGACCTAAATAAAACACAAAATCCTTTCTCGGTAGGGTGTGTGTGTGTGTGTGTGTGTGTGTGTTTACCCGTTGAGAGCTGACGAACAGCTTATGGATGATGTTTCCAGCAGGTCCTCGTCCGGCTCCAACCACAGAAACCTCGGGCTCCTCCAGCAAACAGCTGACAAACCTGACAGACGACAGACAGGAACAGCGTTATAACGCCAGACTCAGCGTTACAGGAGAGTTTAGATGAAGAAAGAGGAATGTTTATCATGTTCATATTCATTCGACTGAGAAACGAAACAGGAAATGCAGCTGTAACAGACAGAAAAACTACTGCGTCTGTGTGAATTCAGCCTGTTCAACACAATCTCACACACAATCACACACACATGCTGAAGTGCTGAAGTGTCTGTGGTCCTGCGGGCAGCTCCGGGTCTGGTCTTAATGAGGCCGGCGTGTCTCTCCTGAACGGCCTGCTGTGGCCCCTGAGCGGCCCCTGGGAACTAACGAGCAGCAGGAGACTCTCTGACATGCCCTTCCTGCTGCTGTCAGACTGACACACACACACACACACACACACACACACCCACACACACACACACACACACACACACACACACACACACACACACACACACACACCACTTTAAAGGCAGATTCAGTGCAGGACAGCAGCGGCGTCTCGCTCACAGATCATGTGTTCATCTTCAAACACTGAGTTTCAGCTCCGTTCAACACATTTACTGCCTTCTAAACCTGTACCACTAACTGTCTCCTGATGGACACAAAAGAAGATGTTCTGAAGAACACTGAGAACCAAACAACATTGGAGCACAATGATCGTCACATTTTTTCAAAATCTCTTCTTTTATGTTCCGATGAAAGAGTCAATTAATAATGCATAATTAAACGTATGCATCTGGAAGCGAGCAGTGATGCATGACATCGGATCGATATCCAACATTTTCCCACTCATTTGAGCTGATTTGATGCGGCTTTACGTTTGTGTGGAAAGAGCTCCACGTCTGTCCTGCAGTAGAATGAACACTTACTGGAGAATAACAAGCAAAGGCAGCTTTAGACCTCAGATAAAACAATTATTCAGAGAACAATGAACTAGGCTGTGAAAACTTGAACAATGAATTAGGGATGACAGTAACTGACAGTAACCATTTTGTCAGATTAATACAATCAGTTAAATGGTTTAAAATGTCATTTCATTATTTTTTTTTTTTGTAATTTATCAAATATTTTAAAACGTTTATTCCATGGTTAAAATAAAAAAGCGCTTTTTTTTTTTTTTTTTTAAAGTCACATTTAATTATTACATTCAGAAACAGTGCAAAATGTTTACAAAAACTATAAACATATATAAACACACAAAACTTTGGCAACACTTTTCCATGCAGTTTCATTTGTTAACATTAACTATATTAGTTAACGAACAATAATTACATAGCATTTATTAATGTTAATTAATATTAAGTTAAAAAAGTAATAATACATTATTAAAATGTAAAGTTTTAACTTTAACCAAAGTACATATTAACTTATTTTATGAATGTTTTGTATTCTAATTAAGCGAACTGAGCAGTAAACGTTCTTACTATATATATATAAATCATATAATTTTTCCTTTAAAAATTAAAAAAAATATATTTTATTTTAAAGCATTTATACGGTAATTACGTAATAGTATTCTTTAAAGATACATGAAAAGTATTTATCTTTTTTACTGTTACTTTCATAAATCACCATGTCAACACCGTTCAAGATATCTAAGAACCATTCGCAATTTAGCATCTTCAGTATCTTGGCATCATGTTGACAAAGTTTGGCGTGAATTCCATGATTTTTGTAAATCTAGTATTCATTTATTCACATCTATATTTTTTAATATAGCCGACTTCCTGTTGGTCGTAGCTAATGAGTGTAAATTAGAAAGTTGTCCAGATTGATGAGAACAATATATGTACAGAGTTTGGTGACTGTAGGAAAAACTAACCCCCCAACTTTGATCAAAAGTTGGCACTATAGAGTGCCTCCTCCATGCCCATTTATGAGCTTTTGCCATTTTATCATTAATGCTGATGTGTGTGTCGAGTTTCATCAAATTCTAAGCATCTTATCTGCCTCAAAAACACAGGATACAAATTAAAGTTTGAGACGTTGCCATGGCAACAGCATCTGATGTATCAAGGACCCCTTTACAGATTCTCATCGGCCGTGTTTTGACATTATTCTGATGAAGTTTGAAGCAAATCGAGTAAAATTAAGAGGCTGATTTTAAAGAATTTTGAAAACAAAACACTTCCTGTTGCCAGTTGGTGGCGCTATAACTTTGACTTCTAATAGTCACATCTATGCGATCGGGATCACACAACGAGCAAAAAAAAATCAGACAAAAGTTAGACAACTTCCCCTTTCTCATGTCTCACCATAATGTTATGATCGGACTCATGCTGATAATTCATTCTTAAAGGGGTCATTGAGTGCAAAACTAACTTTTCCATGTAGTTTGAACATTAATGTGTTGTCAGTTTGTGAACACAACCATCCTACAATGATAAAAATACACCCAGTGGTATTTGTTTAATCTCTAAAAGTAATATCCCCTTTTTAAAATCAGATCATTCTCAGCTTCTTGTCATTGTGACGAAATACATTTGATTGACATGAGCGTCTTACCTTAGCCCCACCCTCACCGAGCTCAAACAGTCCGACTCTGATCTCCATTGTGTGTCTCAGGAGCAGAGGAAGACTCTAATTGAGCGATTGAGGTGTTCTGTTGTTGGATGTAATAATGAACACAGCAGTCATCATTTACTCCCGACATCTGAGCCGCTGAAGATGCAGAGGATTAACGTTACTTTCGTTTTTAAATGGAAAGCGCTGATCCCGATCTACATATGCGTCTGTGTTCGTGCGAATCGTTCCTGAAGCAGCTTCACCCACAGCAGAAGTGAGGAGAAGGGTTTTTATGCCTCTTTGCAAACGGCCTTTCTTAATAATGTGCTTGTTGGCAAGTTTCACAGCTAAATGCGGCTAAAGTAAACATAATCCCAGAGAGGGGCGGGGCGAGCAGAGCTCATTTGCATTTAAAGGGGCCATGTCTTAAAATGAGCTGAAAATTTGCAGATCTGATTTTGACAAGGTAAAAGGGTGTTTTTTTTACACTACTATTGAGAATTTTTAACCAAAGTACATTAGAGACTTTTCATTAAGACCGTAAAGAATAATATGAACTTGTGGAAAATGGGCATCCGATGAGCCCTTTAAGCCCAGTATTGGGTATTAATATGTACCCTTTGAGGGAAATATGGTACAAAGGCGTAGCTTTTGAGAAGGTTGCGTCCCAGCTCAAGCGTTACCTCTCCAGCTCATCAGCGTCTTCCTCTCGCTCTCCTCCACCGATGCCAAACTTGGCCTTGAGCGATCGGGCGCGAGCGATGACGGCCTCCACCGCGCTCAACTGAATAATCACGTCCTGAAACACAGAACACACACACACACGTTCATACGTGAGCCAGCGGCGTCTGATACCACAGTCTGACACTCATGTGAGGGCGGACACTCACCTCCAGTTTCTTGAAGTCAGGGTTAGGGTGACGCAGCAGTTTGCTGGCGTGAGATGTGACCTGCTGCAGCGCCTTACGCACCGATGCGATGTCTTCAGTCGCCTCTGCGGGAAAGATCACGTTTACAGCGGCAGTGACGTCACGCTGTACTTACGGTTTAGTTTTAGATTCACACTTACCTTCCTCTTTGAACTTGAGCAGAGCCGCGTGCAGCACACAGGGCAACAGGTGCCGCGTCAGATCCGCCGGTTTCTGCTGCGCCAGGTAATGCAACACCTGCACACATGACACATTAGTACACTGCACACACATATAAAGCATTATTATCTTATTTAAATCACCAGTTATAATGTCCAGATTGATCCAAATTAAAAACGGCTTGCAGACTTTGAATTGAAAACATAGGTTTATATTTATGAATCGTTTTTCTGTTTAAGTAAGCTGACAAATGTCCCTAAAAGAGGTTTTGTCAGACTTTGTTCACTCTGAGGTTTACTTTTGTTCAAGATGAATCTATAATAGAGAACATTCTATAGATCAGTGGTGGAATCTAAAGCTATAACACACACACACTCTCATGTTTTCTGATTGGTTTGAAGACATCAAGTCCCGCCCCCGGCTCACGATTGGTTGACTCTAGATTTTTCTACAACGAAAGAAAATATAACGAAGCTTTCTGAAGGTTGCTTTTATTTTCTAAATAAATTTTAAACTTTCAGTTTTTAGTTTGATTTGAGGCATTTTATTTGATACATGATTTAAATATTTTTATTTTAAAATTGTGACCCTGGACCACAAAACCAGTCACAAGTGTAAATTGAGATTCTTACGTCATCTGAAAGCTGAGTAAATAAGCTTTCCATTGATATATTGTTTGTTAAAATAGGACAATATTTGTCTGAGATGAATTTAGTCACGATAAGTTGAGTGTCGAGCACCAAGGAACTTATCAGGTTATCAATTTATCAGGTTGTAGTTTCCTTGGTGCTCGACACTCGACTTATAGTGACTAGATTCAAGATGGCGGCGACCGGTCTGTTTCTGGTGGAAAATGTCTGTATAAATGTTCTTGTAAATAAACTACCGGTGCTTTTTCTGAGTTCTCAATGTCTCGTTTTAAAGGTCCCATATCGTCAAAATCAAAATTTCCTGGCTTTTTTCATGATAACTGAGGTCTAGGGGCTATCTAACTACCATATGAGTTTCAAAACAGTCAATCCACAGTAAACTGCACACAGCCTGCTTAAAGTAGCTGTTCATTTTCATGAGCAGCTGTGACTTCCGTAACGATGTGACGTCCGATCGACTCAAGTCACCGCCTTCAGTCACAAACCAACGTCCCACCCTCCTTTTGTCAAACCCCCAGACAACAACGCATCCATTCCATTGAGCAACAACAACAGGAAGACAAGTGGAGAAAACCCTGTTCAGTCCATAGATGTCAAGCTACGATCATTACACAGGCTTCAGAACAACGTTAATATAAGAGACCAGCGGCACGTCAACTTCAGCCTCTTTCACACAGCGATTCCGGTAAATACACGGATAATGTGTCCCACGATTTGTTCCGGAATTGTTTAATTTGGTTCATTCACAGTTGTTTTCCGGGATCTGTGCGTGCTTTACACACAAACCATAAAGACATGTGATGTTTGGATGTGAGATGTAATGCGACGCGTATGTTTCACTAAACTGAAACTAACCTGAACAAACTGTGCTTCAGCGCTGATAGTGAGGAGCTGGCTCTGCCCGATGATCGCTGCTTCATTCCACTTTGCACGTAACGTTATTTTTCGTTGTGAAGAGTCGCTTGATAACGTGCATCATTACTACAACACTGCCTTTAGGTTCTGGCTTTGGTTCACACAGTTCCCCTAATTTTCCAGAATCAGCGCGCATTGTGAAAGGGGCTTTACTAAAGCAACAGTTATGTAGCCTACTGCATTCGGTGTTTGTAAAAGAAAAAACATTAATGATCATTCTAAAATATCCTGTTGAGTATCAGCTCTCTCTATTGCTCTGAGCTCGCTTACGCTTACAGCACACATGACCGTAGTTACCTGTGATTGGCCTGGTTGTGCGTCACTCAGAAAACAACAGGCCAATCAGAAGATAGGCTCATGAATATTAATTATATGGGCCAAAATCGACCTGTTTTTGACAGAGCTCCTAAAAAAGGAGCTGTAAAAATATATTGAGATGGATTTTGGCACTTATACCGCAAATATATATTCTTAAGGACATCAACAAATAAAATAAACCTCCAGAAATGTGTACGATATGGGACCTTTAAATGTCAGGGCCCTTGGAACTCTACCAATGAAGTGTGGAGCTACTTTGTGCCTCGTAAATGGCGTAAAACAGTGATTTATTTACATGGCTACTCCGATGCCCTATTGACCCTCATTGACAACCTGTTGTGAGCATCGGCTAACTGACCCCAGATTTCGGACTGCAGTGGACAAGACGAGATGAGATATGCAAGGTACGTTCACACTCGGTATCATGATTCATTACACTTTAGGTCAATATCACACCGGACTTCTCCTTTAATACTGTAAAGCAGCTTTGACACAATCTGTATTATTAAAAGCGCTATATAAATGAAGAACTTGACTTGATAATAATTGTAAGCAGTTTCATTAACCCCTTAGAGCTCCTGTCAAACTTAACTCAATGCAAAACGTCCCACCGGTGGAACGTTGGAACACTAAGGGGTTAAATTAAAGCATTATTTGAATACAACGCAAATGACTGTAAATGTAACGTTAAGTTATTTAAAAGTTATCTAACTGTAAGTGTTAGTGGTGTAATTATTAAATTATTATAGGTATAATTGTAGGTTGATCATCACAGAGGCAGTGGGCCGTTGGGAAGGTTTTTCCAGTACAGTACTGTACATCTGCACCGCTGCCCTCGTGAGACGCTTCCCTTCAGGCCTCGCGACCGCAGAACACACGCACGACTGTCAGCGAGGACACGTTACTGGAGCAAAACACAGCAGAGGAAATTAAATCAGCAAATGAATTCAGAGTAAATCCCGCAGTCTCCCCACGAGGAGTCGACAGACGGCTGAAGGACAGAAAGAGACACGACCTTCACGGACGCCAGCGTTCACCGAACTCACTTTCAACCTGCCAAACGAGTCCCTCCCGCGGTTACGACACCTCACGCTTTAACCCACTTCCAGCAGGCCTGAACGTGTCTGTGTGTGTTTTATAGCTTGTGAGTGTCAGCAAATGATGACAGAATGATTGTGTTTGTGTGGCTTGAAATGAACATGTCATATTAATCCAACAAAAACACAAAACTAAAGCAGAACTGGCTCGTCTGTTCCTGAATCTGGACTCGGGGTTCTGACCTTCTCAGCCTCTTTGGTGTCATCAAACAGCCTCTTCTGTCGACGGGCCGGAGTGGCTTTGGCTGTGTCCCAGGCCTCCACCCACATGTTGCCCGGGATCTTCATGCGGGCGCTCAGATCGCCCCGAATAACAGTCTGTCCCGCCTCATCCACCACTTCCTCCTCCACGTAATCTCTCGGAGAATACCAGCGCACAAAATCCTCCAGACAACAGCCGGGATTCGCTGCCTGTGGAAACACACACACACACACACACACACACACACACACACACACATTATTTTTAGCAATTTTCAACTAGTTCTGGGTGCATCATTACATCTCTAATGCACTCAAGCTCACACAGACA
>NC_133368.1:51750944-51820944 GCF_049309525.1 Garra rufa | reverse complement strand
GGCGCGAGTGTGTATTTATTGTGTATTTATTGGTGCGAGTGTGTATTTATTGTGTATTTATTGGTGCAAGTGTGTATTTATTGGTGCGAGTGTGTATTTATTGTGTATTTATTGGTGCAAGTGTGTATTTATTGGCGCAAGTGTGTATTTATTGTTTATTTATTGGCGCGAGTGTGTATTTATTGTGTATTTATTGGTGCAAGTGTGTATTTATTGGCGCGAGTGTGTATTTATTGTGTATTTATTGGTGCAAGTGTGTATTTATTGTGTATTTATTGGCGCGAGTGTGTATTTATTGTGTATTTATTGGTGCAAGTGTGTATTTATTGGTGCGAGTGTGTATTTATTGTGTATTTATTGGTGCAAGTGTGTATTTATTGGTGCGAGTGTGTATTTATTGTGTATTTATTGGTGCAAGAGTGTATTTATTGGTGCAAGTGTGTATTTATTGTGTATTTATTGGTGCGAGTGTGTATTTATTGTGTATTTATTGGTGCGAGTGTGTATTTATTGGTGCAAGTGTGTATTTATTGGTGCGAGTGTGTATTTATTGGTGCGAGTGTGTATTTATTGGTGCAAGTGTGTATTTATTGTGTATTTATTGGTGCAAGTGTGTATTTATTGGTGCGAGTGTGTATTTATTGTGTATTTATTGGTGCGAGTGTGTATTTATTGTGTATTTATTGGCGCGAGTGTGTATTTATTGTGTATTTATTGGCGCGAGTGTGTATTTATTGTGTATTTATTGGTGCAAGTGTGTATTTATTGGTGCGAGTGTGTATTTATTGTGTATTTATTGGTGCAAGTGTGTATTTATTGGCGCGAGTGTGTATTTAATGTGTATTTATTGGCGCGAGTGTGTATTTATTGGCGCGAGTGTGTATTTATTGTGTATTTATTGGCGCGAGTGTGTATTTATTGTGTATTTATTGGCGCGAGTGTGTATTTATTGTGTATTTATTGGCGCAAGTGTATATTTATTGTGTATTTATTGGCGCGAGTGTGTATTTATTGTGTATTTATTGGTGCAAGTGTGTATTTATTGGCGCGAGTGTGTATTTATTGTGTATTTATTGGTGCAAGTGTGTATTTATTGGCACGAGTGTGTATTTATTGTGTATTTATTGGTGCAAGTGTGTATTTATTGGCACGAGTGTGTATTTATTGTGTATTTATTGGTGCAAGTGTGTATTAATTGGTGCAAGTGTGTATTTATTGGTGTGTGTGTGTGTGTGTGTGTGTGTGTGTGTGTGTGTGTGTGTGTGTGTGTGTATTTATTGGTGCAAGTGTGTATTTATTGGTGTGTGTGTGTGTGTGTGTGTGTGTGTGTGTGTGTGTATTTATTGGTGCAAGTGTGTATTAATTGGTGCAAGTGTGTATTTATTGGCGCGAGTGTGTATTTATTGGCGCGAGTGTGTATTTATTGTGTATTTATTGGCGCGAGTGTGTATTTATTGGCGCGAGTGTGTATTTATTGTGTATTTATTGGCGCGAGTGTGTATTTATTGTGTATTTATTGGTGCGAGTGTGTATTTATTGTGTATTTATTGGTGCAAGTGTGTATTTATTGGTGCGAGTGTGTATTTATTGTGTATTTATTGGTGCAAGTGTGTATTTATTGGCGCGAGTGTGTATTTATTGTGTATTTATTGGCGCGAGTGTGTATTTATTGTGTATTTATTGGTGCAAGTGTGTATTTATTGGCGCGAGTGTGTATTTATTGTGTATTTATTGGTGCAAGTGTGTATTTATTGGTGCGAGTGTGTATTTATTGTGTATTTATTGGCGCGAGTGTGTATTTATTGTGTATTTATTGGCGCAAGTGTATATTTATTGTGTATTTATTGGCGCGAGTGTGTATTTATTGTGTATTTATTGGTGCAAGTGTGTATTTATTGGCGCGAGTGTGTATTTATTGTGTATTTATTGGTGCAAGTGTGTATTTATTGGCACGAGTGTGTATTTATTGTGTATTTATTGGTGCAAGTGTGTATTTATTGGCACGAGTGTGTATTTATTGTGTATTTATTGGTGCAAGTGTGTATTAATTGGTGCAAGTGTGTATTTATTGGTGTGTGTGTGTGTGTGTGTGTGTGTGTGTGTGTGTGTGTGTGTGTATTTATTGGTGCAAGTGTGTATTTATTGGTGTGTGTGTGTGTGTGTGTGTGTGTGTGTGTGTATTTATTGGTGCAAGTGTGTATTAATTGGTGCAAGTGTGTATTTATTGGCGCGAGTGTGTATTTATTGGCGCGAGTGTGTATTTATTGTGTATTTATTGGCGCGAGTGTGTATTTATTGGCGCGAGTGTGTATTTATTGTGTATTTATTGGCGCGAGTGTGTATTTATTGTGTATTTATTGGTGCGAGTGTGTATTTATTGTGTATTTATTGGTGCAAGTGTGTATTTATTGGTGCGAGTGTGTATTTATTGTGTATTTATTGGTGCAAGTGTGTATTTATTGGCGCGAGTGTGTATTTATTGTGTATTTATTGGCGCGAGTGTGTATTTATTGTGTATTTATTGGTGCAAGTGTGTATTTATTGGCGCGAGTGTGTATTTATTGTGTATTTATTGGTGCAAGTGTGTATTTATTGGTGCGAGTGTGTATTTATTGTGTATTTATTGGTGCAAGTGTGTATTTATTGTGTATTTATTGGTGCAAGTGTGTATTTATTGGTGCGAGTGTGTATTTATTGTGTATTTATTGGTGCAAGTGTGTATTTATTGGTGCGAGTGTGTATTTATTGGTGCGAGTGTGTATTTATTGGTGCGAGTGTGTATTTATTGGTGCAAGTGTGTATTTATTGGTGCGAGTGTGTATTTATTGTGTATTTATTGGTGCGAGTGTGTATTTATTGTGTATTTATTGGCGCAAGTGTGTATTTATTGTGTATTTATTGGTGCGAGTGTGTATTTATTGTGTATTTATTGGTGCGAGTGTGTATTTATTGTGTATTTATTGGCGCAAGTGTGTATTTATTGTGTATTTATTGGCGCGAGTGTGTATTTATTGTGTATTTATTGGCGCGAGTGTGTATTTATTGTGTATTTATTGGTGCAAGTGTGTATTTATTGGTGCGAGTGTGTATTTATTGTGTATTTATTGGTGCAAGTGTGTATTTATTGGCGCGAGTGTGTATTTATTGTGTATTTATTGGCGCGAGTGTGTATTTATTGTGTATTTATTGGCGCGAGTGTGTATTTATTGTGTATTTATTGAAGCAAGTGTGTATTTATTGGCGCGAGTGTGTATTTATTGTGTATTTATTGGCGCGAGTGTGTATTTATTGGCGCGAGTGTGTATTTATTGTGTATTTATTGGTGCAAGTGTGTATTTATTGGTGCGAGTGTGTATTTATTGTGTATTTATTGGTGCAAGTGTGTATTTATTGGCGCGAGTGTGTATTTATTGTGTATTTATTGGCGCGAGTGTGTATTTATTGTGTATTTATTGGCGCGAGTGTGTATTTATTGTGTATTTATTGAAGCAAGTGTGTATTTATTGGCGCGAGTGTGTATTTATTGTGTATTTATTGAAGCAAGTGTGTATTTATTGGCGCGAGTGTGTATTTATTGTGTATTTATTGGCGCGAGTGTGTATTTATTGGCGCGAGTGTGTATTTATTGTGTATTTATTGGTGCAAGTGTGTATTTATTGGTGCGAGTGTGTATTTATTGTGTATTTATTGGTGCAAGTGTGTATTTATTGGCGCGAGTGTGTATTTATTGTGTATTTATTGGCGCGAGTGTGTATTTATTGGCGCGAGTGTGTATTTATTGTGTATTTATTGGCGCGAGTGTGTATTTATTGTGTATTTATTGAAGCAAGTGTGTATTTATTGGTGCAAGTGTGTATTTATTGTGTATTTATTGGCGCGAGTGTGTATTTATTGTGTATTTATTGGTGCAAGTGTGTATTTATTGGTGCGAGTGTGTATTTATTGTGTATTTATTGGTGCAAGTGTGTATTTATTGGCGCGAGTGTGTATTTATTGTGTATTTATTGGCGCGAGTGTGTATTTATTGGCGCGAGTGTGTATTTATTGTGTATTTATTGGCGCGAGTGTGTATTTATTGTGTATTTATTGAAGCAAGTGTGTATTTATTGGTGCAAGTGTGTATTTATTGTGTATTTATTGGTGCAAGTGTGTATTTATTGGTGCGAGTGTGTATTTATTGTGTATTTATTGGTGCAAGTGTGTATTTATTGGCGCGAGTGTGTATTTATTGTGTATTTATTGGCGCGAGTGTGTATTTATTGGCGCGAGTGTGTATTTATTGTGTATTTATTGGCGCGAGTGTGTATTTATTGTGTATTTATTGAAGCAAGTGTGTATTTATTGGCGCGAGTGTGTATTTATTGTGTATTTATTGAAGCAAGTGTGTATTTATTGGCGCGAGTGTGTATTTATTGTGTATTTATTGGCGCGAGTGTGTATTTATTGGCGCGAGTGTGTATTTATTGTGTATTTATTGGTGCAAGTGTGTATTTATTGGTGCGAGTGTGTATTTATTGTGTATTTATTGGTGCAAGTGTGTATTTATTGGCGCGAGTGTGTATTTATTGTGTATTTATTGGCGCGAGTGTGTATTTATTGGCGCGAGTGTGTATTTATTGTGTATTTATTGGCGCGAGTGTGTATTTATTGTGTATTTATTGAAGCAAGTGTGTATTTATTGGTGCAAGTGTGTATTTATTGTGTATTTATTGGCGCAAGTGTGTATTTATTGTGTATTTATTGGTGCAAGTGTGTATTTATTGGTGCGAGTGTGTATTTATTGTGTATTTATTGGTGCAAGTGTGTATTTATTGGCGCGAGTGTGTATTTATTGTGTATTTATTGGCGCGAGTGTGTATTTATTGGCGCGAGTGTGTATTTATTGTGTATTTATTGGCGCGAGTGTGTATTTATTGTGTATTTATTGAAGCAAGTGTGTATTTATTGGTGCAAGTGTGTATTTATTGTGTATTTATTGGTGCAAGTGTGTATTTATTGGTGCGAGTGTGTATTTATTGTGTATTTATTGGTGCAAGTGTGTATTTATTGGCGCGAGTGTGTATTTATTGTGTATTTATTGGCGCGAGTGTGTATTTATTGGCGCGAGTGTGTATTTATTGTGTATTTATTGGCGCGAGTGTGTATTTATTGTGTATTTATTGAAGCAAGTGTGTATTTATTGGCGCGAGTGTGTATTTATTGTGTATTTATTGAAGCAAGTGTGTATTTATTGGCGCGAGTGTGTATTTATTGTGTATTTATTGGCGCGAGTGTGTATTTATTGGCGCGAGTGTGTATTTATTGTGTATTTATTGGTGCAAGTGTGTATTTATTGGTGCGAGTGTGTATTTATTGTGTATTTATTGGTGCAAGTGTGTATTTATTGGCGCGAGTGTGTATTTATTGTGTATTTATTGGCGCGAGTGTGTATTTATTGGCGCGAGTGTGTATTTATTGTGTATTTATTGGCGCGAGTGTGTATTTATTGTGTATTTATTGAAGCAAGTGTGTATTTATTGGTGCAAGTGTGTATTTATTGTGTATTTATTGGCGCGAGTGTGTATTTATTGTGTATTTATTGGTGCAAGTGTGTATTTATTGGTGCGAGTGTGTATTTATTGTGTATTTATTGGTGCAAGTGTGTATTTATTGGCGCGAGTGTGTATTTATTGTGTATTTATTGGCGCGAGTGTGTATTTATTGTGTATTTATTGGCGCGAGTGTGTATTTATTGTGTATTTATTGGTGCAAGTGTGTATTTATTGGTGCGAGTGTGTATTTATTGTGTATTTATTGGTGCAAGTGTGTATTTATTGGCGCGAGTGTGTATTTATTGTGTATTTATTGGCGCGAGTGTGTATTTATTGTGTATTTATTGGCGCGAGTGTGTATTTATTGTGTATTTATTGGTGCAAGTGTGTATTTATTGGCGCGAGTGTGTATTTATTGTGTATTTATTGGTGTGTGTGTGTATTTATTGGTGTGTGTGTGTGTATTTATTGTGTATTTATTGGTGTGTGTGTGTGTGTGTATTTATTGTGTATTTATTGGTGTGTGACACAGCATTAGTGAAATGCGACTGCAGCGATTCATCACACAGTTCTTTTGTAAATGAGCTACAGACTCAGACTTCCTCAGGATGACCTTTTCCGTTGGTCGTTGAAGTCCTGAGCGCTTTCATACTCCATAATTACTGAGAGACACACCAACCAGACATAATGATGAGACTGTGAGACTTACAGACAGAAACACATTTCATGTCAGATCTGGACTGTGTGCTGCCTCCAAAAACCAGACAATCCACAATAACACCACGATTCCTCACATCAGTCCGTGCCGATACTTCAGAGACGTTGTTCATAAAGAAACGCCATAGCAACCGCCTAGCAACCACTCACAACATCTTAGCAACTGCCTAGCAACTATTAGGAACACCTTAGCAACAGCTTACTGACTCTTGTGAAAGAGGTCGCTCCGAATCCTCCATGGTTCTGGAGTTTTTAAACAGGCGTGACATTTGATGAACACAGTCAAGCTGTAGTTGGTAAGGAGTGACTGAGCTGCTGTTCTCCTGTACAGGTGGATCGCTGAGGGGCGTTCCGATCGTCTCTAACGGCAGACAAACCGCCGCAGCTGACGTCTGACGGGCCGGTCGTCCAGCGGTGCGCCAGCGCCGTCAGATTTTAAGACGCCCCATTCATCATATCGGGCTCTCTCTGCTCTCCAGCCGGAGGGAGATGGTAATTAAAGCCAAAATGCCAAATGATGCTTGGCTAAGCACAATTACAGACAGCACCGCTGCTAAATTTAGAGGCCATCTTCAGCTAAAGGGGCCATTTACTGCGACGGCTGCGCTCACAGCGGTCCACCGCTGCAATAAGACGAGCTGGTGTGTCGGCTCAGGAAATTAGAGCATTTTGTAGGGCAGTTGAACAGGCTATAGCGAGGCAAAATAGACACAAAATGTCACCTTTCCACATTGGTCTCGCCCCCCGCTGTTCGAAAACGAGCATTCTGCTTCACGGCGCGCAAGAAGGAGTGGGAAATGAGGCTGTGCTTACGGAACGCTCCATTCCCACACAAATCCCTTGTTCCTTAATCTCCGGGGTTTGTCCACAGCATAACGCCGCGGGATAATTCGCCGTTATCCGACAAGGAGGGATGGAAAATAAGGTGCTTATGAAAATGAATGATGCTTCTCCCTTTGCTTCTGCCAAGCGGTGTTTTTAAAAGGTGAAACCTATAAAAGATTCAGTGAATTGAAGACAGGAGCAGGAGGAGCCATTGTCTGCTCGAGGAGGATGCGGGCCGCTATATAATCTGCTCGGAGTGGGATTCTCGTTTATGCATTGGCGTGTGAAATCTATAAAAGCCTGTTTCCGTCAATGAGTACAAGTTTTTTTTTTTACATTTTTTTGTTGCAATTGCAAGTTTGTATCTTGCAATTCAGACTTTTTTTTCTCAGAACTGTTAGATATAAACTTGCAATTGCATGTTTGTGAGAAAAAAGTCTGAATTCTGAGATAAAGTCGCAATTACCTTTTTTATTTTTTTATTAAGTGGGGAAAACGTGCTTCTATATCTGTACATTCGGTCCTAATGTCTGAAATGAGCCGCTCGCACCGCTGCTGCTTTAATCTGATACGGAGACGAGAATAATACAGAATACTACACTGACTTTCTCTGATCACATTCTTCATAGAAGTAAAGCAGAACTGAACAATCTTTCAGGCTTTAATAAAGCCAAATCATCCGTCTAAACCTGAAGCATAACTCAATAACACCTACATTATCAACAGCGGTGAAGAACATTCAGCTCATATTCACTGCAGACGCTGCTAGTTATTCACTGTTTACCCACACCAGCGAATCCAGCCCTTCATGTGGACATCAGTGGAGAAGACGACGGCGGTCAGAATGCTGTCACACAGACGCTGGAGATCAGCCGGACTGACAGTGAATTACGGGTGACACGACTGACAGTAATCTGCTGCCAGGACACCAATCACACGAGATGCTGAACATCTGCTGAGCATGAGGGACATGGAGATGCTCATTCCTGACTCCAGAACGCAGTGTTATCGTAACCTTCAGACCTCTCACTGCATCTCAAGCCAGTCACACAATGACAAACACACAGCTCACCTTGAAGGACTCCATGTCTGAGAGCAGGCAGGCGCTCTGCATTCGGGCGCGGAGGTGCGCTCCTTCAGCCGATGTGCCCAGTTTGGCCAGAACCTCCGACTGCTCCTCCAGCAGATCTTCAGTCATGGGCGCCGGCTCCTGCGGCACAGACAGACAGACACCAGTTCAGCCGTCAGTGAGGGTCTAATAACAGTCATGACTAATATTTATCCGCTCCGTTTCACTGATGAGAAATATGATGCAAAAAAATCAACATTTACATTAATGCATTCAGCAGAGTCTTTTATCAAAGGCGACTGTAAAAGGCGGTATATAATGGCATGGTTATTAGTAAGACTTATAACTAGAGCACAAGAGAAATGCATTTTTGTGTTTTGTTTTGCCAGAGCATTGGTTTAGAGTTGGGGAGTGCTTGAGTTCCAGCAGAAAAGGTGTTTTCAAGTGTTTTATGAAAGCTGTGATTATTTTCACAGTTCTGATGGAGGTTTGCAGTTCATTCCAGGAACAGAGAGAGTGAAGGGTCTGGAAAAAGACTTTGTGCCTCATTGTAAGCGAACACCAAGCTGCCGTTTGCCCTGCTTTACTTCCTCTTCAAAAACAATGACTAAACAAAGTAATCTGTCTCCAGTTGCATAAACTTAGTCTCTATGTTAGTCTCCATGTTAAGACAATGTCTTCAGAACTAGTTTGACAACCAGCGGTTAACCAAAGGCAATCTGTCTTATATTTTGGACTCAACTTAATCTGAACTAATCTAAATTTTCATGTAACTGATTAAAACATTTTTGACCAGTCTTAAAGAAAAACAGATAAAAAATGTTTGGCAACACAAACTTTAAGTTGCTTGAGAAAGTTTTAAAAGCTTAAATTTGATAAATAGATAGCATTCTAGCATGTTTCTAGCATGACTAGCATGTTGTTAGCATTTTCCTAGCATGATTAGCAAGTGACTAGCATATTGGTAGCATGATTCTAACATGATTAGCAAGTTAGTTTGAATGAGTTTGAATGAATTATAAATATAGTACATAGAAGGTAAGTTTGATTGAGGCTCAAGGGATTCTGGGAGTTTTGACAGTTGGAGTTTGAATAGTTAAATCGCTAAATCATTTTAAATTTCTCAAGCCAACTTAAAAATGAGACGACTAACTCTGAGGACTAGTTTAAACCTTTTTCCGCAGTCAGCCCCTGATGTCATGAACTATACCGCCCTCCAAAAGCAAAGTGCAGTAACTGAACACTGAAACTGAGAAAAATGCTAAAGTTTTTACAACAGCTAGTCAAACATGTTGACACTCTCGTTTCATTGAACCAGGAGACTATGCCACAAGACAAAACAGTTGTCACAAAGTCCATTTTAAGCATTAACTCAATTTGGACCAAATGTGTAGTTACTGCGCTTTGCCTTTGGAGGGCAGTATAGTGAATGTGCTGACATCATCTACACCAATGAAGGGCAGAACTGAAGATCGGACTGAATATCTCCACACTCCACAAATGCTCACCAGAGAAAACCACAACCCAGTGTGAAAAACGTGGACTGAATCTATCTGTTCTAATCCTATGACTGCGGAAGAGTTTGAGAGGTTATTGTTGGTGTCAGGTCTGATATATCAGCACTGATGTCACAAACACAGCTTTCAAACAGCATATTTTATCTTCCTCAACTCAAACAAGCGTCTGTCTTGTTTTCCAGTGCAATCTGAACATCATCTCATTTTGCTCAGCGATTACGCAGCAAACCGCAGTGAGAGTCTCTCCCTCATCTGCTCTCAAACGCCGCTTTCATGACAGGATTATATTCAGTCACACACGGCTTATATTTATCACAATCAACACAGTTGTTTTTCCTAGCTGACTAGTTTATAGACATTGAATGTGCTTCCTGACATCCGTCACAAGCTGTTTTACTGGCGTCTGCGGTTAACACTCATTGATCCATGATTGATTTCAGTAAGTTCTGATGTTCATTCATGTTGATTTTGTGCTATAATTAGTAGTAAAGAGGAAGAGATGATCGCTTCACTACAGCATCTGTCAGCACACATTAAAGAGACACAAAAACACTTTTACTGATAAAACTGGCACAATCTGAAAGATAAAAGACAACATTCAGAAATGTTAGTATTGTCATTTCACTGTTGTTCTGTCAAATAAAATATAAAAGTAAGACTAAAATGTTGAGAGAAACTGTGAGTAAGATGTTCCTTTAGTTCTAGAATAAATGTGAACATGCATTAATTCATCTCACTCACTAAAAAACAGATACAGTGTTCTTCAAATGAATAAAAACACTGAAATTCAACGCAAATCTGCAATAATTAAATATGTTCAATAATACAAATATCCTTTATGTATTTAATCTCATTTTATTAACCGATGTCTTTGCAGCCGACCTTCGATGATCCAATTCATCCATACTAATAAGAAAAAATTACTCAAGATAATCGAACATTTGTTTTTTCCTTTTTTTTATTGCTGAAGAGTTGACATTTGTTCTTCTGCGGTCTACTGTACAGACGGAGATTTACTTTTCTCTAAACCTGAGGCTTCTGCTGTGAAAAGGCTTTTACATTTGACAAAAATATTACTTTTTCCATTAAAAACAAACAAGCAAGCCCTGCCCAGATTTAAAAAGTAACGCAAAAGTAACGTGACGCATTACTTTCCATAAAAAGTAACTAAGTAACATAATTAGTAACTTACATTTACAACTTACAAACATTCTCCTTTGCTCAGCAAGGCTGCATTTATTTGTGCATTAAAAACACACGCCTGATTCAAGAAGAGGGTCTAAAAAATGGCCAACGAATATTATTTTACAAACTTATTGATTTTAAGTTAAATTGTGGTTTGTTGATAAGCTATAATGTCTACTAGAATATTAAAAATGTTCAGTTAAGTAAATATTTTTAAATTGTTGTTTTGTAATTGATTTTTTTTCTTTGAAAAGCAAGACAAAAATGTAAAAAGCACATTTTGGCTATTTAATTCATGGAACTGTGAATTTTTTTTGGGCAAAACACATGAGGGGAAAACATGAAAAACTGTGTTTGGCTTCAGCTTGAGCCAAGAAGCTTCATTTCGGTGCATCTCTTTTTCATATCAAAAGTAACAGAGCACTAATCTTACTGTGGAATTAATGGATGGATCTCTGTTTGATTCAGTGTTTTCCCTCAAAAATCACTGTTCGCTTCCTTTTTTTCAATGCATCGCTACAAGCGACCAGCACAATAATTAAAGGCACTGAACAATGAGACTCATTAGATGGCAATCGTCACGCATGAAGATGAAGATGATGAAGACGCAGGTCAAATGTGAGAATATACAGACAGACTGAAAGTGGCGCTGCGGAGAAACACTGATAGTCCATCAGCGATCTGTGACAGATGAAGAAATGAGGTGTCCTCTCCTCCGCTCCGCTTTAATTATTCATCATGTGACTGATGGAGCGACCCAATCCCTCAGACAGCTCAGGACACAGAGACGGCCGTGAGAGAGAGTGTGCCATTACAGAAACACTGCAGAGGCCAGAAACACACTCCAGCGAGAACATATAGGATCAGCAGATGAGCACTGGCCTTAAATGAGTGTGAGAGACCTAATTAAGGCATTCACAGTGGTGCAATTTAACTGCTGCTATTCTCTGATTGGTGGAATTTTCTGTATGACATCATGTAGTTTCTGCAAACAGATGGTCTCAGCCAGAGCCGCTGAGAAACAGAGTTGAGACACTCCCATGGGCTTCTGTAGGAACTGAGGAATGAGGAAGTAAAGCGTGTGATGGAGCGGACAATAGTTCCAAACAACCAATAGCTCCTGCATTGAAGCCCATTCATTTCAGCGCTTCTCAAGCACAGTCGCTGGTAAACTGAAGAAATTACTGCATTCTTTTACATTTTAACACATCAGTTGACCTCTCGAAAAACTGTCCAGCAGTGGTGTTTAATGAAGTGTGTTGTAGTTAATGTTTATCGTTAGATAATAAACAGCTATACTGTAATTGCAGTTAGATAACGTGAGAAACACCGTAATAGCGACCGTAACCAGATACTTGTTGTCAATTTTTACATTTTTAAGTCTTTCTGCAATCTTTCTCTTCCTGTAGGAGGTTGAATGAGTTTCAGATTCAAGAAATATGATAAAAATGTATGCTGAATGCAATCGGTTGCCTATTTTCATCTTTTCTATGATGTTAAATGCCATATTTGCTTGCCTTTTATAATATTCACTTATGTTGTATATTTGAACATCATAAAATAACACGAGTAAATTACTTTATTTATTTAACATTAAATCGTTAAATCGAAACATATGAAAAAAAGAGTGTTTGATCGTGTCCAAATACACATTCAAATGTATTTAACCTTAAATATTACACTAACTGTAATATAAATACTATATTAGAAAATGTTATCTTTTAAACGGTCAGGATCATTATTTCACATATTATTTAGTACAAAAAACTCCTCAAAATATGACCTAAATAGAACTGAACTATGTATTATTTAATTGAATAAAAGTTACACTGAAGGTGTTTGGTCACATTTGACTGTCAAAGAGTATGAGAACATATTAATGATGTCTCTTTATCACTCCCCAGAATAAAATGTGATTGTAAAGTGTATTCAGAGAAGTTATCAATACACAATCAATGCACATTATGTGTTAATAATTACTCGAAACTGCTGCAAATATAGTAAAACTGCTGTCTATCATACTCAAACCCATTCAAACACATTGACAGCGAGGAGCTGATTGGAACTATTGAGCGCTCCATGAAGCGGCGAGATCAAAGCCTGTCGCAACTCTGTTTCTCAACGGCTCTGGGTTCAGCAAAAGCAGACAGCATCAATTAAGAACCTCAGTGTTCACAGGAGTGTGTGAGTGATCTGACCTGTGTGACGGGGATGTAGAGCGGCTCCTGTGAGTTCATCAGCGTCAGTTTTCCGTTCGGCTGCAGACGGCCTTCAGGTTTGCTCTTATTGGCCGTTTTCTTCTCGCTGTCCGTCTCCGCCTCCTTCATCTCCTCAGTGTCGCTCAGACACTCGAAGAACTCCTCCTCGCTGTCGCTCCACGAGTCCCACGACTTCCCCGGAGAAACTTCAGCGGGTCCCGCGCTCTCCGGCCCCAGACGGTTCTTATCTCGGCCTCCGTCCGACACGGCGCTCTTCCTCCCATCATCCCTCGCTCTCTTGCGCTCGATGCAGCAGTTCAACATCTGCAGAGACAAATAAAAACACACATGAAAACACACTCTGCTCAACAGTTTTGGGCTGGAGAGAGGTTTCCGCCTATCAAAGCTCCATTTATTTGACCAAATATACTGGAAAACACTGAAATATTGTTACAGTTTAAAACAACTGTTTTCTATGTGAATATCTGTTACACTGTAATTGATTTCTGTGATCAAAGCTGAATTTTCAGCATCATTACGGCAGTCTTCAGTGTCACATGATCTATCAGAAATCATTCTAATATTCTGATTTGCTGCTCAACAAACATTTCTGATTAGTATTAAGGAGAGACACTGCAAGCAAAAACACTGGTTTTGAGATTTGGGGCTTTTTGGTTTTTCATAAAGTGCTTTTTCTTACTTGTCTTGTTTCCAGACAAAATTCTTAAATCAAGAAGGATTTTCTAGACGAGTAATAATCTGCCAATGGGGTAAGAAAAATAATCTTGTTTTCTGTTTGAAATAGGATTTGTTTTCTTAACCCATTAGCAGATTATTTAGTTTGTTCTAAGCAAAAACTTTTTTTTTTTTTCCGAAAACAAGAAAATAATTTTTACTTGTCTAGAAAATCCAACTTGATTTAAAATTTTTTTGATATTTTGGCTGGAAACAAGACAAAAAAATCTAAGAAAAGCATTTTTGTCTCGCCTTAAAGGTTGTATCAGTGATTCTAGGCTGAAACATAAAGTGTCAAATTCAGCTGACCTTTCTTCATGAGATATGCCAAAAAAACAATCGGTGCTACCAACCTTTCCACAGATAAACAAACAGTGTTCCAACCAATCAGCGTCAGGGGTTTGGTGTTGTGGACTTTCCTACTGGTGCAGGGATGTGAGGGAGGCGGAGCGAAAGTCCACAACACCAAACCCCTGACGCTGATTGGTTGGAACACTGTTTGTTTTGCTGTGGAATGGTTGGTAGCGCCGATTGTTTTTTTGGCATATCTCGGACCCTAGGCTGACCACAGAGACGCGTTTTTTTTACAGTCGATTTATGGGGCAGGCAGCGAGCGGATAGTGAAGAAAGATCAGCTGAATTTGACACTTTATGTTTCAGGCTTGAAATCGCTGATACAACCTTTAAGGTTGGAAACAGTTGTGCTGCCCAATATTTCTGTGGAACCTGTCATAGATTTAATTTTTCAGGATTCACAGATGAATAGAAAGTTCAAAAGAACAGCATTTATAGTTTTTCAATTTAAAGCCAGCTTTAGTTTATCCATAACGCTGGAACTGAAGTGATTGTATTTGACAGGTTGATCTGAATTACTAAATCCAATCTGCTAAAGACCGATTTGACACGTCTGATGTGTGTTTGAGTCTCTGAGAACAGAATGACGGCAGTGGAGCTTCACCTGCAGTTTCTGATGAAGAAGGCAACACCTGAGATCAGGAGCTCCGCTGGCCAGCCTGAAACAACAACACAGAGGCGTTCATTAACAATCACACAGACTCCCATCAGACGCTCATTAGCACACAATGACACGAGGAGCGCTAGGACGCGAGGAACCACCGAACGCAGGGTTATTGTTCCTCGGTGAGCGTTATCAATGAGCCGGACGACTGCAGCTCGCTCCCTACAGACTCCAGTACAACACTCCAGCACAGACACCATCCATCAGACTCACTCCGCCGCTTCCTGCATTCATTCACAGCACAGCGGCAGCAGAACAGACTCGAACCCGTGCAGACGCTCTGAGCGCTCCTTTCTTTACACCTGACGCCTAAAGGGGCTTCACTTACACTCTCGACTATTTACAGACGGATATATCAAGTAGACTTTAAGATTACTATCATCGATCAATAATCACGTCTGCTCAGACAATCAATAACATCTTGAGCAGGTGCAGAGCGAGATCAAGGCAGAACATACAGTATTTATACTAGATTCATTATCTGAATGATATTCAGGATGATTTTAATTATTTGGCTATCAACTGTCCTCAAGACATCAGCACTGAATCACACAGCGAGTATGAGAACGTTTACACACAAAACTATCAGCGTTTCTCATTGAGGTCCATTTGACTCATTTCTGTGAATCAGTTATAACTAGATAATAATCACTCAACTCTAAGAGAATAAAACATTAACATCAGAGAAACTATCGCTTATGGAATCATTTTCAGAAGGATTTTCGCAGCTGATGAACGATAAAAACTAGGACTGGGTTGAAAATATTGTTTAAAAAATAACTCTAGAGAGGAACATTTTGACAAATATATGCACTATATTACATATTCATTATATTTTTACTGAACCCGTCATTCGGTATTTGATGTACACCGCTGGCCAAACGTTTTGGGTTTTTAATGAATTGTGAAAAGTCTCTAACACTCATCGAGGCTGCATTTATTTGATCAAAAATACAGAAAAAAAATGCAATATTGTGAAATATTATTACAATGTAAAATAACGTTCTTCTATTTCAATATACATTCAGAATCTAATTTATTTCTGTGATCAAAGCTGAATTTTTTGCATCATTATTCCAGTCTTCAGTGTCACATGATCCTTCAGAAATCATTCTAATATACCGATTTATTATCAGTGTTGGAAACATATGTTTTTGGAACCTGTGATACTTTTTTTCACGATTTATTTAAAATAGAAATCTTTTCTAGCAATATACATTACTGTTCCAAAGTTTGGGGTCAGTCAATTTTTATTCTTTCTTTTTTAAAAAGAAATTAATAGTTTTATTCAGCAAGGATGTGTTAAATTGATAAAAAAAATAGTAGCAAAGACTTTTATTGTTAGAAAATTTATATTTTAAATAAATGATAAAAAAAAAAAAAAAATCACAAGTTCCAAAAAATATTTGTCAGCACAACTGTTTCCAACATTGATAATTCTAATAATAAATCAGTATATTAGAATGATTTCTGAAGGATCATGTGACACTGAAGACTGGAGTAACAGTTTTTTAATCATTGTTTTATATTGTAATAACACTTTGCAGTATTATTGTTTTTTCAGTATTTTTGATCAAATAAATGCAGTCTTCTTTAAAAAATTACAAGTCTTACTGATCCCAAACTTTCGAGTGTCAGCAGAACTTTATCATGCGTCTGTGTGGATCCTAATATATGTATGATGTATTAATGTGTGTGTTTGTGTGTGTCTGACCCGTAGATGAGGCAGTTGTTCTCCCAGCGGTAGCGCATCTCCAGCACAAACTCCTGCCACAGATGAGCCACGGCGCGCACTCCTCCGTGATGGAAGTTGACCATACAGACGCAGAGGGCCAGACGGTACGTCAGACTGTCGCTCGGAGCCGATTTCAGCTGATTATAGAGATGCTGTGGAGAGAAGAACACGCTCCAACACATCAGCAGCGGATCTGAGTCGTCTTATAGCAGCCAGACCAGTTCAATCCTCTGCATTCGATTCAGTGACTGACGGGAGACTCACGTAATCCTCCGACTCTCGGTCCGGTTCAGTCTTTCCTCCTGGGCTGTGCTGTGTGGATCTGACTTCACTCGCGTCGGTTTTATCCAGAGCCGCGTCCGGGAACAGATACTGATGGACAAACACAGAACACAGCTTTATGATGCTGATGGAAAAGAGCAAAAACATCCAACCTGATGATTTACATATCACCAATCAAACCTGCGCTTTAAAAACAAATACATTTTATACAAACCTCATACTTCTGACCAATGTATGCATAGTGCCATTCAAACATTTAGGATTAGTATGATTTTTAATGTTTTTTAATAAAGTTTCTTCATTAAAGGCTACATTTCTTTGATCAAAAATACAGAAAAAATGGTAACACTGTGAAATATTATTAAAATGTTAAATAATAGCTTTCTAGTTGAATATACTTTAAAATGTAATTTATCTCTGTGAATATTCAGCATCATTACTCCAGTCTTCAGTGTCACATGATCCTTCAGACATCATTCTAATATACTGATTTATTACTAAACAGTTTGAGCTCCTTAATATATATTTGTTTTTGGAAACTGTGACAGTTTTTTTCTGGATTCTTTGATGAAAAAAAAGTTTAAAAGAACAGCATTTATTCATACTCGCACTTGTAATGAGTTTATAAAGAAGTCTCTTATGTTCATCAAGACTGCGTTTTTTTTTAAATTAAAAATAGAAGAAAAAAATAATATTGCAAAATGTTATTACAATATAAAATAATGTTTTTTTATTTTAATATACTTTATAATATAATTTATTCCTGTGACGCAAAGCTGAATTTTCATCAGCTGTTACTGAATTAATTAATTCATTAATACTGTATACTGACTTATTATTATAATTATCAGTGTTTAGGACAGTTGTCCTGAATTCAATGTGCTGTTCCAAATATTTTTTTGGAAAATGTGATTCTTTTTTTCAGGATTCTCTGATAAATAAGCTACAAACAACACCATTTATTCAAAATAGAAACCTTTTCTAACAATATAAGTCTTTACTATCACTTTGTATCAATTTAACATATTCTTGCTGAATAAAAGTATTAATTTCTTTCAAAAAGAGAAAAAAAGAATTACTGTGTTTGAACGAGGTGTTTATTGTTACAAAAGTGTTCTATTTTAAATAAATGCTGTTCTTTTAACCTTTTATTTATCAAAGAATCCTGAAGAAAGTATCACAGGTTCAAAGAAAAATTGAGCAGCACACTAATAATAATCATTGATCATCATCAATATGCTGAAAACTGGGCTTTGATTACAAAAATGAAATATATTTTAATGTATATTAAATTATTATTTTACATTATTTTACATCATACTAATATTTACAATATTATTTTTTTCCAGTATTTTTGATTAAATAAATGCAGCCTTGATGAGCAGAAGAAAGCATGAAAACTCACACACAGCGGCACGTGATCTAAACATAATGAATCTATCGGTCAATTTCATGATACCTGCAAATAAATGTGATTCTAATGAGAGTGATGTTGTTTGGTCCAGTGCAGACATGCCAAATAACTGAATATGCAAATAACCCTCACAATCATCTGGCCTGTTTTAATCAATGAACGGCTGTGAATCAAACAGGCGACGTGAGACGGGCTCCAGGACTCCTGAATTAAACATCAGACTGGTTTAGGATAATTAACCAGGAGCGTGTGACATCAGCTCTTACAGGAGACACCTGCAGCTCCCGAGCCGCTAAAGCTGTGCTAAACCACACATATACACAACTACACACGCTCACAGGACAACACACACACTACATACACTGCTACACTACATTATTACTAGTGTGGAGTTAGCTACTTATAAAAGTAATGCATTACAGTACTGTGCTACTGCATTAGAAACTAACTAGAGAAGAAAAGTTGATCAGTTTTTAGAAAGATTAGATGATTAGCATGCTGCTAGCATGATTAGAATGTAGTTAACATGATTCAAAAAGAATTCTAGCACGTTTAGTATGTTTCTAGCATGATTAGCAAGTTTCTAACATGTTTCTAACATAATTAGCATGTTACTTGCATGTTTCTAACATGATTAGCAAGTTGCTAGCATGTTTCTAACATCATTAATAAGTTGTTAACACATTTATAACATGTTTCTATCAAGATTAGTAAGTTGCCAACATGTTTCTAGGCTGACTAACAAGTTATTAGCATGTTTTTGCATGATTAGCAAGCTACTAGCATGTTGTTAGCATGATTAGCAAGCTATTAGCATGTTTCTAGCATGACTAGCAAGCTACTAGCATGTTTCTAGCATGACTAGCAAGCTACTAGCATGTTTCTAGCATGATTAACATGTTATTTGCATGTTTCTAGCATGATTAGCATGTTTTGGGTATGTTTCTAGCATGATTAACATGTTATTTGCATGTTTCTAGCATGATTACCATGTTTTGGGTATGTTTCTAACATGATTAACATGTTATTAGCCTGTTTCTAGCATGATTAGCAAGCTATTAGCATGTTTCTAGAATGACTAGCATGTTATTAACATGATTTTAGCATGATTAGCATGATTCTAGCATGATTAGCAAGTCTGATTAGCATCAGTAGCAGATCAGTAATTAATGGTGTCAGTTCGTTCTTATGGAAAGTAGTGGATTGTTACTTATTGTCACGTTTTGAGCTGACTCTTATTTATTTTTAATAACAAAAGTGATATTTGTGTCAACTGTAAAGACACTTTCACACCTAAAGTGAAATGAATAATCCTCAGTCTCTGCACTTACTCCTGATTTCTGTCAACATGGAACAGGTGTCAGTCAATGAGAAAACAAATGAACTTCCATTACTTCATTGAAAACGTAACTCAGATATGGTGTAATAATGCGTCACTAGTTTCTTGAACACCGTGATCTGATGACGTGACTCACGTTACTGTAATGCAGTTCACTGGATATTATACTGCGGTCTGCTTCTGATGGATCATGTGATCAATGCGCTGCCCTTCATCATCATCATCATCATCATCTGCCTCCTCACTCTAATGCTAGTGTCAGCGAGGCGCGTGTAAATACCCAGCATGCTCTCTGTTTGATCAGTGTCTCACCAGCAGGATGGAGTTGAGCACGTCGTTGTTGAGCGGTGACTCCTCGACTCGTCTGTGGCGTCGGATGCGTTTGCGAGCGCTGTGGACCATGCTGGAGACTGACAGCTTGTGGATGGGTACCGCCGCCGGCTCCGTCAGTTTGGACAGCGCCTGAGTGATGTCACTGTTCTCTACGGAAACCACACAAGGGGCGGAGTCAAGCAGATCGGGTCACGTGTGTTTCTACAGAGCTTTATACAGCACAGATCAATTAGAAACAGCCTAACCCTGACCCCAGAATCAGTGCCGTATATTCATCAGATATAAAGCTCATCTAAACTCTGCTGTAATGCAGCTCTACAGAAGACCACAGACTCATTATTCAGATCAGTGTTGGTTCCGTCAGTAAATCAAGGAACACTGTAAGTGATGAGAGTCGCTCAGGTCTGATGTCTGATGTCGTTTCTCAGAATGACTCTGTGTTCATGTGCACAGTTATATCAACTCTGATTATCTCTACTTCAGGATTTCAGGAGGAACTAAATAAAGGGTTAGTCAAGACAAACTTTAGGTTCACTTGAAAGTTTAACGCAGCTGTAAAAGCTTAACGTTTTGAACTTTGTATAGATAGATTAGATTAGCACGTTGCTAGCATGGTTAGAATTAGAACATGCTAAAACATTTTTTAGCATGTTTAGTATGTTTCTAACATGATTAGCAAGTTAATAACGTCAATAGCAAGTTTCTAGCATGATTAACAAGTTGCTAGCATGTTTCTAGCATGATTAGCTTGTTGTTAGCATAATTAACATGTTACTTGCATTGTTAACATGTCATTAGCAAGTTCTAGCATAATTAACAAGTTACTAACACGTCATTGGCATGTTTCTAACATTATTAGCAAGTTGCTAGCATGTTTCTAACAGGTTTTGAACATGATTAGCAAGTTAATAACGTCATTAGCAAGTTTCTAGCATGATTAGCAAGCTGTTAGCATGTTGATAGCATAATTAAAATGTTACTTGCATTATTAGCATGTCATTAGCAAGTTACTAACGAGTCATTGGCATGTTTCTAACATTATTAGCAAGTTGTTAGCACGTTTCTAACGTGTTTCTAGCCTGACTAGCAAGTTGCAAGCATGTCATTAGCAAGTGTCTAACAAGATTAACAAGTTGCTAGCATGTTTCTAGCAAGATTAGTAAGTTACTAGCATGACATTAGCAAGTGTCTAACAAGACTAGCAAATTGCTAGCATGTTTCTAGCATGATTAGCAAGTTACTAGCATGATATTAGCATAGCATGGGAGTTTAAATTTGAATTTTGACAGTTGGCGTTTGAATTTTGACAGTTGGAGTTTGAATTTTGACAGTTGGCGTTTGAATTTTGACAGCTGGAGTTTGAATTTTGACAGTTGGAGTTTGAATTTTGACAGTTGGCGTTTGAATAGTGTTGATCATTTGAACATTCCGTCAATGTAAGTCTATGGGATTTTGATGATTTTTAATCTTCAATTTGATGAAAACTATAAGTGAGATCAGTCTGAAGAGTTTGGTGCTTCTAGCTTGAAAGCTCTAGGAGGAGTAACGTTCTGAAATGTAGTCTAAGAAGAATAATAAGAATTTCTCAAGTCAACCTAATAAATGACAGACATGAATGGAAAGAAGTGATCCTGAAGGACGGTAGTGTTATTGAACTGAATCAACATTTGAAATTCTGAAATTGAAGCTGTTAAAACGGATGACTTTTGCAATATTAACAGTTGTGTGCTCTTGTTTATCGCTAGCTGCTCTGAAACTATCGGTACTGTATAAAGCGCTATAGAAATAAATGCGACTTGATTCAGAGAACACAGTTTGATTCTAGTCCACACAGATCTGAAACATGCAAACATGTACATTTGCTCATTTCATGTGTGTCTGGGGTTAGGAAGCGTCTAACAAAGTATGTTTTTTTTATTTTTATTTTTTATATACGTCTCTGACAGAGGAGAAGCAGAAATAAATGAAGAACAGAACATCAGCGCTCAGACAGAAAACAACACCAGCGAAGATGCATCTTCAACAAGAAGCATAACGATAACTTCTACTAGTCCAGACAGTTGTGGTTAATTAAAATCTAAAAACAGAGGTTGAAAATGACCTTTCCCTTCCTCCTCCATCGTGTTCCTCCCCAGGATCTCCTCGGTGGTTTCCTTCCGACAGCAGAGCTTGAAGAACTCCATCAGGAACTCACCTGAGGATGAAGACATGAAGCTCAATCACACTCATCCAGCTTCCAGTGTGTGTTTGTGTGTGAGTGAGTGTCTCTCTTACCCAGCAAACACTGGGGATTGTCTGCTTTCCGCACTCGAACAGACCACTGAGGAGCCTGAAGAGGATCCAGATCACTGCAGAGAACAAAAACACATCAGATGATCAGCTGGACTCAAACAAACATCCTCCAGTCAGTGTCTGAGTCACATTACATGTGTTTGTCTAAATATACGTGAACGTTACGGCCTTCACAACGAGAGAACTGAACACTGATGCCATCAGAAACACCCAAACACTGCAAATATCTAAACATCCTTAAATCAAGATACAGCAAAATAACATCACTTATTAAGTCTTGTTTTTTTAAAAAAAAGTGTTTATGCTCAAAACAAAAACAAATATCTGCCAGTGAGATCAGAAAATAATTGTGTTTCCCTTTGAGTTTGTAAATCTGCAATCTGAGGGTGCAAACAAATCTAAATATTGAGAAAATTGCCAAACGAAGTTCTAAGCAATGCATATTACTAGTCAAAAATTGAGTTTTGAGACATTTATGGTAGGAAATTTACTAAATATCTTCATGGAACATGATCTTAATATCCTAATGATTTTTGGCATAAATGAAAAATGTGACTCTGGAGCACAAAACCAGTCTTTAGCCGTCTTTAGTATCACAGGTATATTTGTAGCAATAGCCAAAAATACATTGTATAGGTCAAAATTGTACATTTTTATGCCAAAAAAATCAGATCATGTTCCATAAAAATATTTTGAACATTTCCTACCACAAATATATCAAAAAGTAATTTTTAATTAGAAATATGCATTGCTAAGAATTGTTAATTTGGACAACTTTAAAGGTGATTTTCTCAATATTTGGATTTATTGCACCCTCAGATTCCAGATTTTTAAAATAGTTGTATCTCAGCCAAATATTGTCCTATCATAACAAACCATACGTCAATGGAAAGCTTAGAACCTTTGGTGCTCCAGGGTCACATTTGTTCTTGTTTTAAGCATAAATTCACTTCATTTTGCTCAATTTAGAAGAAAACTTAATATCTTTCATTTGGCTATCTGTACTGAAAAACAAGAAAAAAGTAAGAAAATCATGGTACAACTTTACTCAAAACCTTTATGTGTAATGCACATGATAGCAGCATTTTAATGAATATACGAATGCATTGCATTGTTTCGTAAACAATTGTAAACAAAGTTAGAATGCTTTACAATATTTGAAGATTTACTGCGTTATTGTGTGTTTTAATGCATTTTACTTTCTGAAGGCGCAACAATGAACAGATAATATAATAATATTTTATACTGTAGTTACAATTATTCATGAGATCATGCAATGCATTATAATGACACAAAACATTGTTTGTTATTTAATAAATATAAAAGCTTTAAGTAACACTGCAAAAAATGCTTTTCTTAGATTTTTTTGTCTAGTTTCCAGCCAAAATATCTAGAAATTCTTAAATCAAGAAGTAAAAATTATTCTTGTTTTCAGAAAAAAAACAAGTGAAAGTAAGGCAGTGTGTCTGCCAGCGTGTTTTACATGATAACCCTATGGAGTAAACCACCTTTTCAAAAAAGTCCTGAACGCTTTTTTAAACCCCACCGCCGGCGTCTTTTTTGCAGCTCAGAGCGTTTTTTCAAGTTGAAAAATGTGTAACTTTTCTGAAGAAAACGCCCTACATCAAGCGCTTTTTTGACAGCTGACCAATGACAATCGAGTAGCTAGATTCTTCGTTTCCATAACAACCAAAACAACAAGGAAAAAATGGGAAAGGTGCCAGTAGATATACTTTTATTTCATTGTTGAACCAACATTCGCCTCCCCGTTAACTTCAAAAACCAACGTGCAGCGCCGATAGCTTCTTGAGCTGCACATCTACTTGTACAGTAGAGTCGCTGCGCTTCGGGCGTCCCTTTTTCAATCGCGGCAGACCTTTCCCGATCCCGCCCCCCTCTCTCTCTCCCACTTTGCTTCCTGTCTAAATACTGTCCTATCAAATAAAAGACAAAAAAGAGCCAGCTTCCTCTTTTCTCGACATCTCTGCAGCACACATAGGCTACTGTTGCAGATGTTGTTATAGCAACAAAAATAATTTTTTTTTAACTAAGAAAGCGCCCGTCAACTTTTTCTTGTCAAAAAAGATACCAAGTGTGAACACGGCCTAAGTGCGTTTTTCCTTGAAACAAGCTCAGTAATCTACCAATTGGGTAAGAAAAAAAAAGCTTATTTTTAAACGGAAAACAAGATTATTTTTCTTACCCCATTGGTAGATTATTTAGCTGGTTTAAGGTGTAAAAACACCCTTAACTTTCACTTGTTTTTTTCTTAAAACAAGACAATAATTTTTACTTCTTGATTTAATAATTTCTAGATACTTTGGCTGGAAACAATACGAAAGTGCAGTGAAAGTGTTACCAAAGGCGTTTGTTGTTTTTCAGTGTAAACAAGAACTACAGAAGGATGTGATGATTGCTTCAGTAAAGCTGTTGAAGAGTCGTCAGCGGTGAGTGTTTGTGTGAGAGCCGCTCGCTGGACAACTCTTCATCGTGTGAACGTTTGTTCGTCTACTTCAAAACCATTAAAAAACCTCTCCGTATCCTTGAGAAGTAAGAGCTGAGGATGAGCACATGGCCACACGCCACAAAACAACACAAAGTGTTAATGTGAATCTCCGGCTCCGCCAGCAGCGTTTCATCACTAAACTAAAAGGCGTAAAATAATGCGGCGCCAATCAATTTTGGCTTCGGCGACGCACGCTTCCCTCCTCTCCTCTCCGGAGCTGTGAAGAAGTATTACGGGTAACAGGTTCTTCACGAGGTGACACTGACATCAGCCCGACTGACATCATGCATATTCATGAATTACTCAGATCTATAAAAAACACATTACGTCGCCGTTCTATTTTCATCACAAAAGTCTGTTTGGTAAAAGTGTTGTGTGTGTTCTGTGATCTTACCCACAAATACTTACGAATAAACATCGTTATCCACCACGATTCCCTCCGTCAGGTTCGGCCACGTGGTCGCCAGATGCAGCTCACTGAAACACAGATCACTTCCTTTACCATTTTATTATTTAAGTTTATTCTTGTCAGAAACTGCAGCTTTCATGAGTCTAAACTCAGGTCAGATGATGTAACTAATGCACCTCTACTGGAATATTAAAGAACAGCAACTGCTATTATCTGCTGTATTTACGGTGAACGAAACAAGAAAACTGTGAAACACTTTCCTTCAGGTCTTTATATACAATGCGTTATTAAAGTAGTTTTAATGTATCAATTAATTATGGCTTATAATGAGCCTAACTGTTCTCATGAACAAATATAACCACAGTATAATTGCACAATACTCATCTATTCATTGTTACACCCTTAGAAAGTTCATTACATTTAAACACGACAAACAAACCTTCAAACACTATCATGCATTTTAACTTTGGCTATGATTATGTAAGAGTTACTTCTGAATTACTTCTAATAATGTATGTTCTGTCTGAGGCTTTAAATGAAGTGTCAGTGAAAACTGAAATTATACAAAAAATGCATGATATTAATTTATGAAAACTATTATTATTAATATTATTGTTTTAGATTGCAGCACTGCAAAAAAATGCTTTTCATATTTTGATTTTTCGTCTTGTTTCCAGCCAAAATATCTTAAAAATTCTGTAAATCAAGAAGGATTTTCTAGAGGAGTAAAAATGGTTTTGTTTTCAGAAAAAAAAGTCAGAAATTAAGTGAATTTCATCTTGAAACAAACAAAATAATCTGCCAATGAGGTAAGAAAAATAATCTTGTTTTTTCTAAATAAAATAATTTGTCTTACCCTATTGGCAGATTATTGCTTGTTCTAAGCAAAAAAAATCACTTAATTCTGACTTGTTTGTTTCTGAAAACAAAACCATTTTTACTCCTCTAGAAAAACCTTCTTGATTTTAGAATTTTCTGATATTTTGGCTGGAAACAATACAAAAAATCAAAGTATGAAAAGCATTTTTGCAGTGCTGCAATCTAAAATAATAATAATAATAGTAATAATAATAGTTTTCATAAATTAATATCATGCATTTTTTGTATAATTTCAGTTTTCACTGACACTTCACCTAAAGCCTTTTAAAAAGCAGTGAGTAATGTTAAATGCGGCGTCAGAATACTTAAAATATGTGAAAATATTCTTGCATTTCCAAAATAATCAATAATTATAATCAGCTCCTCTAGATTTCCCTTTAATGAAGTTTGGTGTTTTTGGCCTTAAAGTGTGAGAGTTATGTGAGCATCGCTGAGACACTATTGTAGTTTTTATTAATATTTATATATTTTGTTGTGTTTTAGTTTTTTATATTAGTCTATAGTTTTTCTTCATTTTTATTTTATTTCAACTAAATCAAAATGTGAAAGTTTGCATTGCCAACTAGATGAAATGAAGTTTATTTCAGTAAATGTTGATTTCAAGTTATGAACTATGATTTTTAGTAGTAGTTAGCTATAATAAATCATCTGAGGATTAATTATCGGCGTGACCTTTAGCATTGACGCACCTGATGGGATCTTCACACGCTCCGAACGGAAGTTTGCCGAACTCCACGCCGCCCACCTCTCCAGCGAGCAGCGCGTCGAAGTCTGAAACAACACAGCCTTCGTTTGATATTAACTCTGACTTTCATTTATGATCAGAGTAATGTAGAGCGCTGGAATTAATCAACTCAGGATATAGGTGGAATATTATCATCTGCCTGTGTAAACAGCCTCAGCGCCGCTTAATACAGAGGCAAACACTGATGCGGCGGATCCGTTGAGGAAGCGGCATATTGACAGAGATGTTCTGATCCGCACGGATCCATGGAAACAGAGAAAGATCCGTCAGTGTATCAAATAAAAACTTCCACACTCGCCCAGAAACAGACCGGATCACAGTCAGAATGCAAAGAGCTTCAACACAAGCAGCCGTCACTCAGACACGAAACACACTTCATTCATTCGGACCACAGACTGGGTTTCTTTTGCAAAGAAAATTAAGGGATAAACCAAAAATGCTTCATAATCTCAACATGTAATGTCTAAGGAGAAAACAATGAGATGCATAAAATCATTTGAAAGTTTAAAAATACAAATTACACCTTCTTTTTAACAACTTCCTAAATTAGTTTTTAATTCATTTTACAAAAAAATAAATAATAAGGCTTGAATAGCTGTTCCAAATGACTAGAATGTGGAGATTCTAGTAATTTATCTGCAAAAAGTGCTGTTCTTCCTCTGTATTTTTCTCGTTTTGCAGCAAAATGACTACAGATTCTTAAATTAACATACATTTCAGCAAAACAACAGAAGATGTGAAGTCTTGTTTTATAAGAAAATGAAAAATGAAGTGATTTGATGATTTAGACTAAAGAAGTCGTCATTCAAAGTGAAACAAGTTTTCATTAATTTCATTGGCAGATGTTTGTTTTGTTTTAATCATAAACTCACTTCATTTAGTTAAATTTCTCACAAAACAAGCCTTCTTTTCACATCTCAAGTAAATGTGTTTTAATTTAACAACATTTGGAAATTTATACTGGAAAACAAGAAATATTGAGGAAAATATTTAATTTTTTGCAGAAACATTTAATGCCACGACTTGAATTTAATGAATTTAAGATTTTCTGCTCTGATTTAAAGGATCAGTTCTCTTCCAGAACAAAAATGATATGTACTCACCCTGTGTCATGCAAGATGTTCATGTCTTTCTTTCTTCAGTCGTGAAGAAATTATGTTTTTTGAGGAAAACATTTCAGGATTGTTCTCCATATAGTGGACTTCTATGGTGCCCTGAGTTTGAACTTCCGAAATGCAGTTTAGATGCAGCTTCAAATGACTCTGAACGATCCCAGCCGAGGAAGAAGAGTCTTATCTAGAGAAACGATCAGTTAATTTCAAAACAGATTGACAATTTATATACTTTTAAACCTCAAATGCTCATCTTGTCTAGCTCTGTGTATTCCGGTTCAGGACAGTTAGGGTATGTCTAAAAACTCTCATCTCATTTCCTCCTCCAACTTCAAAATCATCCTCCATCGCTGCAGAAGAACAGACCCAGTGTTTACAAAGTGAACATATAAAGAAGATCAAATGCCCTTTACACAAAAAGGTAACAGAGATGTAGGGCAATTGCGAAGTTGGAGGAGAAAATAAGATGGGAGTTTTTAGACATACCCTAACTGTACTGAACTGGAATACACAGAGTTTTAGGCAGAGCTAGACAAGATGAGCATTTGAAGCTGAAAAGTATATAATTTTTTTTTTTTTTTTTTTTAAATAACCGATCGTTTCACTAGATAAGACTCTTCTTCCTCGGCTGGGATCGTTTAGAGTCCTTTTAAGCTGCATTTAAACTCCATATTGGAAGTTCAAACTCAGGGCACCATAGAAGTCCACTATATGGAGAGAAATCCTGAAATGTTTTCCTCAAGAAACATAATTTCTTCACGACTGAAGAAAGAAAGACATGAACATCCTGGATGACAAGGGGGTGAGTACATTATCTGTACATTATTGTTCTGGAAGTGAACTACTCCTTTAAGACTTTTAAGGCCTGAGTTTGTGGACAGGTGATTGAAGAGTGTTTAAGAGCCGCAGGAACCCTGTGAATGACCTGATCTGCTCAGAGACTGAGGCTCATAGTGAGAGAAACACACTCAGGTGACTGTCAAAGCTGATCTGAGGTCGGACACACCTGGCGGCTGCTGAGGCCATGAACACTGCTGCCAGTCCTGCAGGACGTATGTGAAGCGGATGGCGATGTTGATGGGCGGCAGCGGCGTCAGCGGACATCCCTTAGAACAAGACAACACACACCGAATGTGACAAACAAGAACTAAGAAAATCATAAATTACAGTGCTTTGCATAAGTATTCATACCCCTTCAGTTTTGTCATGTTTTGTTTTGTTGCAGCATTATGTTAAACTGCTTTAAATGAGTTTTTCCCCACATCAATTTACACTCCCTACACCATAATAATGACAAAGCAAAAACCAGATTTGCAAAATGTACAAATGTATTAAAAATCAAACACTGAAATAAGTAGATTGCATAAGTATTCATCCCCTTAACTCAGTCCATAGTTGAAGCAGCTTTACAGCCTCAAGTGTTTTTGGGTCTGATGTGAGCATCTTTGCACATCTGCATTTGTCAATTATCTGCCATTCTTTGCCTCACCTTTTCACCTCTCCATCTCTGTCAGCTTGGACATTTTCTAGAGTCCTAGTTGTTCCAGTCGTCTTCCATTATGGAGAATGCTTCTGTCAACCTTCAATGCAGCAGATTTGTTTCTGAACTCTTCTCTAGATCATCGCCTTAACGCAAGTCTGTCACTGAGCTCTACAGGCAGTTATCTTGGTTTTTGCTCTGATCTGCATTTTCAGCTGTTAGACCTTTTCTGAGAGGTGTGTGTCTTTCTAAATCAGACTCATTCAAATTAATCTGCCACAGTTTAACTCCACTCCAAGTGTAGGAACATCTAGAAGCAATATGAATGCTCCTCAGATAAATCTCCAGTGTCCCAGAAAAGGGTATGAATACTTATGCAACGGGATCTTTTTAGTTTTTTTTTTTTATAAATTTGCACAAATGTTAAAAACCTATTTTTTGCTTTGTCATTATGGAGTAGGGAGTGTAGATTGATGTGGGGAAAAAGTAATTTAAAGTAGTTTAAGGCAGCAACAAAACGTGAAAAAATGAAGGGTATGAATACTTTTGCAAGGCACAATGAATACATTTTCATTAGAAAAGCAATCAGTTTAATTTATAACTTTATGAATTTAAGACTGTGGCTTTTAGGGCTTTAATTTGTGGAAGGATGATCTGTAAAAAGCCTGACATGAAATAGTTAGTATTTTACATGATATGTGTGGAAACTACTGAAGGGAGACTCTGGAGGTTATTTAGGTGTGGTTTAATGTGTGATATAATCTGTGTGTTTGACTATTCAGAACATCATTAAATCTTCAGACCGAAGCACGGAATCACAGCGACTCTGACGATCAGCTTCCTGCTTCATTTCTACAGTCAAACATCCATAAATCACGTGTGTGATCATGTGTTCAGACATAAAGCGAGCGGCGGCTCCTGATCTGAACTCACGATCTTGTTCTTGAAGATGTCCAGAAGGCCGGACAGGTGGTTGTATTGGCTGGGAACCTTACGCAGGTGCACCGTCTCAAAGTCGGTCCGGACCCCGGGCCCCTGACACTCGCCGGTGTACATCTTCCTCCACTTCTGCTGGATCTGCACGAACAGCGGCACGTGACTGAAACACACACAACAGATGGAGTGAGATCTAACACAGACACACATGAACACGGGAAACACACGCTAACACAGATCAACAGCGCCACCACGTGGATTCACAGCAGAGGACTGGAGAAACACCACAGGAGAGTGAATTTAGGAAGAAAAAATACTTGTTTTCATTTGATCAAACACAGACAAAGCATCTCTCAATACCCATAATACATTTATTATTATAATACAGTTACTAGTATAATACAACATACACTACTGTTCAAAAGTTTGGGGTAAGTACATTTTTATTATTTTTTTTATTTTTTATTAATACTTTTTTTTCACCAGGGATGTATTAAGTTAATAATTAAAAGTTTATTAAAAGTTAATAATAAATAATTTACATTGTTGTAAAATATTTATATTTTGAATAAACACTGTACTTTTTAAACTTGTTATTCATGAAAGAATCCTGAAAAGAAAAAAAATCACAGGTTCCAAAAAATATTTGTCAGCACAACTGTTGATCATTCTAATAATAAATCAGTATATTAGAATGATTTCTGAAGGATCATGTGACACTGAAGACTGCAGTAACAGCTGATCAAAATTCAGCTTTTCATCACAGGAATAAATTCTATTTTAAAGTATGTTCAAATAAAAAAACATTATTTTATATTGTAAAAACATTTTGCAATATTACTGTTTTTTTTTCTGTATTTTTAATCAAATAAATGCAGCCTTGATGAGCAGAAGAGACTTCTTTAAAGACTATTACAAGTCTTACTGACCCCAAACTTTTGAACGCTAGTGTTTGAATAATAATAGCGGATATATGACACAATCGCAGTGATTCTCACCACGCAACATGCTGCACCTTCACTAAAACATTTAAGATTAATAAACACCCGTCTATCCCATAATGCCCCAGCGATCATGGCAACAGACATTCTGTGAGCGCTGGTGTGCCGTTGTCCAGGAAACCACCTGCATAGCGACGCTGAGAGACGTCTGTCCATGAGGAACACCAGATTTCACATCAATAATGACTATAAACCAGCTCTTAAACACACTCATAAATAGAGATGCACCCAAATGAAATTCTTGGCCGAAGCTGAAACCGAACAAAATAAACACTGGGCCGAAGGCTGATTACCCAACACGTATTTTGTTTTGTGTTTTTCCTCCATGTATTTAGCCATTTTTTCACTATTGCATAAATTAAATAGCCAAACATTTGCTTTTTACAGTTTTGTCTTGCTTTTCAAAGAAAAAAATCAATTGCAAAACAACAATTTAAAAATATTTACTTAACACTGAACATGTTTAATATTCTAGTAGACATTATAGCCTACCAACAAACCACAATTTAACTTTAAATTAAAACGTTACTAAAATAACATTCTTTGGTGATTTTTAAGAGCCTCTTCTTGAATCAGATGTGTTTATAATGTACAAATAAATGCAGCCTTGCTGAGCAAAGGAGAACGTTAGAATAAATGTGTTTGTAATGATTGTCATTATTATTTTTGTCTTAATTTTTTATTTTATTTGTCAGAACAACAGTAAAATGACAATACTAACATTTCTGAATGTTGACTTTTATTTAGTGGTAAACCCGCAAGAAGAGCTCAGTCCTAGTGTTTGCTGGCAGCAGCAGATTTGTGAATGATTGTCATCTTTGGTCTTTGAACCCTGGCTAAGGAGCTGCTGTCAGAATAAACACAATTGGTGCGTGACTTCATTGAGACACTACATATAGTACAAAACCATTTTCAGGAGTGTTACTACAAATTACAGATTTCAACTACAAATTTGAGGTGCAGCAGGTGAAGCATCTGATCATTTCACACAGTAATAACACACATGATGTGAGGATCGTTCATGTTACGTCCAGTTTCATAATGAATGAACTTTAAAACATCAGCCGCTTTCACACATACAGTCTTTCTTTATTGGTAAACTACCGTTAAGAGATCATGTGTGAACAGGCACAGTTCTGGCAGTGTTTGAGAAGTTGTAGCATTACCAGTAACTGTATGGTAACGTGCTCTGTCTGAATGCAGAATGAAGATGACCAATATGAGCACATAGAGCGCGCTGACCAATAAAGTCTGCTTTGGTCCTAATTGGTCAATCCTAGTGTTCTCATGGAGATGACGTAAAATTCTGAGCCGTTTACAAAACTCTCTAAATGAGTTTTCCTATATTAATATGCATTAAATGGACATCTTTGACCATTGCATCTTGTCTCACAGCTTTTTTAACGTGTGACACTTAAGACTCAGACTTCTTTTCCATTCCTCAGCACTGCAGCTCTACAGCTGAATACCATCATGTGCATCTTGTGTTTATATGAGCAAATGTGGCTCTGGAGCACAAAACCAGTCTTGAGTAGCACGGTATATTTGTAGCAATAGCCAAAAATACATTGAATGGGTCAAAATGATTGATTTTTGTTTAATGACAAAAATCATTAGGATTTTAAGATCAAGTTCCATGAAGATATTTTGTAAATTTCCTACCGTAAATATATCAAAACTTAATTTTTGATTAGTAATATGCATACAATACAACTTTAAAGGCGATTTTATCAATATTTAGATTTTTTTTTTTTCTTTGCATGATTTTATGACAGTTTTTTGTGATAGAATCACAGTTATGCATTGTGTTTGATCTTCCCCTTCTGCTTGTCACTCAAGACTTTAAAAATGTTGTCAAATTGGACAGATAGTGAAACTAAAGTGCTTCGACTGCGAGTGAATAAAGACAACGGCGTAGCTTTTAAAGATAATTTCCAATGACAGACATCACAGAATGCACCGGCATTTTTAAGCTGATGCGTGAATAGTCTCCTACCGGTGAAAAGCCAGAACACCGTCGCCTGTGTGAACAGCATATTTGTGTATTTACTAATAAAGTCAGTAAAGTGTGGAAGGGGCTACTGACACTGAATTGAACCAACATTGATCTGAAATGATGGCACTATTGTCTTCTATAGACCTGTGCCACAATTATTTGTTCAATAGTTGAATCATTTTGCAACAATAACAGTGCTATTTTCTGTTCTGTATATAGCACTGCATAGACACAGCCAAAACTTTGCAATAATTCTTTTAATGTTTTTAAAAGAAGTATTTTCTGCTCAGCAAGGCTGCAGTTATTTTGATAAAACCAACATCGAAAATGGCGATCTTTTTCAGCATCATTACTGCAGTCTTCAGTGTCACATGATCCTTCAGAAATCATTCTAATATCCTGATTAATTATCAGTGTTGGAGCTCAGGCGAATGAAGCCGTGATAATGAAGGGAAGACGTGTTTATCAGTGAATGTGACAGACGTGACTCACCAGCCGGTGTTTGCCAGAGCGATGGACACGGAGCTCAGCAGCAGGTTACATTTGGACTCGCTGACGACCGCTTCACAGTTACTTCCTGGAGAAATCACCACAAACTCACGCACGCCGAACCTGCCACACAATACACCTGTCCGCTTCAATTTCCACCTTCTCATCTTTTAAAACTACATCTCATTTAGTGCCTTGTTTTGAGTTCAATAACCCATTCTGAGAGCCGTGTTCTCACCATCGGACGACGCAGTGAGCGCGTGGAGGGAAGTCGTTGTTCATGCACAGCAGGTCCTGCGTGGCCAGCGGATACGCATCTGAAAGCAAAGACACCGCTCAAACGCACGCTCGAGAGGTCAAAGGTCAGCCGAGCAGGACAAAGGTCACGCGTACCTTCCTCTGGTTCGTCCTTGCTTTCATTCTCAGCAGACTCCTGTTTGAGATAGTGATGAGTGATAGCGAACTTGAAATCAGCAAAGTTGATCTCCTGTGTGTTCTCCTCCCATGAGCCGCTGGTGAACTCGCCCTGTCCACATCAACACCCACATTCACAAACACGGCTGTGACAGGTAAAGGAGCTGTTCGCTTTCAGAACAAACATGTACAGATAATGGACTCACCCCCTTGTCAGAAAGAAATTATGTTCAAGGAAAACATTTCAGGATTTCTCTCCATATAGTGGATATGTATTGTGTCCCCAAGTTTGAACTTGCAAAATACAGTTTAAATGCAGCTTCAAAGGACTCTAAACGATCCCAGCTGAGGAAGAAGAGTCTGATCTAGAGAAACGATCGGTTAATTTCAAAACAGATTGACAATTTATATACTTTTTTAACCTTGAATGCTCATCTTGTCTCATCTCTGTGATCCTCCATCGCTGTTTTAGCTTTGTGTAAAGGGCATTTGATCTTCTTTATATGTTCACTTTGTAAACACTGGGTCTGTTCTTCTGCAGCGATGGAGGATGATTATGAAGTTGGAGGAGGAAATGAGATGAGAGTTTTTAGACAACCCTAACTGTCTTGAAGCGGAATACACAGAGTTCAGGCAGAGAAGGAGCATTTGAGGTTAAAAAGTATATAAATTGTCAATCTGTTTAGAAAATAACCGATCGTTTCTCTAGATAAGACTCTTCTTCCTCGGCTGGGATCGTTTAGAGTCCTTTGAAGCTGCATTTAAACTGCATTTTGGAAGATCAAACTCAGGGCACCATAGAAGTCCACTATATGGAGAGAAATCCTGAAATGTTTTCCTCAAAAAACATCATTTCTTTACGACTGAAGAAAGAAAGACATGAACATCTTGGATGACAAGCGGGTGAGTAAATTATCTGTAAATATTTGTTCTGAAAGTGAACTAATCCTTTAAACTAAAACTATAAAACATGTTTATTAATTGAAATAAAGCTGAAAAAAAAAAAAAACAATATTAGATGAAAAATTGAATAAAAATGATAAACACTGCCTTAGCAGCTAAACTTGACAACCAAACTAGAAATACATAGAAAGTCTAAAACTGAAATAAAAACTTAAAGTAAAGCTAAAAAGATAAATTAAAAAAAGTATTGAAATTATTATAAATTAAATTACAATGAAAAATTAAAAAACAAACTTAAAAACATTAATAATAGTAAATAAATGATTCTAAATTTGAGTGAATATGTCATCAGTGTAATCATGGGTAACGCAGGAGTTTAGGGCTGACCTTCTCCAGTGGTTTCCCAACACGAGAACCAATCAGCTTCCAGTCATTGAGCACCTCCTCAACCCGCGATATGAATCTATAACCACATTAATAATGAATATATGAATCTATAACCACATTAATAATGAATAAATGAATCTACTCCCTCACAGAGTGAAAAACTAATGAAAGCATGTGCTTCCTAATAATTACTGCACCATCACATTATTAAACAATCAATAATATAGAGACCAGTAAAGAAACATGACATTTAGGTAATAACAAATGAGATATAATTATGATGAACTAACACACTAAAAGCTTCCTGAATCAGTCTTGATTTGATAAAGTAGATTGCATAAGTATTCATCCCCTTAACTCAGTCCATAGTTGAAGCAGCTTTACAGTCTCAAGTGTTTTTGGGTCTGATGTGAGCATCTTTGCACATCTGCATTTGGCAATTATCTGCCATTCTTTGCCTCACCTTTTCACCTCTCCATCTCTGTCAGCTTGGACATTTTCTAGAGTCCTAGTTGTTCCAATCGTCTTCCATTATGGAGAATGCTTCTGTCAACCTTCAATGCAGCAGATTTGTTTCTGAACTCTTCTCTAGATCATCGCCTTAACGCAAGTCTGTCACTGAGCTCTACAGGCAGTTATCTTGGTTTTTGCTCTGATCTGCATTTTCAGCTGTTAGACCTTTTCTGAGAGGTGTGTGTCTTTCTAAATCAGACTCATTCAAATGAATTTGCCACAGTTTAACTCCACTCCAAGTGTAGGAACATCTAGAAGCAATATGATGCTCCTGAGATACATCTCCAGTGTCCCAGAAAAGGGTATGAATACTTATGCAACGGGATCTTTTCAGGTTTTTATTTCTAATAAATTTGCACAAATGTTAAAAACGTATTTTTTGCTTTGCCGTTATGGAGTAGGGAGTGTAGATTGATGTGGGAAAAAAGTAATTTAAAGTAGTTTAACATAAGGCAGCAATATAACAAAATGTGAAAAAATTAAGGGTATGAATACTTTCGCAAGGCACTGTATTTGCTGTTTTCCATGAGTTTTTCCTCATCTGTCACTGAACTGGAGCGTTATAATGTGTATAATGCTGTATAATGTGGCTGTTCATATTCATGTCAAAAACAGTAAATGATCATTTGTCTGTGGTGTTTATTCTTGAGCTGAAAACCGAAGCCTGACAAACAGCTGCTCGATTATAAACATCTGCATCTGAATGAAACGACAGTAACACAGCTGCTCCAACAAACACTACACGACTTTACCTCACACAGACTAGTTAAACATCATCTGAAGTGACTTTGGAAAGGGTTTGTTTATTTGTGTACCTCTCCCATTCGGACGCGGTGGTGAAGTCAGTGATTTCAAACACTTCAGACTCGGGCTGAAACACAAACCAGTGACTCTGATTATGACACACACATGACACTTAAAGCACACACATGTCAAATAACTGCGCGTATTCATATGACACATGACACTGACAGAGGATGCAGATAATAATGATGCGCCTTTAGACAGAAACAAACTCACATCACTGTCCGCCGCCATCTTGGCTCTCTGTTTATTTCTGTCCAGGTGCATTATGGGGAATGACGTACCGCCGTCCTGTGCTGCGTCTGTCTGTGAAAACCTAAAAAAAACTCGAACGAACTCACTTTTTGAATAACGCTTTGTCAATTGTAAAATATTACGATTTACGATCTTTCCTTTTTTTAGTTCTGTTTTTGATGCCTGTTTTTTTCTGTAATTATGTTGTTTACATGTTCTATAATAAAAAAGAAGACTTAAAAATTAACAAAATGTCTAATAAAGTAAAATAAAATTTGATATATATCTGACGAGAGCACTATGTGAGAGCGCTATGCTATTAAAATAATAGATTACGCATTATTGTCCTTTGTTGGCGCAATAGAAATGTTAAATAATTTCAGTCCCCTTTCGGGGAATTAATATTATATTAAAAATAAAGAGTTCCTGACAAAACTACATTAAATTATAACCATCCTTTACTTCACATACTAACGTTTATTCGCTTTGTACGAATATGCGAATACATTTAATTCCTGTCACGCTGCGCCTCGCGATTAAACTACATTTCCCAGAGTTCCTCGGTTCGAACTGCTTCCGTGTTCCGATCGCAGCTTCCGGCAGCTGTGAGTTGTCGAATCTATCCGAACCCGCAAAGCCGCTCAGAAGCAGCAGCAGATCTTCATCATCGTCACCTTCATCATGCGCTGGTTTGAGGGCTCAATCCCGGCGGCCATCGCGTCAGCTAAACAGCGCAGATGTGTGTTTGTGGTGGTGATCACAGGTATTGACACTAACAACATCATCATCATCATCATCATCATCATTCTGTCAGACTGCTGTAGTGTGTGTCGATGACAGGTGACGAGGGTAGTCTTCATCAGGTTAATGAGGCGACAGTCATTAGCAGCGCTAGTTTACATCATTAGCTGTCAGTAACATGATTAACGGCGGTTCGGCTCGAATTCAGTCCAATGTGTCCAGAACCGGATCATTTCATGTGAACGATGAGAGATCATGTGATTCAGGAGTGTGTGTGTGTGTGTGTGTGTGTGTGTTATTTACTCTTGTCTGTCTGTATAAGTGTGTAAGTGTGTGTTATTCTCTGTCCTGTGTGTGTAGGGAGTGATGATCAGTCGGCTCAGCTGATGTCCAGTTGGGAGACGGAGAGTGTGTCTGAAGAGGCTCAGAACTGCTGTGTGGCCATTCGAGTGGACGCTCAGAGGTGAGACGTGTGCGATTGTGCGTCAGATCCAGACTCTCGTTGATTTCGTTGGTTAATTTGTCCTTCTCTTGTTCCTCCAGTGAAACATGTGTCCAGTTCTCACAGATCTGTATCCTTTGCTGCTGTTCTGAGGATGGACAGATGGATTGTGATGTTTTGAAGATGTGGGAAACACACTAAATTATAAACACCACCTGTGTTTGAGACTGCACACTCATTCACTCATATCTATATCTATCTATCTATCTATCTATCTGTCTCATATATCGAATGACAAACTGTCTATTGGCACAGACTCCCTGACCCCATTCTAAAATATAAAAGACAACAGATGTACAAAAATGCACAGACAATGTACTCACCCGCTTGTCATCCAAGATGTTCGTGTCTTTCTTTCTTCAGCCGTAAAAAAATTATGTTTTTTGAGGAAAACATTTCAGGATTTCTCTCCATATAGTGGACTTCTATGGTGCCCTGAGTTTGAACTTCCAAAATACAGTTTAGATGCAGCTTCAAAGACTCTAAACGATCCCAGCCGAGGAAGAAGAGTCTTATCTAGCGAAACGATCAGTTATTTTCTAAACAGATTGACAATTTATATACTTTTTAAGCTCAAATGCTCACTATGGAACTCACTATTTATGTACTTTCTAACCACAAACGCTTGTCTTGTCTATGTCTGTGTGAACTCTGTTCTTTCCGGTTCAAGTCAGTTAGGGTATGTCGAAAAACTCTCATCTCATTTTCTCCTCCAACCTTAAAAATCATCCTCCATCGCTGCAGAAGCACCGATCCAGTGTTTACAAAGTCAACGTGCAAAGAAGATCAAACGCCTTTTACGAAAAAAGGTAAAGCAGTGATTAGGAGGATTATTTTGAAGTTAAAGAAGAAAACGAGATGGGAGTTTTTCAACATACCCTAACTGTCTTGAACCGGAATACACAGACTAAGCATGCGCAACGCAGCTGAAACAAGATAAGCTTTTGAAATTGTTTGGCTAGATAAGACTCTTCTTCCTCGGCTGGGATCGTTTAGAGTCCTTTGAAGCTGCATCTAAACTGCATTTTGGAAGTTCAAACTCAGGGCACCATAGAAGTCCACTATATGGAGAACAATCCTGAAATGTTTTCTACTTTTTTCTACTCACTATGGCTGTATACTGTTAGATGTTTTATTTATGTATGTATTTGTTTGTTTATTTATTCATTATTTTTACATTTTTCGACACTCTTTCTCTCTAAACATTTCCCTGAACCCTAGCACTCCCTAATAGACAGAACATAGGGAGTGATTTCAGATTTCAGTTTGCCATCAGTTCGAATGAAGCCTGGTTTCATGCATTCTCTTCTCTTTGAGTTCTACACAGAATATTCTAGAGTGCTACTAGAGGAGATCATTTTGTGACTTTATACTGAAAGGACTGTTCACATCAGGAATGAATATTACTGCAAACATCAGATTTAGAGTCACATGTTCTAGTCACACGGTCTGAAGGCAGACATGGTTTATTATATTGGTTTGTTCTGCTAACAGCACAGCTCCATTGAGACTGCAGAGAGTCAGTCTGTAGATCAGATTCACTCTTTAACTCTGAGCTCCAGATCCGGTGGTGTGCATCCCGTCCAGCTTCTTCATCGGAGAGAACGGCATTCCTCTGGAGGTGATCGCAGGCAGCGTGACGGCAGACGAGCTCAAGCGCAGGATCGACAAAGTCACACAGGTGAACGGATGCTGGCGTTATCAAGCGTTAGTCATTTACAAACATCCAGCCGCTCATGATGGTCAGACTGAAACACTGACACGATGGGTTACACACAACATCAGCTTGACAGTCTAATCATGTGAAGTTAGTTTCATGCACAAACGCACACACACTAACGGACTCTTCTGTCCAGATGCACACGCAGCAGATGGACGGCGCACAGATGAACACGGAGGGATGCGATCAGACGCCCGTCTCTGAGCCGCAGGACGCTCTCAGTCTGAACGCCGCTTCCTCCGACGCGTCTAAAGGTGATGATACGCCTGCTCTGATCGACTGCAGGATGCTTAGGTCACATCTGTGCTTTCACATTGATTTGCATGTAGTTTCAGTCGTGATGTGCGCTGATGCTCTGCCGATTCTGTTTCGGGAGGGTTAGCAGGTTAACATGCAAATGAGAGACATCTATCTGTCGATTCAGAGCTGCTTTGCTGTTCTGGCGTTTTTGTTGAGCACTGGACCGATTCCTCTGTTTCTCCAGAATCCCTGTCTGTGCCGATGGAGGAAGACGGAGCGTCAGGTCACGCGACTCCAGCCGAGGATCAAAGCCTGCCGACGGAAGACGTGTCTCAGCCGGACGATGCCCTGGATTCCAAGGTGGAGAGGTGAGCGGAGCATCGGGGCTTCTGTAGAAACGGCTTTCGGCTGTCAGCATGGATTCAGCTCGTTCTGGATCAACTGTCAAGTGTCCTTTTATATGTGACCCTGGAGCACAAAACCAGTGTTAAGTAGCACAGGTTTAGTTACAGTAGCAATAGTCAAAAATACACTGTATGGGTTAAAATGATCAATTTTTCTTCTACGCCAAAAATCATTAGGATGTTAAGATCATGTTCCATGTAGATATTTTGTCAATTTCCTGTTAATTAAAAAAGTAAATATATCAAAACTTATTTTTGATTATTAATATGCATTGCTAATAACTTCATTTGGACAACAACTGGTGATTTTTCTCAATATTTAGATTTTCGTGCACCCTCAGATTCCAGATTTTCAAGTAGTTGTATCTCAGCCAAATATTGTCCTCTCCTAACAAACCATACATCAATGGAAAGTGTATTTATTCAGCTTTAGATGATGATTCAGATGATGTATAAATCTCAATATCAGATAATTGAGCTTATGACTGGTTTTGTGATCCAGGGTCACATGTGTTTATTCCTGCCCTGATGAACCTGTAGTCCACAAGACACGATAATGAGTAAATCTGAGCCCGATGCACAAACAGCCGTGTTCAAATGTCTTCATGTGCTCTATATCTAACTCTGTGTGTGGTTTCCTGGATGATCCGCAGCGGTGTGTGTGTTTTGTGAGTGTGTTTGTCTGGAGCAGTAAAGCTGTTCTTCAGGAAAATCCTGCAGCTCCTGCACTTTCAGTGACTGTATGATGTTGAGATCACAATTACACAAATCAAACTAATGCTGTCTAACATAACTATCAAATCCAGTGATTGCTTCTTTCAAAAACACTCCTTAAGGTGACTGATATAAAGCATCTTCACTGCAAAAAATGATGTTTTTCCAGTGTTTTTGTCATGTTTTCCAGTACAAAAATCTAGAAATACTTAACAAAAGATACATTTACTTGAGAAGCAAAATGGCATCAGATAATAAGTCTTGTTTCATGAGAAATGTATCAAAATACATGGAGTTAGACAAATCAACTTCAAAGTAAAATTATTATTAATTCTCTGTCCCCCAGATATTTGTTCTTGTTCTTCTTATAAACTTAGTTTTGATCAGTTGGTCAGAAAATAAGACTTAATATCCAGTGTTCTTTTGCTTCTCAAATAGATGTGTCCTGACCAGAGTTGGGGAAAGTTACTTTTAAAAGTAATGCGTTACAATATTGAGTTGCTCCCTAAAAAAGTCTTTTAAATCTGGGCAGGGCTTGTTTGTTTCCTCAGGCTTAGAGAAAAGTAAATCTCCGTCTGTACAGTAGACCGCAGAAGAATAAAAGTCAACTCTTCAACAATAAAAAAAGAAAACAAATGTTAGATTATCTTGAGTCATTTGTGTTTATTAGTATGGATGAATTTGATCATCAAAGGTCGGCAGCAAAGACATCGGTTCATAAAATGGGATTAAATACATAAAGGATATTTGTAATTTTTAACATATTTAATTATTGCAGGTTTGTGTTGAATTTCAGTGTTTTTATTAATTTTGAAGAACACTGGACCTTCTTTTTTAGTGAGTGAGATGAATTAATGCATGTTCACATTTATTCTAGAACTAAAGGAACATCTTACTCACAATTTTAACCTTTTAAATTTTAATCTTTTAATCTGTAAATGTGGGGAAAACTAGCTGGCGTTACTTATTTGAAAAAGTAACTCAGATCTTTTCTTTTTGCATTACTTTACTAGTTACTTGGAAAAACTAATATTATTACGTAACTTGTGTTACTTGTAATGCATTTCCCCAACACTGATCCTGATGTAAGAATCTTCAGATATTGGTACTAAGAAACCAAACAAAAACACAGATGAAGAATATTATGTTTTTTTGCAAAGATGACTGAAGCTGGTAACCCCAGTGGTTTGTGTGTGTCATGTCTATCAAGACAGTTTTTCATGATCTGTTTTTATTCTTCTATGAAGGTTAACAAAGAAGCTGGAGGAAAGACGTGAGCAGAAAAAGAAAGCAGAAGAAGAGGTAACGTTAAGTCTTAGCACACGCTGCGGACGTCCTTTCCATTAAAGAATTAAAGGTAAGCGAGTGTGTCTCCTCTCTCACGGACAGAATGAGCTGAAGAAGGAGGTGGAGAGGCGTAAGGTGGGGAAGGAGATGCTGGACTTCAAGAGGAAGCAGGAGGACGACAAAACCAAGCGGCTGCTGGAGGAGAGGAATCGAGAGAAGGCCGAGGAGCGAGCGGCTAGAGAACGGGTCAAACAGCAGATCGCTCTGGTACTCCTCACACTGTCAGACACTGAAGCGGTGAAGCGCTGAGAGCGTGTTATACAGTGAACATCAGAGACTCACTGCACCACACGACCTCCAGCGCTTTCACAGAAACCCCTTCGTGATAAACATCCTCATCATAACAGTAGATCTAGTGTTCGTGGATCAGGATTATCTCACGCTTTCGTCCACAGGATCGTGCTGACAGAGCGGCCCGTTACGCTCAGAACCAGCAGGAAGCGGAGGCGGCCCGATCAGCAGCGCTTCAGGCCAGAGCCGCCGAACAAGAGGCCAAGAGAGACGCCTCTCAGAGAGAGAGAAGGTGAAGCGCTGCTGAAATCAAGACGCATTACACTCAACATCTGTCCTGATTCAGAACCTTGAGGATTGTTTGCATTGGACTGTTTATCTCAGTTCCTCCCTAGTTTTTCACCACTGCTGTTTTTATTAGGGATGCACTGAATGTTCAGAAACCGAAATTATTCAGACGAAAATAGCAAAAAAAGCTCTTTTGGTGTTTGCGAAAAGTAAGTGAAAAGGCAGAATAAATGATAGCAAACAATGATCAATGATCAAACAGAGGAGTGCACTAATGATCGAACATGTGGTCAGTGTGGAAGCATTTCAAACTGTCTGAGAAAGACTCAGAAATCATTCCCAGCAGCGACAGCGAGAGACTGTTTAGAAGCGCATCGCATGTCTTCATGAGGAGAGAAAGGTTACTGTATGATGACTGAAATCATCCATTAGTCAATCAACTCCAGAACGTTCTGTTGTCTAATACACCAGACACCAATTGTGTTTATTCTGACAGCAGCTCCTTAGCCAGGGTTCAAAGACCAAAGATGACAATCATTCACAAATCTGCTGCTGTCAGCAAACACTAGGACTGAGCTCTTCTTGCGGGTTTACCACTAAATAAAAGACAACATTCAGAAATGTTAGTATCGGCATTTCACTGCTGTTCTGTCAAATAAAAAAGTAAGACTAAAATAATGTTAAAAATCATCCCAACAGCTCTATTAACACATTTATTCTGACATTCTCCTTTGCTCAGCAAGGCTGCATTTATTTGTTCATTATAAACTCATGCCTGATTCAAGAAGGAGCTCTTAGAAATGGCCAAAGAATATTATTTTACAAACTTATTCATTTTAAGTTAAATTGTGCTTTGCTGGTAGGCTATTATGTCTACTAGAATGTTAAAAATGTTTAGTGTTATGTTTTTTTTTTTTCATTATTTAATTTATGCAATGGTAAAAAAAAAATAGGCAAAATACATGGGGGAAAAAAAACAAGAAAAAACGTCTTTAGTAAATTCGGCCCAGGGTTTAATTTTGCTCTGCTTCGGCCAAGAATTTTCATTTCAGTGCATCCCTTGTTTTTAGGCTTCTGTTATCTTGTGAAGCACTTTGGTCCGAGTGCAATACAAACAGGACTTCCCTAATAGGCATCCTTAATATGTAATTCTGGAGTCTATGATTTAAAATAATTCTGTGAAATGAAGTTCAGTGCAACAATGGTAGCATGATTCACCCTCACTGTGTTCTTAAAGCAGTAGTTCACTTCCAGAACAATAATGTACAGATAATGTACTCACCCCTTTGTCATCCAAGATGTTCATGTCTTTCTTTCTTCAGTCGTAACGAAATAGTTTTTTGAGGAAAACATTTCAGGATTTCTCTCCATATAGTGGACTTCTATGGTGCCCTGAGTTTGATCTTCCAAAATGCAGTTTAGATGCAGCTTCAAAGGACTCTAAACGATCCCAGCCGAGGAAGAAGAGTCTCCTCTAGCGAAACGATCGGTTATTTTCTAGAAGCATTTACAATTTATATACTTTTTAATCTCTACACAGAGCTAGACAAGACAAGCATTTGAGGTTAAAAAGTATATAAATTGTAATTTGGTAGATAAGACCCTTCTTTCCTCGGCTGTGATCATTTAGAGCCCTTTGACGCTGCATTTTGGAAGTTTAAACTCGTGGGCACCATAGAAGTCCATTGCATGGAAAGAAATCCTGAAATGTCCTCAAAAAACATAATTTCCTCACGACTGAAGAAAGAAAGACATGAACATCTTGGATGACAAGGGAGTGAGTACATTATCTGTACATTATTGTTCTGAAAGTGAACTACTCCTTTAAGCGTCAGATGAAGAGGTTTCTGCTTTGATGAACACATGAACAGGATGTGATCTGACCGTTGTCTTGACGATCTTCTCCTCTGGTTGTCGCAGTGCGGTTGCCAGGATACAGTTCCGTCTGCCTGACGGCTCGTCCTTCACGAACCAGTTCCCATCAGAGACGCGTCTGCTGGAGGTCCGACAGTTCGCAGCTCAGGTTAGTGTCTGTGGTTATATGTTTAGAACATCACAACAGTCCTGTCAGAAGTGTCTAGCAGTTGTCAGAAGCTGTACACAGTTGTGTAACTCTCATGAATGTTGTCTTCACGCAGGAGGTTGGAAACAGATACGGTCAGTTCTCGCTGGCCACCATGTTCCCCAGGAGAGAGTTTACAGCTGAAGATCTGGACAAATCACTGCTGGAGCTGGAACTGGCCCCCAGCGCCTCCATCGTACTGCTTCCTGTGAGACACACACACACACACACACACACACACACACACACACACACACACACACACACACACACATGTGCACTCACATGCACACACACTTAAACCCACACACACCGATTCACACATTTCACATATTAAACGCTTTTAATCAGGTAAACAGTTTTAAGTTTTGATCAGTAAATAAATGTCAAATTCCTCCCTCAGAGATCAGAGTTATTATTAATCATTATTTATTAAATAAGTGTTAAGATGACTCATGCATTTTTGCTTAACTCTTTAAGTGCCCCCCCCCCCAATTTTTTAACATAGATTTGAAAGTGCACTATCCAAACTTAAATTGTTATAATTCATGAATGCTTTGGCATAAAGACCTATGGTTGGACTCTTTTTTTTAAGAAAACTTAAAAAAACTCAATGAAAAACTGAGAATTTTTTTAAATGTATTTTTCTGTAACAAATGTCTAAATTTCTCTGTGAATATTACTTCTATCAAAAAATAACCACCAAATATGGAATCTTGAGACCTTTCCAATGATATGTGTTTTGTCAAGATTATACAAAGGTTTGATTCTAAAAGATCGCAGTACATCTTGTAATATGACACTTGACTCCACCCACTAAGGGGAGGAAACCGCTAAAAGATTTTAAAGTACCGTTTTCATGGTTAAACAATGTCTGATTTAACAGGATGAATTCTGAGCTTTCAAATGATATATAATTTGTGATGATTAATAAAATATGTGATAGAGTACAACGACAACCATTGGGCCTGCTGGTGACACTTAAGGGGTTAAAGGTGAAGACCCTACTCAATGCCTGTTTTGCAAGACTCCCCTTTCTGTCAAACATGTTTTATTGGATCCTGGCTTTTTCCAAAGTTGGATAAATGTTCTCAATGTATGCAAAGTAGTGCATATTTAATTACATAATGGATCATTTGCATATTCAAACATAACATTTCCGAAAACTTGATGCAAAACAGTGTCTAGGTTTAGTCACATGATGCATGAATGCTCTCCTGTGATTGGTCCCTGCAGCAGTCCAGCCGTCCATCCAACACTGTGGTGCACTCGTCTGCTGGCGGAGGCGTGTGGGCCATGCTGGGATCGCTGCTGTACCCGCTGCTAGCCGTCTGGAGGTTCATCAGCGGCTTCCTGTTCAGCAGCCCTCCTCCACCCGCAGCCGCACAGAGCCAACAAGCAGCCACCGCGTACGCCTCCGGCTCCGGCTCCAGCTCCGGCTCCAGCTCCAGCTCCGCCACAGAACCAAAGAGGTGCGTCTGTGACCCCACTCTGACCCCACTCTGACCCCACTCTGACCCCACTCTGACCCCACTGTGACCCCACTGTGATTTCAGTTACCTTAGTTTAACCCACTGTGACCAGAGCCGTAGAGAAACAGAGTTGCGACACTCTTTGATCTCGCCGCTTCATGGAGCGCTCAATAGTTCCAAACAGCTCTGCGCTGTCAATGTGTTTGAATGGGTTTAAGAAGGATAGACAGCAGTTTTACTATATTTGCAGCAATTTCGAGTAATTATTAACACATAATGTGCATTGATTGTGTATTGATAACTTCTCTGAATACACTTTACAATCGCATTTTATTCTGGGGAGTGATAAAGAGACATCATTAATATGTTCTCATACTCTTTGACAGTCAAATGTGACCAAACACCTTCAGTGTAACTTTTATTCAATTAAATAATACATAGTTCAGTTCTGTTTAGTTAATATTTTGAGGAGTTGTTTTGTACTAAATAATATGTGCAATAATGATCCTGACCATTTAAAAGATAACATTTTCTAATATAGTATTTATATTACAGTTAGTGTAATATTTAAGGTTAAATACATTTGAATGTGTATTTGGACACGATCAAACACTCATTTTTTTATATGTTTCGATTTAACGATTTAATGTTAAATAAATAAAGTAATTTACTCGTGTTATTTTATGATATTCAAATATACAACATAAGTGAATATTATAAAAGGCAAGCAAATATGGCATTTAACATCATAGAAAAGATGAAAATAGGCAGCCAATTGCATTCAGCATACATTTTTATCATATTTCTTGAATCTGAAACTCATTCAACCTCCTACAGAGAGAGAAAGATTGCAGAAAGACTTAAAAACGTAAAAACTGACAACTAGTATCTGGTTATGTCGCTATTACGGTGTTTCTCACGTTATCTAACTGCAATTACAGTATAACTGTTTATTATCTAACGATAAACATTAACTATAACACACTTCATTAAACACCACTGCTGGACAGTTTTTCGAGAGGTCAACTGATGTGTTAAAATGTAAAAGAATGCAGTAATTTCTTCAGTTTACCAGCGACTGTGCTTGAGAAGCGCTGAAATGAATGGGCTTCAATGCAGGAGCTATTGGTTGTTTGGAACTATTGTCCGCTCCATCACACGCTTTACTTCCTCATTCCTCAGTTCCTATAGAAGCCCATGGGAGTGTCTCAACTCTGTTTCTCAACGGTTGAGACCTCACAGACTTCCTTTTTCCAGTCAGGGTTTGGTGTCAGAGTAGTGTGTGTCAGTGAGATAGGGATGAATGTTCAGTCAGTTCTGCTCACTCTGCTGTTTTGTGCTCCAGAGATGCGGTTCGTAAGAGGGTTCTTGAGAAGAGGCCAGAGGACTTCAAGAAAGATGGGAAAATTTACCGGCTAAGGACTCAAGAAGACAACGAGGACGACAACAACACCTGGAACGGCAACTCCACGCAGCAGATGTAGAGCTGAGCCTCGTCTGTGGGTTTGAGTGTGTGTCGGTCGTAACGGTGGGTTTATCATTTAGGGCTGTGATTTCCATTCCCCTGTTCCTCCAGCTCTGCTCCGCATGGGTCAGTCAGATCAGGTTAGCCTAACTCGCTTCAACAGAGATCCTCTGCGCACCCAATACTTTAACCAGGACGACTCTAGGCTTGAGAAACGCAGGTTTCGACGCGTTTGATGCGGATTGATTTAATACAGTAACCGCTGCTGTCTGACGCGGTCTGGTGTGAATATCTGACGGTTTGTGGCGTTTTATACGGCGGCTTTGACCCCACAGCGTCGTAAACCGCCTCAACAACAGAATGTCTTTCTACTAGTTTGAGCAGAGATGCTACTTGATCCTTTAACCATAGAATAAAAGATGTTTTTCAATCAAACGCTTCGGCTGCACTCGTTCTTCTCTTCTGATTTTGATTCTTCTGGAACTGTCTTTGTTTTCATTCATGTACAAGTGTAGGATTCTACAAATTGATTCATCGTGTGACTCAATCATTTGCTAAAACACATGCGGTTACTGTCATCTGTTGTACTCCGTGTGATCGTGTTTTGTAATTCATATTAAAGGTAAACATATTTTGGGTTCTCATTCCTGATTTCCTGTATCATTGGTCTGGTTTCTTCATGCGGTCTTACAGAGATCAGAAAGTCAACCGAGGCAGATTACAAATGTGTTTATTATCATTATAAAGGTTCAGACAGAAGCAAACATTTGTGTATCAAACTAAATTAAACGTTCATACACTAATGATTAAAACACTGCATTAAAGTGCGGCTCTTTCTCCGGTAGGGTTGTCAAATGAATAATTAACTAACAGAATGCAATAAAACATGATCTTCATAACAGGAAACTCGAGAGCATGTCGCATGTAAAGGCCTCCAGCAGATGACGATGTAAGGGTCAGAGGTCAATGATTGGCTGATGTTTGTCAATTTTATGATATATTCACATAATAAAGCTGTTTATTGTCTGTTCAGTCATTTATTCATGTATCACACAAATATAAAAATTCTGTCATCATTTACTCGCCTACAATTCGTTCCAGGTTCTGTCTTCTAGTGAACACCAAAGAAGAGATTTGGAAGAATGTTGGTAACCAAACAGTTGCTGCTCCCCATTTGTTTAAATAGTATGGAGAAAAAACCCAATATGGCAGTCAATGGGAACCAGCAGCCGTTTTGGAACAACATCCTCATGCCACTGATAACAGTTTTCATTTTTTGTCAACTTTCCAATTTATTAATTAATGAATTGGCATATCCTGTAATTAATAATGTGATTTTTGTCAGATGACAGCCCTACTGAAGAAAGTTATGCATAAAAACATTTGTCCATGTATTTGTAACTGTAAAGGTACTCCAGACTCTCCCATGATCTCCGTCAGCAGCATTCAGGGTCGATGTTTTAGAGTTTGTTGGAGGACTAAATGGATTTGAAGGTGATGAGGTACTCTGGATACGCTCCTGCATCACAGAACACCACGAAGATGAAGGGATTCTGTAGGCTGTCCACGGCACAGTCGTGTAGTCCGGCCTGAGGGTCCGCAGGGTTGATGGGGTCCGGCTCCTTCATTCCTCCTCTGCTTTTACACAGTGACCCCGTCACCACTCTCGCTCTGTAGATGTACTTCAGCCCGTTTTCTGGGCTGGAATACTGGTCCTGGCAGGAGTACCAGGCATCTCTAGCGAAGTAGGTGCCGTCCCCGTGAACAACCGCTTTAAACAAAGGGTCACAGGTCAGTATTGTCAAACTTCAACAGACCAAATGTGCAAATGAAGACCTGAGACGTACCGTTTCTCCCACAGAAGCTCCGGTTGAATCCGTTCTTGTTGATTTTCTGGCATATGTCTTTGGTGGTTCCGTGATAAAGCAGGCGCTCGTTTGTCTGTTTGGGGTATTTCTTATCCACCGCCTGTTTCAGAACAGAGTATCTCTGCCACTGCGACTGACTCTGAATCCTGTCGATCTGAAATCATTTCAGACGTGGTTAAACGAGTACTTCACTTTCAGAACAAAAATTGAGATAATGAACCTTGTCATCAAAGATGTTCATGTCTTTCTTTCTTCAGTCGTAAGGAAATTGTTTTTTGAGGAAAACAACTCAGGGATGGTTCTCCATATAGTGGACTTCAGTGGTGCCCTGAGTTTGAACTTCCAAAGTGCAGTTTCATAGGGCTCTAAACGATCCCAGCTGAGTAAAAAAGGGTCTTATCTAGACAATTTATAACTTTTTAACCTCAAATGCTTGTCTCGTCTAGCTTGGCAAGACGACCGTTTGAGATTAAAATGTATATAAATTGTGAATGTCTTTATAAAACAACCGATCGTTTCGCTAGATTAGACCCTTCTTCCTCGGATGGGATCATTTAGAGTCCTATGAAACTGCTATTAAACTGCATTTTGGAAGATCACACTCGCAGACACCATAGAAGTCCACTATATGGAGAGAAATTCAGAAATGTTTTCCTCAAAAACACCGACATAAAATCTGAATCATCTCCTAATTTCCAAACTCCCATCAGTGCATGTTATTCCAATTTTTATAACTCTTGCTTGACCTTCGTCTAATCTGACATCATCACTTCCACTTATTTATAACTATTCACTCAATGCATCACGGAGAAGATCAAGTTCTTATTTTTCTCATTAAATATTATGCTTTTTTGCATTTGGCACAGCGACATGCATTGAAGCTATACATTGTTTTCCATTTATTTGTGCATTCTCTGATAACTGAACCCCTGTTTTTGCCATACTTTACTGTTTGAACTGTAAGAATGCTTCCATATTGAATTATTCCCAAAATAAGTCACTTGACTTTAAGTACTGATGCTAGTGTTCTTGACGTCTAATGTTTGGTCATGTCTGAGTTATTTTACCTGCTGAACCTGGACGGGCTTCACATCTTTGTGTTTGCTGGATTTCAGAAAGGCTGTTTCTATGTTCTTGTACTCTGCTGAATCTGATTTTAATGTGATTATTTCTAAATCCCGTCCATCCATTTTGCTCCACGTTGGAGGAGGATGAATGATTGCTGAGAAACAAACAAGCAAAGTTACAGAAAAGAACAGTTTCTGACAACATAAATCTTTTTTTGGAAGGACAAAAGTCCTGGATTTCCACACTGTGATCAATGCCAACTCGTACCCGTGTCAGAATCTCCTAGCAGAGTCCTCTTGATCCTGCAGGTCTCCTGCTTGCTGTTTGTGAGCTTCATCTCGTTGAAGTCCACCGTGTAGCTCTCTCCTTTCTCCTGGTACTGGAAGCTCTTCATCTTGCGGTGGAAGGCGAGCTCGATGTCGTAGCTGATGCCTGCCTCCAGAGACTCCCAGCGTTCTCCTCTCACCACCTCCCAGCACAGCGTCTCCTTCAGGCGCTTCACCTCACCTTCACGCGTCTCTCGGTCTCGCGCTTCTTGGAGGAAGGTGCTTATCTTCAGCACGGCATCCAAGACGTCGTCTTTCTTCCCTGATACCGTCAACTTATCCGAACCGCTCACCAGAACGCTGACTTGATTGGCTCGGCTGAGGGTCACGATGGCCTTCTTGTCCTTTTCGGGAAGGTCCGCGATGTGGCTCGACGGGACGTCTTTACTGCTGCACTCCTCAGAGACCAGCTCATCCAGGAGCTTCTTGACCTTGGCGAGGTTCGTAGGGGACGTCCCGTAAACCTCAACGGCCATAACGGGGAACGATACGGCGGCCGTTTCTTTGACTAGACAAAAAGCTGTTCGTTGTGTCGGCACAGGAGTCACCGGCGGCTGGAGGGGTTTGACCTGAGGCGCTGTTTGGAAAACACAAGTTAAAGTGAGCAGGTCAGTTCCTCACACTGACTGTACGTTCATGGGCTGAAACATACCAGAAGCGTTTCTAGAAATCTTCTTGCACTTCTTGACCGCTTCCTGAAAGTCTGGCAGCAGTTTCGTTTGGAAGATCACGATGTGGACGCGCTTCAGATGTTTCGGCGAGTCCTTAACAAAGTCTGTCAGAGCTTCGGTCATTGCATTGGCGACTCCTGCTGAGGCCAAGTTTCCTGCTCCTGAAGGACATCAAGAATTTTAGGATCATGCAGATATCTTCATTTGGTTTGGCTTATCTGTATTCCTGAATAGATGAGCTTACCTGTTCCGAGAGCCGGGAATGAAACTGACTGAATCTTATTGTCTTCGCACATCCTCAGAACTTTGTACACGGAGCTGCTGATGCCTTTCTCAGTGGTCTGCCCAACCATATGGACGATGTGTTTGATATTTGAGAGATTCCCAGCTTTGGTCAAGATCATGCCGTCGGCAGGCTGAGGCGCTTTAATGAGGAGAGAACGAATGAACAATTGTTCTGTTAGAGCAGGGGTATCTAGTTCTGCTCCTGGAGGGTCACTGTCCTGCAGAATTGATCTCTAACCCCAACTAAACACACCTGACCCAAGGCAATCAAAGGTCTTCAGGATTACTAAAATCTTCAAAACAGGTATTTTGGGACAGAGGTCAGACAGAGGTCTTCAACCCTGCTCCCGGGGACCCACTCTCATGGAAAGTTTATTTCCAAATGGCTTAAAGGCTTAACTCCACCTCAAAATGGAAATGTTGTCTTCAGAAGATATTTTGGATGAAAACCAGGAGCTTTTTGGCTGCCACATTGATTGCCAAGTAAATACCACTGTCAAGACCCAGAAAAGCATGAAAGGCATCTGCCATCAGAGGGTCAATCTGAATTTTTTACTCAGCAGTCAATGGGACAGCCAAAACGCTTTTCATCCAAAATATCTTAAATTGTGTTCTGAAGACGAAACAACGACATGGAGGTAAGTGATTAATGACAAAAAATTTCATTTTGGGGTGAAGTACACCTTTGAGCACACCTGCCTCTAATTTTCAAGCAGTCTTGAGGAGCTTGATTGGCCGCTTCAGGTGTGTTTGTTTAGGGTTGTAGCTAAACTCTTCAGGATAATGGGTCCCCAGGAACAGGGTTGAAGACCTCTGCTTTAGGACATTTGCCCTCCAGGACCCGGGTTGGACACCGCCGTGTTAGAAGTTAATCAGAAAGGCTTATACTTCTGACTGTTGACTGAAGCTGAAGTTTGTACCTTTTGATTTGCACTCGTCCACCACCGTTTGTCCTGACGCTTTGAGAATGGCTCCTGATACACCTGCACATGAGGACATTCACTAGAACTGAGCCCCACATCCAATCAGTTCTTCAACTGCTACGTTTCCTGTGTCATGTACCGAATGTCTAGACAATAATCATTCCTCCGATTCAGAGCGATATCACAAACAAACTCACCTGTGTTCAGATCGAGGCTTGTAGTCGTGCTGTTTACAATGGCCTCCACAGTTTCTTTGGTGATGTCTCCGCACAACACCTTGACTTTAATCGGGCCCATCAACACCTCCACTGGGTTCGCTGGTGAAATGTAAAGGTTTTAGCAAATTTGGAAAGCCTATAGCAGCACATTTTCTAAAGGTTGCATAATCAAACGCTGCATTACCACTGCCATCGGGTTCTTCGTCAGACGATGAGATTTCTTCCGTTGAGCTGTAATCATTCCACTCCTCCTCCTCCTCCTCATCATCATCATCATCATCTTCTTCACTGTCCTGTTTGCAAAAAAAATTACATTTGATGTTTCATATATCAACAGGACACTTGAAAAGTATCGTTCAACTCTGAATAATCAACTCTAGGTTATGCTGAAGCATGTGGCATCTCTACCTGTGTATCCGCAATCCATGTTTTAAGACCTTTCTGAAACTCCTGAAGGACGTTGTCTCGGTCAATAACAATGTAGATGAGCTTGATCACAGTTGAGGCGTTTTGAGACAGATGATCTTCAAAGCCCTGCAGCATCGCACAGATAGCGTCTGCACCCTGAACACCTCCGCCACCTTTAACAAGAGCCATTAGACGGAATGAGACACAAGCCCACCATGACCAGCACACGCCGCGTTCAAGAGCATCATCGTACCGGTGCCCACGGCGGGGAAGGAGACCGTGGTGATCTGCTTCTCCTCACAGCGCTCCAGAACTTTCTTCACGCGTGATCTGGTCTCTGCCGCCGAGTGCGGTCCCACCATGTGAACGATGAAGTCACAGTGAAGGTTTCCACCGCTGGACACGGCTGCGACGTCATTCTGGAGTGGACCTTCAGAGCGGAATTGGTTTGAAGAAAGACATTTGTTTACCAGACATTCAGTATCAATGCAGCCTCATGTCTACAGCCTAAACATAGCCAAGCTTATATCCAGATTGTCTCTTGCTCATGCCGTTGAAGATTAACAAGGTTTTATTGTTTGGTGTAACATTCTCACCGTGCTTTTGACACTCCTGCTCCACAGACGCTCCAGCCGCTTTAAATATGGCACCAGACACACCTGCAGGACAGGTGGGACACATTGAACTGACCACACTTTAAAATGGCCACAAACACACACACACACACATTGTTGTCTTCTGGTGTAGATCCATGGCTTATTTTAAAGCAGTGTTTCCCAACCATGTCCCTGGAGATCCAACATTTGCATGTCTTGGAGTCTCTCCTAATGAGCTGATGACTATAATCATGTGTGTTTGATTAGGGACACATGCAAAATGTGCAGTTTTGCAGGCTCTGGGAACATGTTTGTCAGCCACTGTTTTAGTGATTAACTGATGTGTTGATATAAAAGTGTCGGGCTGGTGTATTCTGCCCTCCAAAGGCAAAGTGCAGTAACTAAGCCAACACTGAAACTGAGAAAAATGCCTTTAAAAATGTTTACACCAGCTAGTCAAACATGTTGACACTCTCGTTTCTCTAAAATGGGACAAAGTTGAACCAGGAAACTTTGCCATAAGACAAAACAGTTGTCACAAAGTCCATTTTAATCCTTAATTCAATTTTGACCAAATGTGTAGTTACTGCGTGTTGCCTTTGGAGGGCAGTATTGTGAGGTATATTTAATCATACAGACCTCCTCTCAGGCTCATGTCTCTGTTGGTGGTGTTTACAATCCCTCGGACAGTTTCATTAGTGATGTCACCTTTCTTTACCTCAATTCTGACGCTTCCAATTTTGACTATAGAAGATGGGAGAGATTTAAAATGTGAACACTTAATATTCACTCTTGGAAATATCAAGAAATTTGTACATGAAAAGACTGAGCATATTTATTTGTGTATCAGCATGGAAACGTAGTGTTCTCTAAACCTTGATTTTCAGGCATCTTGCTGGATTCAGGCTGAAGAAAAACACAAAATGTAACAAAATTAAAACTAGATGAAAAATTTGTCAAGACAAACTGTAAGTTGGCTTGAGAAAACCAGACAAGGAAGTTAGAAAGCTTTAAAAAGTTTGAGGGTTTTAAGTTTAACTGTTTTAAGCCTGAAATAGTTTGAAGTTTGTAGTTTTAAAAGCTTTGTTAAAAGTTGATAGATAAGTTACTAGCATGTTTCTATCATGATTAGCATTTTTCTAACATGTTTCTAGTGTGATTAGCATGTTGCTAGCATGATTAGCATTTTTCTAACATGTTTCTAGTGTGATTAGCAAGTTGCTATCATGTTTCTAGCGTGATTAGTGAGTTGCTATCATGTTTCTAGCGTGATTAGCGAGTTGCTATCATGTTTCTAGCGTGATTAGTGAGTTGCTATCATGTTTCTAGCGTGATTAGCGAGTTGCTATCATGTTTCTAGCGTGATTAGCATGTTGCTAGCATGATTAGCATTTTTCTAACATGTTTCTAGTGTGATTAGCAAGTTGCTATCATGTTTCTAGCGTGATTAGCGAGTTGCTATCATGTTTCTAGCGTGATTAGCGAGTTGCTATCATGTTTCTAGCGTGATTAGCGAGTTGCTATCATGTTTCTAGCGTGATTAGCGAGTTGCTATCATGTTTCTAACGTGATTAGCGAGTTGCTATCATGTTTCTAGCGTGATTAGCGAGTTGCTATCATGTTTCTAGCGTGATTAGCGAGTTGCTATCATGTTTCTAGCGTGATTAGCGAGTTGCTATCATGTTTCTAGCGTGATTAGCGAGTTGCTATCATGTTTCTAGCGTGATTAGCGAGTTGCTATCATGTTTCTAGCGTGATTAGCGAGTTGCTATCATGTTTCTAGCGTGATTAGCGAGTTGCTATCATGTTTCTAGCGTGATTAGTGAGTTGCTATCATGTTTCTAGCGTGATTAGCGAGTTGCTATCATGTTTCTAGCGTGATTAGCATGTTGCTAGCATGATTAGCATTTTTCTAACATGTTTCTAGTGTGATTAGCAAGTTGCTATCATGTTTCTAGCGTGATTAGCGAGTTGCTATCATGTTTCTAGCGTGATTAGCGAGTTGCTATCATGTTTCTAGCGTGATTAGCGAGTTGCTATCATGTTTCTAGCGTGATTAGTGAGTTGCTATCATGTTTCTAGCGTGATTAGCGAGTTGCTATCATGTTTCTAGCGTGATTAGCATGTTGCTAGCATGATTAGCATTTTTCTAACATGTTTCTAGTGTGATTAGCAAGTTGCTATCATGTTTCTAGCGTGATTAGCGAGTTGCTATCATGTTTCTAGCGTGATTAGCGAGTTGCTATCATGTTTCTAGCGTGATTAGCGAGTTGCTATCATGTTTCTAGCGTGATTAGTGAGTTGCTATCATGTTTCTAGCGTGATTAGTGAGTTGCTATCATGTTTCTAGCGTGATTAGCGAGTTGCTATCATGTTTCTAGCGTGATTAGCATGTTGCTAGCATGATTAGCATTTTTCTAACATGTTTCTAGTGTGATTAGCAAGTTGCTATCATGTTTCTAGCGTGATTAGCGAGTTGCTATCATGTTTCTAGCGTGATTAGCGAGTTGCTATCATGTTTCTAGCGTGATTAGCGAGTTGCTATCATGTTTCTAGCGTGATTAGCGAGTTGCTATCATGTTTCTAACGTGATAAGCGAGTTGCTATCATGTTTCTAGCGTGATTAGCGAGTTGCTATCATGTTTCTAGCGTGATTAGCGAGTTGCTATCATGTTTCTAGCGTGATTAGTGAGTTGCTATCATGTTTCTAGCGTGATTAGCGAGTTGCTATCATGTTTCTAGCGTGATTAGCATGTTGCTAGCATGATTAGCATTTTTCTAACATGTTTCTAGTGTGATTAGCAAGTTGCTATCATGTTTCTAGCGTGATTAGCGAGTTGCTATCATGTTTCTAGCGTGATTAGCGAGTTGCTATCATGTTTCTAGCGTGATTAGCGAGTTGCTATCATGTTTCTAGCGTGATTAGCGAGTTGCTATCATGTTTCTAGCGTGATTAGTGAGTTGCTATCATGTTTCTAGCGTGATTAGCGAGTTGCTATCATGTTTCTAGCGTGATTAGCATGTTGCTAGCATGATTAGCATTTTTCTAACATGTTTCTAGTGTGATTAGCAAGTTGCTATCATGTTTCTAGCGTGATTAGCGAGTTGCTATCATGTTTCTAGCGTGATTAGCGAGTTGCTATCATGTTTCTAGCGTGATTAGCGAGTTGCTATCATGTTTCTAGCGTGATTAGCGAGTTGCTATCATGTTTCTAGCGTGATAAGCGAGTTGCTATCATGTTTCTAGCGTGATTAGCGAGTTGCTATCATGTTTCTAGCGTGATAAGCGAGTTGCTATCATGTTTCTAGCGTGATAAGCGAGTTGCTATCATGTTTCTAGCGTGATTAGCGAGTTGCTATCATGTTTCTAGCGTGATTAGCGAGTTGCTATCATGTTTCTAGCGTGATTAGCGAGTTGCTATCATGTTTCTAGCGTGATTAGCGAGTTGCTATCATGTTTCTAGCGTGATTAGCGAGTTGCTATCATGTTTCTAGCGTGATTAGCGAGTTGCTATCATGTTTCTAGCGTGATTAGCGAGTTGCTATCATGTTTCTAGCGTGATTAGCGAGTTGCTATCATGTTTCTAACGTGATAAGCGAGTTGCTATCATGTTTCTAGCGTGATTAGCGAGTTGCTATCATGTTTCTAGCGTGATTAGCGAGTTGCTATCATGTCTCTAACGTGATTAGCGAGTTGCTATCATGTTTCTAGCAGCATGTTTCTTTCTCAAGCCAACTGAACAATAAAATAAATCTGGACATTATTATTTTGTTATGTCATTAGTATTAACCTTATTGCACGTTTTAAAATGGTCACGAAAGGCATCAAAGATCTTGTGTTCAAAGGGCACTATAGTGATGCTCCGGAGGCAGGGTGAGTTCGGCTCCTTCAAATGGTTCTCGATTGCTGCGAGGATGGCTTTGATCGAATCTTTGGGGGCAAAGCCACCTCTTCCTGCGGAAAACAAGATTATTGCTCAGGGCTTGATATTTCCTCACAGTGCTTTAAGAAACAATATTTTTCAATAAGAGAGAAAGTGCTTGCTGTCATGCCTGTTCCAATGGCAGGAATGGCCAGAGTTGTGACCGTTTTGGCCTCACAGAGGTTCAGAACCTTCTCCAGGGAGGATGTGATGTCGGCGGTGTTTTCCGGTCCAACCATCTGTGCGATATACTTACACTGAAGCGCTCCGCCACTCGTCATCACTGCCGCACCTGCTTTCACTGGAGCTACACAAGCAGATGTGAATGAAATGAGCGCTCCCATTGGAATATGAGCATCTGTGTACTCCACTGACAGAAAGAGACGGTGATACCTTGCTTTTTGCATTCGTCAACAACAGATTTTCCAGCAGCTTTTAGGATGGCACCAGAAACACCTGTAAATGGAAACGCGGTACGGTATGAACATCTCTGTATTAGGTTAATTTGCTGTAAAGATAATGACCCAAATCTTTGAAGTACCTTCAGGATGATCTACATGCTTTAGCATGAAAGGTAAAAGTATAATGCTGTTTAGTATACTGTAGATGCTGCAGCAATGAAACACTTACCAGTGTTGAGATCTAAACTTTTGTTGGTTGAATTCACAATGACATCCGCCGTCTCTTTAGTGATATCCCCCTTTTTCAGGTATATAGGCACACCATTGACCAGCACTGATTGAATTCCAAATCATGCGAAAACAAAAGTACATAAGTGACTTCTAACCCTTCAGATGGAGTCTGTAAAACACCAGCAGTGAAATCGCCAAAGCAGGTCAATCTGTATATACAGTACCTCTCGTGCCCGATCTGTGTTTAAAATTCAAGGATTGTAGAGGAACCGATGTAGATGTGTCAGGAAAGCCCTGTTAAAAAAATCAACATAGGCGATGGTTAATAAAACATGCTAAACACTGTTAAAGGAACACTCCACTTTTGGAGAATGAGCCTATTTCCAAAAAAAGTGGAGTGTTCCTTTAATAAACGTTTGAAGTTTGCATATAGGAGGATCATACTAGTTCCTGGATCAGAGTGTTGTACTCCTCAACAATCTTGTCATCTGAGTCCACTATACTGATGTGTCTGATGTGTTTGGGGGAATTCTGATGGTCGCTGCAGAACTGCAGTACGGCGGCTCGGAGCGCCACGCAACTGTCTTTGACGGAGAAACCAAAGCTTCCGCAGCCGATCGCCGGAAGTGCGATTGAAGTGCATCCTTTTCCCTCGGCTTTCAGGAGGCTGGTATGAACGGCTGATTGAAGGTAATGAGAGTCCAGTCTCTGTCCTTTCTGAGGTAAGACGGCGTAAATGAGCGTCCCGGCGCTGAGGTTTCCAGCATCGCTGAGCACCACGTCTCCAGCCAGAAGACTCTGCTGTTCCTTCTGCTGAGCTTTACACACCTCCGTAATCTTGTCTCCGCCAAACTGGAGAAAGCGCTGAGCGATAGGGTTACTGAAGGCTAGATTGCCGTTGACTGGACAGGTCAAAGCGTCGGCTGTAGAATGGTGCAGGTCTCCTTCTGTGATGCTCAGAGTCACGTTATTGCCTATTTTGTGTGCGAAGCTCTTCGGAGGGCCGGACTTCACCACATGCTCTTGTGATAAACACAGGCTGCACTGCATCTCCTTGGCTTTGGTCTTCACATTGGCTTCGTGTTTCTCCAGAACCTTTGCTTCTCCTGCTTTGCAGTATTTATGGCTCTCCACAACGATGGATGATAGTTGCTGCTGCACAATACGCACGGCGTCTTTGATGTTGTCTTTAGCCGCTGTGACCTTCAAACAAGGAGAGTTTGACGTTCTGTTAGCGAGTATTGCCGCGCCGAGGCGCTTGAGTTCAGGAAGCTCAGAGAGATTCAGGCAGGAGTCGACGAATTCAACCTCTCGCACAGATTTGAGAGGGACGTTCTCAGTCGTTGGTTCTTTGTTCTCCAGATATCTCCTCACTTTTCCTGTAACATCTGCGACTGCACTAGAAAACCCACAGATTATGATTTGCGTGTCTGATTGTGTGATCCTGATGTTGTGAGATTTTTCATCTTGAAGATTCCTAAGAAAGCGAGTCCAAGTTTCATCGGTTTTATTGGAAGAAAGCGGTATCAACTCTTCTTTGAGAATCTCACTTATTTTGTTTTCAGCTTTCTTCAGGTTTTCGTTCTCAACCAATATCCCAAAGAAATCCTGTCGGTTTAGAAGTATCGCTGGGATGTGGCTGGGGAGAAAGTAGTCTTGCTCAAACTTTTTAAGATCCAGTGACTTTAGAAAGTGAATGAGATGTGAAGAAAGCTTCAGCTGGTGTGTGATGATGTTCTTCTGTGTTTGCTTGATGAGCATCTCCACTGAATGAACCTGATCCTTCAGACCTCTGAGGGAAACGATGTTCTGCTTCTCATCATGAGATAAACTCACCTGCCCTAATGTAGACTCCACGCGCTCTTTCATTAGATCAAACGTCTCTCTGCAGTCCAGTTTAATTTCCACCTCGATTGTATTTCTCTCCACTTCCACCTCAACAGTGGTTTTCTTCAGGAGGGTCCTGATCTTGTCTGACAGCAGCTTGACCTCTTCTTTCACACCAGCGATTACGACTGTAGAGTCGAGCTCCCTGTAGAAGAGCGCCGTATCGATCGAGACGAGGCCGTTACACTCGAGCTCAACTCTGGTCCAGACGTCCTTCTCCGTCGGCAGCTCTGTTGTGTCGAACCTGCTCAGAAAAGACTCAACTTCCCTCGTTGTCTTGGTCTCCCACGTGGGTGCAATCTGCAGCGCAGCCAGCGACTCTTTGTTGACGTCCATCTCCAGGATCAGTCCGTTAGCCGTAGCGCTGCTGTCAATGAGCACTTTGGCATGAAACTGTTTGGCGTCACTCTCCAGCTGTTTTCTACATCGCTCATTGGTTTCAAAGAAACGGAGCAGCTCCTCACTGACAGGAAGGTTCACTTTTGTGGATATTTGATCAGTCAGGGTGGGTTTTTCTCCAGTTAAAGCCTTTTGTAAACTTGAGTAGAACAGTGAAGCTTGAACTTCTGAGCCGCAAACATTGTGTTTTTGTTCCACCACTGCATGCGCATCTATTAAAATAGACAGGACAGGTACATTTTCATGTTAGGTTTGTTCTTCATATTTTAGCCCTTGCTTTCCCAGTCAGAAATGACAGGCCTGCTTGTAAACCTATCATTATGTTATATTATCACCAAATCCTGGATTTAGCGTACATTTACAAGACGTCAATGTACTAAAAAATTACAATATTGTCAAAACAATCCTGGTTTACACTGATCTGCGAAAATGACTAAAATCGCTGTATCATTCAAACGATCAATCAGTTCCAAAAGATGAACACAAAACCTGTGCTAATTAAAATAAATCAAATTGATTAAAAGATTGAATCCAATATTTGTAAAAAAAAAAAAAAAACACAACATGTTACATTACCATTGCACAGTATTATTAGTTAAGGGGAGACCCTACAGGCACAAACGCTGTTTTTTCATGCACCTGTCAAGTTTGAGATTTTGGGCTTTTTTGTTTTTCATAAAGTGTTTTTTCAGACTAGTGGAAAGAAAACACCCCAAAGACACTGTTAAGTCTTTCTTTTATAGCACTTTATCTGTTTGTGTCAATAGATTTCAATTACAAAACATATTTTTAAAAACCAAGAGTTTTTTTCTCCTACACTGAGCCATAAATCTCCACTTCAGCAGCACTTACACACACCACACTTTACATTTGTATTCCTGTCTATATCCTGAAGGTTTTTACAAAGGGATTTGTTCGTATAGAATTAGCTTGATTTTATACAACAATTTATTTCCCCCAAAAATTGTTAAAAATATAGTGTTTCCTGTCTGTTCTAGTTTTTTTTCTCAATTATGGAGTGACTCTAATGTCAAAAAAATGTAAAAAGAATTTTGAAACTGACTTCATCCAGTGTTTCGATTTTTGTACTAGAAATGTATGCAAATTAGCACATATTTCATTAAATAATGGATCATTTGCATATTTAAATGTAACATTTTAGAAAACCAAAAATATTTGCAGTTATCAATGCAATCAATCAACTGGTTAAGTAAGGTGATAACTATTGGTTAATATTAGTTTTTTACCCTATTCAGTGTCTCGCCTTACGCGCTCCTTATATAATATTCACATCACAGATATTTGGATCTAACCTCATCTCCTCTTCTGTTTGTGCTCAGTCTAAATCTAAATGAATGATTCCTCTTTGCAAACAATCTGAAAACCTACGGTCACAGTTTCCAAAGGTGATGACGGCACTCTTTCGTCTGTTGATCCAAATGAAGGACTGGACGTCTCCTCCTCCGCTCCTCTTCTTGTTGCTGAAGTAAAGTGTAAGAACGTCTTCAGAGAGCTGCTCCAAGTCTCCCTGAACCAGAACCGAATCCGTCCGCTCTAAACGGGTCACTCCGATGTCTCGACTCTGCAGCTGCTTTGACGTGCATTTCTTCACAAATGACGTCACATCTGTTGATAAAATAAGAAGAAAAAAGGGTATGTGCATTGAGAGTGTTCACTTTCCTCATTAATTCAGTCTCTGAATGTTCACCACAGCAGTCTGATCAGATTCTTGAAGCATGTAATACATTTTGATATACAGGATTTGATTAGTTTGGATTAGTGTGGATAGATAAAGAAAATGAACTGTTAATGTTCATAGACGTAGCAAACCCAAAAGACAAAGGAATGTAAGCAGCGTGAAAGCAGGCGTCTCCAAAACGGAGGTCATTCTCGTGCCCACAGCCCATCAGAGAGCGACGAGAACACAGAAACCCAACGGGCGCCCAGAGCTCCACAACCCACCGATATCGTGTTTGAAGGTGACGACAATCCTGTCTTCATTGAGCGTCTCCCAAGTGTGTTCTGTTTTCTTGCTACAGCTGCCAATGAACAGCGAGATCATCTTGCAGTCTGTGGCTCCATCAAAGCCAGTCAAGATGAAGCGACGCGGGTCCAGCTGCTCTCCCAGACGTCCTTCTTTATACGCTTCTAACGTTATACCAAACTCATGTTCTTTCTGGCCAAAAATCTCCTTTAAATCTGAGGAAAGGGTCAACATGGTTAAATCTGATCTCTAGGATGGGTTAATGTTGATTTCATTATGGTTTTTATTTTTCTCAGTTGATTGTGGTTATCTAATAATAGTTTGTTTGGAACAGAATGAGGCCTGCGTCGTTGTAAGTGATGCACAGGAATTAGACTTGCACAACCAGTTTGATTCATGTCACCGTGTGACATTTTTGTGCAGCTAGAAAACAATCTCTATAAATCATACCTGACTGGCTGCAGAGCTTTAGGATCCAGCTGTTATTTCCATGCTTTGCTAGCTCAAATTGGTCTGTAAACTGCTCAAAATACATTTGAAGGGTTTCCTTTTCAACTGAACCAGGGGTGGTAACTAGAAGATCTAGTATTTCAGAATCCTCTTCAGCTTCTGTATTATGAACAAATATATACACATGACCAAAGTGTCGTTGTAAAAGCTTTGGAATCAGTGATTGATATTTTTAAAACTAAGAGTAAAGAGCATTGCAGCCCAACCTTTATGATCTTTCTTTGCTGTTGCAGGCGTTGTGACGGGAGAGACCTTTGTTCGATAAGGAGGAAGTGTGTAAGTAAACCAAGAATCTGAGCGTGTCAAAGCCACATTTGCATATTTCTGTAAAGTTCTTATTTTCCTTGACATTAAAATCAGGGTAGGCTAGTGCTAAAAGTTAGTCATCTAGTTGATTGTTTTTCAGGATTGCTCATAACTTTGTAAAGTAAGTTCTTGAACCTGAAAAATAAGACTTATTAACTGCTAGTTAAACTAGTTTTTAAAATACATAGCGTCAATGTTCATGCAACCAAGAGAGACAAGAATCAGCAAACGTGTTCAGCTTGTATCAGCTGTAGTCTGGTATTAATAATAACAATTCCTAAGTAATTACAGATGATATCAAATGACCTGTTGGACAGGAGCGGCCAGTGATTTGAGGAGAAGGCATTTCTCGGGTTTGGGTTTTGGCAGTACTGCGGGTTTGGCCTTTTTGATCGGCTTGTCTTCTTGTAGTTTCACTGTCACTTCAACTGATCCGTGTTTTTTAATATCAAATTTATGGATCTTTTTTTCAAGCACCTTCTTCAGATCTGAAAAACAAGGGGATCACCTTTAAATCTCTTCCATTTGTCAAGTTTTCAAAGCTGATTATTTTTAAATGTTGTAGTGTCAATAGTTGTGTCTAGATCTTTATTCTCAAACAGAAAGTTGATATAGGCTCACCTTCGTCTTTCATGTAAATCAGAAGTGCTTTTCGTTTGTCGTCTGGATGTTCTCGAATCTGCACGATCTCTCCTCCAGACCTTCTTTTATTCTTAAAGTAAAGCTCGATCTTTGATTTCACACGGTCGAAATCATCCGGCAGACCCTCGAGAACCAGACTCTTGTCCTCCATGTCTGAACTCCAGAACCAAACAAACTCTTGAGAAACTTTCTATTTCTGTCACAAAACGCTCATGAGTGTCTGTCATCTTATAAACCCCGGACGAGACATTATTTCATTACTTAACACGACGATGATGATCCAGATCACACATGAACGAACTTCAGTAACACCGAATCGAATCAGCTGCTCGGTTACCGGTGATATACGGAATCTGACTCCGGTGCTTTCACTTTTGTTTCAGGCTCGTTCATGTGACTTCTGATAAATAGAAGAGTCAAGATCGGGTCCAGGATCAGGAAGTTCGGAGGTAAATAATAAGGGGTGAAAATATCTGTCCGAACAGTTAGTCATTCGACAAGTATTTGGTGGTTAGATTCGGAGTTTACCTTGAGTTTAACATTTACTTCAGACACTTTCGATTTCGGGTGAATTATGTCAGACACCGCTGAAAACCGAGTCAACGGCGAGGTACGTGTTTATAACGTCAAATCCACACACTTTGAGATTGCTAGTTGAATTCTGTTTAACATTTCATAATGTTTGGTGAAAAGTTTCTTGTTCTAAATCGTGTTCAAAACAAACAGCTTATAAACCCGGACGAGGAGAGCAGAATGAACGAGGCTGCGGCGGAACTCAAGAAATACAAGGTCAAAAACACAAAAGCTCCAGTCACGATTCATCATAAATGACCTATAACCATCATTTAATCATTACTAATGTTCACGCAGGATCTCATCGAGTCTGCAGACACTGAGAGATCCAGGTTGCTGTTGGAAAAATCCGAAGCAGAGACTGAGAAGAAAAAAGCTGAGGCGGAACTTCTGAGCGTCAGGGACAATGAAGACAAAATTTCTGACCAGTTTAAAAGAGATCTTCTAGAATTACAGGTGAATTTCGAGGCGTGATCAGATTAACCCCTGAAAGAGAAAGCAGATGGTGAGGGATTGTTTTTGTCCTCCTTCATTTCAGGAAGAGAAGAAGAGTCTTGATCGAGTCAACCAGGATCTGAGGAGAGAACTCAATGATCTTCAGAAGAAGCTTCAAGTCAAGATAGACGAAAGTGATTCTCTGCAACGCAAATTCAAGGTTGGCCTTTATTTTACTATTATAATGTGTTCATTTATGACCATTGATTACCGTCTAGTTACTTGTATTGTATTGTTTACCAGTAGTCCAGTAACAGGCGTATCATAATATAATATAATAATAACATAAAGCACAAGAGGCCGAAAAGTAGCTACATTTAGAAATACATTTATAATAAAAATGTTAAAAAGAATACAAACATGAAAAAAATGAGCAGAAGTGGTTTACATCAAAGGGTACCCAACCCTGTTCCTGGAGATCTACCTTCCTGTAGAGTTCAGCTCCAACCCTGATCAAACACAACTGAACCAACTAATTAGGATCTGAAGGAGCTCTTGATAATCACAGACAGGTGTGTTTGATCAGGGTTGGAACTAAACTGCAGGAAGGTAGATCTCCAGGAACAGGGTTGAGCAGCCCTGGTTTACTGCCCTCCAAAGGCAAAGCGCAGTAACTACACATTTGGTCAAAATTGAGTTAAGGCTTAAAATGGGCTTTGTGACAACGGTTTTGTCTCGTGGCAAAGTCTCCTGGTTCAATTTTGTCCCGTTTCAGAGAAACGAGAGTGGTAGACTAGCTGTCAAAAACCTTTAAAGGCATTTTTCTCAGTTTCAGTGTTCGCGTAGTTACTGCACTTTGCTTTTGGAGGGCAGTTTAGATGAAGTGATTAATAATCAGTATCTAACCTGATGAAAAAATATGTTTAAAATATTATCTGTGTTATATTTTCTCTGCAACCATTTGTGGAATTTTATAAAGATAAATTTAGTCATTGACATTTAAAAGCATAATTATACAATCACACAAATGATGACGGGATGCAAGTAATGAAGCGATGGAGCAGTCCGTTCAAGATTATGATAAAAAAAGAACGTTTCAATCAGTGGAACACGGCTACAGTGATAATAGTAGTGCTATTAATCGATTACAAGCCTCACAAAACTCACAGTGTGCTGGACTTAGATATGATGCTTTCCCAAATCTAAGCTGATTTATGCACATGTGCGTCTGTTTATGGTTATTAACTCTTCATGCTCTCTGAAACACAGATAGAAGCCAATATCCCAGAGAAAAAGGTGAAGTATGCTCGTGCGCTTGATAAAGAGGAGGGAGAGGAGGCAGACGATCAGGTGGAGTCTGTGTTCACCGTCACACAAAGACCATCTCATGTGCTGAAGGGCGGTCAGGCTCTCATCACGTTTGAGGAGGAGAAGGGTATGGATGAAGATCAGACTGTTACGGACTTTTATGCTTCTCTTGAACTCTAGGTTTAGGAAGATGTCTGATTTGTCTTAATCACATTGATGAGTTTCTCCTAATGTGGACGGTTTTGTGTCTTTCAGTGGCGGAGCAGATCCTCAGACTGGCCAAGTGCTCAGTGGCCTGCGACAAATCCAAGATGGACGTGAAGCCGTACGCTTTAACTCTGGATCCCTCTGTGAAGTTTGAGGTGGAGCAAATTTGAGCAGTTTTTCATCCTCTGTGCCGTGTCCAGAATAACGTGTCGTCCGTTGACGTGAACTGCCGTTAAATGAGGATTGTAATTTGTGTCGGTTCAGGTCCATATCCAGGTGTCAAAGAAGAGCATCAAGTTCCGTAACGCCCCGCCCACATTATCCGAGGAGCGAATGAGAGACCGGCTGGAGCTGTCGTTCTCCAGAGTGAGTCGTGGAGGAGGGGAAGTGGAAAAACTGCAGTACGACAAGCAAACGGGAATGGGCCGCGTTACCTTCCTCAACACCGGAGGTGTGTCTGCATCCAAACCTGCTGCTGTTTTCAGTTTCTGTGTTGTTAATGTGTTTTGGGAGAGATTCGGTTTTAGATTGTTGAACGTCTTTATTGTCATGTGCACATTTCCCTGTACAATGAAATTCTTATATGGTTCAGCTCCTGCTTCTACTTTCAGTTGCAGAAAATCTGGTTCTCCGAGGAAAGTTTTGTGTTGACACCGGCAGCGATATGATGGTCGATGTTCTTCCTCTCTATGAGTATCAGCTCAGGAAATTTCAAGTGCGTTTCCAACCGCACGCTCGTATTCATATTCATAAATCTGGCCGTTTGTTTGATGGTGTTCGTGGTGTGTTGTAGACGTACTCCGGAGCCCCGAATCGCACCGTGCTGCTGGGAGGAGTCCAGGCGCTGATGGATGAAGAAGATCTTCAGGACCATCTGGAGATACACTTCCAGAAGCCCAGCAACTACGGAGGAGAAGTGGAGAACATTAAATACGTTCCTGATGGAACGCGGCTGACGGCTTTCTTCAGCGAGGACATCAAAGAAAAGGAAGAGTGAGGATCAAACATTGAGTTAAATATCAAGAAAGAAAATCAGGTTTTATCTTAAGTCAGTGATGTATTAGTCATATTTACATGCTATGAGGTATGTGGGATTTTTCAGATTTACCTTATATTATAAGCTGTATCAATCATATCTCCTCTCTATATTCTGTAACACTTTGACAAAATTGGTTATCGTAAAATAGAATTATAATTGAGACAGATAAAGTTGATTTTAAGTAAGTTATGAATCTTTAAATGGGAATCATATTTATCTCTTGTTCAATCTTAAACGGCTCAGATCTTCAGTCTGATGAATGTGTGTCCATGTACAGATGCGATATAAAAATAAAGTTTATTCTAATGTTATCTGCGATGGGCTGCATCTTTAACCACTAGATGTAGGAATATTTTAACATCACTAAAGCTAAATGTAAAGTCAATCTGTGGTGAATTATGGGTGAGCGTTATATCTACGGACAAAAGACACATCAGATCATCAGACAAGAAAAACTAAACAAGGTTTGTTCCAGCATTTCACTGTTTTCATGTTCAGATGTAACAGACTGTAAAAATAAACCCATTATAAATATGATTTTTTTTTTTTTTTTTATGTAGTGAAATCACAACCCAGAAACAGTAAATAGTCACAAAAACAAAGTTTGGATTGTGAGGGGTTTCCAATCTCTCGAGTCCCCATCTCTGTGGTGAATATCACCACCATTGGTTTGAAATATTAGAATATTAGTGGTATAGTGTGTTCCGCTCATGAGTGAAGGGTCAGTGTGTGATTCTGCCGCATGTGAGATGAAGAATCCCTCACAGACTCATGAGAATCGTGCTCTTCATCCTGAGATCTGCAGCTCTAACGGGCATTCATTCAGTGTACAGAATAGCATAGAAACAAATCTTTCTCTTACACTATCAATATTTCACCCATATTTACCTGTAAAGCTGCAGTCAGCACTGCTGTGATTGATCATTGCTTCTTATAGCTGCATCTTCTGTTTGTTGAGATTCAGCGCTGACCTCCTCTGGATCACGCGACTCTCAGAAACACATCAACAAACAGCTGCTGGCTGTATTTCTGTGGCACATTTATTACACTTTATACATTTATTATACATTACTATTCGCTTTTGAGACACATTTTCCAAGTACTGCTCACTGCAGAGCCAAATGGCCTCCAGCTCCACCTCTGAGTGAACAAATGGGTGGAGTTAAGGTTAGGGATAGGGTAAGGGGTAGGTTAGAGTGTGGTTAGGTGTCTATCTCCACCCATTACCTCCAGCAAGGGGGAGCTGGAGCTCCAGCTCCTCCCTTGTGGCTCTGCAGCGAGCACCCTCTCACATTTTAGCCTTCCTTTAACTGTCAGCAGGGGGCGCGCTCCGCGTTCACATTCACACGCGCTAGAATGAACGCGCTCAAACCAGACAGCGAGCAGCGCTCGTGCACTGACAGTCCCAATGTCCCTACTTAGGGCCTTAACGGGTTGCATGGAACGCGGCATTAAACTGGCCTGTTATTCATCTCGTCACAGTTAACATACTCCGTATTTAACTTAATTTAACATCCTATCGTATCGGAGAGAAAAGAAATAGCAAGTTGATCTGCCATTCGCGGGTCTTTCATGATGAAAATTGCTCATATTTTCTGCATAATGATG